>NC_071355.1:31609599-31933463 GCF_943734655.1 Sabethes cyaneus | reverse complement strand
CCATCCATCCATCCATCCATCCATCCATCCATCCATCCATCCATCCATCCATCCATCCATCCATCCATCCATCCATCCATCCATCCATCCATCCATCCATCCATCCATCCATCCATCCATCCATCCATCCATCCATCCATCCATCCATCCATCCATCCATCCATCCATCCATCCATCCATCCATCCATCCATCCATCCATCCATCCATCCATCCATCCATCCATCCATCCATCCATCCATCCATCCATCCATCCATCCATCCATCCATCCATCCATCCATCCATCCATCCATCCATCCATCCATCCATCCATCCATCCATCCATCCATCCATCCATCCATCCATCCATCCATCCATCCATCCATCCATCCATCCATCCATCCATCCATCCATCCATCCATCCATCCATCCAGTCTATCCAGAGGATAGCAACGATGAAATCCTCGATCAGAAAGCAAACACTGAGAGAAAGACAGTATAAAAGTAGTGGAAATATTAACAAAAATACATGGAGGGACAGCTGACAGAAGGCAGTTGCAACGGGAAAGCTGTAGATGAACCCATAACCGGGCAATCTCGTTTAAAACAAAATCACTCAGGTGAGAGCAGTACAAGGGTGGTGGCCCTGAATAAGTCACAAGCGGATCTTCAGGTGGTATTGTGATAGGCGACGGCTGTGCTAATTTGGATTCGTCAGCAGTAATAGACAAAAAGGACTGTGGACATGGTTTCCTCGGCAAAGTTATGGAAAATATAAAGATAAACAATTTTGCTAAACAAATGACATTTCTATCTTTATCGAGTGCAGAACTGTAAAGCATTTTGCTTGAAAATTCTTTAAAAATTAGTTTTTCATACTAAGCTTATGTTGGTTGTATTTTACGTAAATATATGGTTCTAGGCGATTATTGAAAAACTCAAAGCACACGTTTTTGCAGAAGAGTGCAAATCTCTAGGGCCTTTCCTTACAACGTTATCGCTTTTGGCTCGTGAAGTGAGTGAAAAAATAGTGCTTAAATAAGTGAATTATCTTATTGAAGATAAATTGTTATATGGCGACCGTGACAGGCTGCAAAGCAGAGCCGGCGTAGAGGCCGGCAAACCCGTGCGGTCACACAGAGCCTCGCGCTCGGTAATGACTAGTGAAAAATGTTTAAAAAAAAATTCTAGTGAACAATCCGTGACATTAAATATAACACAACACAATTGGCTGTCCAGAAATATTTGAGTGATTTCCATTGCTTCCTTTTCTCTTTTGTTTAAGTGCAGAGGGTAAAGTATTAAGAAAAACGGTGAAATTAGGCCTCTGCCAAACGACTCGGATTAATGGACGTTTAGCTCTTTTGACCCAATGAAATATCCAGGTCCAGATGGTATTCCTTTCATATTTTACAGAAAATGGAGGAAATTATAATGTCCGAGCTCATCAACCTTTTACGAGCCAGTTTTGCTTTGGGACATATCATAGAATTGGCGGAAAGTAGAGATAGTGTTCATACCAAAGGGAGATAAAAAAGAGAAAGACAAAACCAAAGTCTAAAATAAGTCTAATAATCGGTCAGGTCTTGAAGATTGTAATAATTGAAAGATACCCGTAATAATTGAATGTCAATAAGGAGTTCTTTCCCCCTTGCATTGGGTACTGGTGGCTGACGCACTTCTTCATAAGATATCGCAGTTTTGCTTAAGCCGCCCATATAGAGCTTATCATTAATCATCAGAGGAAAGTGTGACGCAGTACTGTCAATTTGTTTGTTAAGAGCTGTTATGATGTTATGAATGCGAAAACAGTGAACCTACTCCGTTCAGAAGTGTGCGCGTTAATAGAACAGTACCCCGCTGCGTCAAAAATGGACATCGTGCGGCCCATTGTGGACGCCGAATACGCCCGTTCCGGCATCTACAACATCTTGGCACTATTGGATAACAATCAGAGCATCGAAAGAAAGCCCGGTTTCGGACGGCCGACGAACCTGAGCGACAAGAAACTCCAAAAGACGCTGAAGAGGAAGACCGAGAGAAAAGTGCCTACATTGCTGTGTGCGCTTGGCATGTCAAGAAGCGGCAGTCCCGTCCACTGGTCTCGGAGCTGTAGGCAATGACGCAGCGGCAGCAGCTGAATAAGATGGTCAAGACGATTTTCCCGGCGAATCGAGACGTGGCGTTGGTGATGGACGACGAAACCTGCCTCACTCGGGATGGCAACGACTGGCAGGGCACTTCGTATTTTACATCCCCCACGAAGGAAGTGACCTCCGAGGTGAAGTTCATTTCACACACCAAGTTCCCCAAGAAGGTGCTGCTGTGGCTGACAATCAACGAGAAAGGGATGTCAAAGCCACTCTTCCTTCACTCCGGTCTGACCGTGAATGTGGAAATTTTTAGTACGAAATGCGAAATGGTTAAGATGCGCCCAAAACTCTCCGTTGTGAACAACATTCGATACTCGAATCGGTTATATCTCGCGCGGATGAAGCAGCCAGACGGCGTCGCAAACTACGCGCATTTACTCGAAGTTCCGCTGTCGGAAGAGGACGATCGGGACGAAGCCCCTCTCCAGGACCGTTGGAACACCATCAAAACAGCCATCAGCAGTGTAGCGGGGAGCTCCATCGGGCATGTGTCCCGGAATCAGCGGAACGATTGGTATGACGATGAATGTAGGAGGGTGATGTATGAGAAGAACGCTTCGCGGGCGGCCTAAATAGGTAATGCCACACGTCAGAACGTGGAACGACACAAAGAGAAGAAGATGCAGCAAAAGCAAATCTTCTGGGAGAAAGAACGCTACCTATTTTTATTATCCGACAGATCTTGCGGAATTTCCGGGAGTAGAACGTGCCCGCGCATCACATCTGTATAGATTTCAAAGCAGCATTCGCTACAGTCGATCGAGACCAGCACTTGCGGACTACCTTTACATTTACTACCTGGGATTTGTCATCGATTTTCATAGCAAAGTTAACACCATTAAGTTCAAATATGTGATTCAATTTATTTATTTATTGTGAATAAACAAACACCTGTTAAGGTGTGCGGTTATAATAATTCAAAATTTTACTTAAAAATAGAAATAAACCTAAATGCTGAGATACATCTTACCCTCAATTTTCTGCTTAACTGGGTTGATCTTTTTCAAGGCGGCAGTCATCGTTGCTATAAGCTTCTCACTTGAAACGCCAATACTCTTGCTTTTGAACTTAGCGAGTAGCTCCGTGGTAGTCACCGGTTTGCGCTTCAAATAGCGCCTCACCGTTTTTTCCGTTATACCATAATCACTGCTGTTACTGTTGCCGGAAAGTGTGGGCGATAAAGCCATCGCCGAATCCAGTTTGATCTTTTTGGCCGGCGCCGACATGTTGTTGTTGAGGTCTGCCGAAGGCACTTCCGATCCAGCTAACTTCCGTTTCATTCCGTTCTGCAGGGACGCGCTTGACGAAGCCGATTGAGAATTATTAGCGCTGGACAAATTCGAACCGAGACTTTGCTTTGAACTGATATTGTAGGCATCCGGATCGGTATCCGAATCCGAGCTGGAACTTGACGAATCCTTTTTAACGTAATCAGACTTCTTCTTTTTCTTCTTTTTCTTGGAATGGTTATCTTCGTTGTCCTTAGAGGATTTGCACTTCTTTTCTTCCTCTTTTTCAGATACATCCTCTTCTTCAGATTTCTTTTCTTCATCCTCGGAATCTTCGTCCGATGTTAATAATTTGCGAAGGGCATCTTCCTCTGCAACTGATTTCAGCTCGTTGCTGGCTTTCGATTCCGGTTCGGATTCACTTTCCGATGAGTCGGAAATATAATCAAGCTCTCGGCCCTCATCATCGCCATCGTCCGATTCTTCTAAAGCTTCCTCATCTACGTCTCGTTTTCTTTTCTTGCTTTCAGCCAAAACTTTCTTTTTGGGCTTTTTATCTACTTCTTCATCACTGTCTTCCACCTTAGGCTTTTCTTCCTCATCCGACGAATTCATATCATCCGAATCGATCCACTCGTCCATATCACTGATTTTTAACATCTTCGCTTTTGCACCACCACTTTTTTTACCTTCTTCTTCTTCTTCTTGATCTTCCTCGATGTCATCATCGCCCTTCAGACGTTTTTGTAGCATCAGCGAAAAGTAGTTCAGTGCTTTCTTTCTCTTACCAAACTCTTCTTCCGCTTCCTCAGCCGTTAGCGCTTTATACCGTTGAATAGGCTGAAAGTTATACCACTCATGTAAAGGATATGCTTCAATCGCTCCGTCCGGAGCCTGTACAAAAACATAGTAGGCCGAGTTTTCTCCTACGCCTCCTTCTCGGACGCCACGAAACTTCTTTCCGTCTTTTTTACCACCTTCCTCCAGTATCCACGGTTGCTCCTCAGGCCGATATTTCTTGGCCTGAATTCCATAGCGCTTCCGGCGAGCCTCCTCCCGTACCTCATGGTTGAACTCGGAACCAGCTCCAAATTTCGGCAATTCCTCCTGCCCCTTGAATGCCTTTAGATTGTTCTCCCGTTCCATCTTGACCGAACGCCACTGAGTGAAGTCAACGTTTTGTGTCCCGGTGAAACGCATTACGTTGTACTTTTTCTTCAATTCTTTCGGTGCTCGGATTGATAACTCCTGCACTGAAACTGGCGGACTGGATGAGCTGCCAGCTGATCCACCAGCATACCTTTCAGATGGTCGACTCATTAGGCCTACTTTTATTGACTACTAAAGTTCTAAAACGGCGCGAAAACACTCAGCGATATGCGATAGCGCTAAATAAACTATTAAACTAATATGAAGGTTAAAATAAGTTCCGGTGCTGCCTTGCCGAAAACGATCTGCTTCTTTGCCAAGTTCGCAGAGACTGTCGATTGTATTCTGCGTTCAGGCTTTTATACCTTGAATCCAAGGTAACTCGCAGGTAAACTCTTAGGTATCAGTAAGGGTGGCTTAGGTGGCCCGGCGGCTCTTAGGTAATTTCTATCTCAAAGATGGGTAACAGTGATGCCAGATCTACGGATTTATCCGTAGTTCTACAGATTTAAGAATTTTTACGGACCTACAGATTAAGTGCTCATATCTACGAATTATCATAAATCTCACGGAAAAAATTGAAAGTTTAATTTAGTTAAAACCACGAGCCAATATTTTGAGAAAATAAAATCGTTCTATATTATGTATTAATGTTCTATATGCTCTTGTTAGCTTGGCATTTTGCAAATGTTTCCCATACAAATTTTCAATTTACTTTATTGTAATAAATGCTCTAAAACATTCCTATAAATTTATTACAAGAAGACAAGTTTAAATTTCTCAAATGCCCGTGCTCTGTGTATCAGTTTTATCCGTTTCTTAGAGTTTGTAGTTCCACTAAGAGTTTCATCAGGCCACACACTTCTTTCTGGTGATTAGCGACGATATTGCATTTTGAACATTTTTGTGTGACTTGTAGCACTATTCAATTTGAGGTAACTGGCTTGAAACGAATATTAACTGGCTTAAGGGTCTTGCTCAAAACATAAAATATTTGTCTTTGAACGTACAACTTACGGTTGAACGAAAAAATGTGGGAAGAATCTGGGTTACGCTTTACCATTGGTTCACCAATTGATTGGTTGATTGGCACCAATTCATTGGTTCGTCAATTTTCTTGAAAATAGTCACTATTTGTTGTGACAGGTTGATTTAAAATATAATTGCCTTTCAACTAACATACCTAAAACGAGTTAAATTATGACAGTCAATTAACTAACGTTCTCTGCACATTAGTAGTTCTTTTCGACAACCTTGTTTATCAGTTATGTCATACTTGACAGCAATACTATCGCAAATATGTAAACAATTGCAAGTTATTAACTGTAAACCAACAGATTAAACACCCGAAACCTATTTTTGGATCAGACAGTCGCTAATTCTTCCTCACTTTTAAAATGGCTGCATCACGTCACATTCATGAATATTCCGTCAATCCCTTTTCAAATAAGACAACAATAAGTTCTTGCAATATGTTGATACAATTGGTCAAAAGAAAGGGTTGGTCACTCATCTGTTTCTAACTGTTCACTTTAAGGACATCAAGTTGGACAAGGTTTAGCAAGGTCCTAAGGAATCTTGTTGACAGGAGAAGACCTGTCAAGTTTTCTGACGCACTTCCCCAACACAGACATCAAATTTGTATAAGAGTGTTGGCAATGATGCCAGATCTACGGATTTATCCGTAGTTCTACGGATTTAGGAATTTTCTACGGATCAAGTGCTCAAATCTATGGATTTTCATCAACTTTGCGGAAAAGATTGAAGGTTTCATTTAGTAATAAAAAGTACGAGTACACTACATGCAATGAATAATATCCCGAAAAGCATAACTTTATTCTTTTATTGAGAGAATTTATTATTTTATTGACCGCCCAGCTAGCTTCGAGGTACGATGCTGGTCTAACAAGCCAGTCGTCGTATGTTCGAATCTCGGCTAGGCGGTGCTTGCTAGTTAGAGTCAGTAGGATTGTTGCACTGGCCCCGTAATTTTCCTGTACTCTAACAGCCGGCTGCGAAGTCTGTCGATAAAGAAGGGTAATGTCTAAAGACGGTATAAACCCATGGCTTTGCTTTTTTTTATTATTTTATTGAGAGAAATTATTTATTTTATTGAGAGAAAGCAGCGAATAGAATGCTTTTCTTTAATCAGAAGTGTATTAAAAATGAAAGAAATGCTTTATTGCTATTTACATTTCTATTTTTTCCCACATTTTGGCAGTTCCGTTCAATATGATTTCTGTAGTGCGAAAGAACCACGATAGAACTTCAAAATCAAGCGAATAAGGTTGTTCTGTATAATCAAGTAGATGGAATCTTTGTTCAATAAGCTCTTTTTACGCTACAAATAAAAACAATCTTGAACATTTAATCCGTCAGAAAGCGACGAAAAGATGACTATAATAAATAGAAAAGACCACGAAGAGACAACTAAAGACAGCAGAATGTTGACGAAAATGTGAATAGATGTCAATGGAACTGTGATGAAAAGCTGGCAAAAATACGACAAAGAAAACTGCAACAAAAAACACGACAAAAAATGGGAAAGAGACATTTAAAAACAGACGATAAAACATGCAAAAAAGACTATGAAAGGATGATGGTGAATATACGCCATCAAAAAGACGACGAAAGAACAACAAATAGACAACAAAAAGACAAGACAGTTTTGTTGTCTTGGTAACAAACAGGAAGATGATAAAAAGATGACAATGAAAACGAAGAAAAACCGGCAAAATGTCATAAAACAAAAATACAATGGAAAGATGGCAAAAAGACCTTGAAAAGACAATAAGAATATAACAGAGAAATAACAATAAGATGACGAATACGGCGAAAAGGCAGTAAAGAGATTACAAAAAAACTAAATGGTTCCGAAAAAGCAACGATAATATAACGAACAGACAATGCAAGGTGACGAACAGACGATGGAATGACAGCAAATAATCGACGAATAGGCAGTGAAATGCTTGCGAAAAGATAACGAAGACGAAGAAGTGAAGACAAGTAGGCGAAAAGTCTAAAGACGACAAAAATACGGTTAACAGACGCCAAAAAAAACGTTACAAACAGCGACAAAAATGCCAAAAAAGTCACACGAAACGGTGAAAGGACTGTAAATAGATGTTGTCTTTGGTGAAAGCTTTTGGAGCAACAATTAAAAGTCAGCAAAACAGTGACAAGCTATGCCAAAAAAGACACTATAATGATGATGTCATCAAACCAAAAAAAACGAGGGGTCAACACGGTGTAGTTCACATCTCTTGCGCCGAGGACTCGGGTTCAAATTCTAGACTGAAGTTTTTGGAGCGTCTTAGTAGAATACGAATACGTAGGCGAAATACGTATCTGTCATTGAATAAAATACACATAGTTAAATTGGATAAGTTTTCAAATTCTAGTCCCACAGAAACCACGAATGACCCAAGCTGTTAAAGTGACTATAATCACATTAAAACAAACAAAAACGACAAGAAGATGACAGGAACGACGGAAAACTTGACGGTGTACACAAAAAAAAACGATAAACTAAAGACAAAATACCAAATAACCAACGACGAAAAATGAAAGAATTCAGGAAAATAAATATAAATATAGAGGAAATTTGAAATGTATCATGGACAGATTCGATTCAAATAAGTATTAATTTGTTCCAAATCCAATAAAGAATACCTATGCGATATAAAATGTAACTTTTTAGCCAAACTGAGAAACACTTTATATGAAGAACAAATGTCGGTCTAACTTCCATTTAAATCAAAAGTATGATTTTAAATTTAATTAAGTTTTATAATTTACAACCCATTCCTCTGTGATTAAAACGCAGATAGTAAAACTACGGATTTTTCTTCAGCAAAACCTGGCATCACTGCCTGTTGGAACAAAAAGGCCTAGTTACTTTTTTTAAAAATAAAGTAATCGAAATAACAGTAAACAGATGGTGTGTTTAAATGTCGCCCCTGCCTGTTAAGCAAGGCGTTCACGAAGAAAAAGTATGGAGATATTTTACCTTGAAACTTTTCATTAATTTTCACTCATTCGTGATAGAAAACCGAAATTATAATAGAAACCACATTATTGCTACATCTATTATGAGTCGATCGGTATCTAAACCATAAAAATCCATTCATAATTGACAGAGCTATTCAAAATCTTTCAAATTTCGTGACTATAATCTAAGTTAAGGAATGACACCCTGCTGTAAGACGTAGTCCTACGTCAAAACTATACAAAAAGACGAAGAGACTATAAATGAATGCAGAAAACGAAATGAAGAAACAATAAAAAGACTGTAAAATCGCGAGAAGAAATGGCATAGAAGACTACAAATGACGACGCCATTAAACCAAAAACGCTGAAAAGAGACAAAAAGACTACGCAAAGTTGTTAGAAAGCCAGATGTTAAAAAACGGCAAATGACTAAAAAACAAAAGGAATGAAAAATGAAAGTGAAAAGAACAACAAAACCAAACAACGAGGGGTCAAATTAAAAAATAAACAAAAACGACATGAATTCGACAGCAAAAGGCTTGGTTTTTCGGTTCTGTGCTTCGGTGGTTCGCTCTTTTCAACATCTACCTTTCTGACATCTTTACGTTGTTTTTATGTCTATTTCCAGCGATTTGTTGTTATTATTTATTGTCTTGTATTGCGTTCTTGGCTGGTCCTTATTGAGTCCTTTTTTCCTCATTTGTAGAATATTTTTTGCAATTCTTATCACTATTAGGTTGTCGTTTATGAGCAATTGCAGCTCAAAACGCTGTAAAAAAGGCCATTTTTGATTGAAACAAAATTTTCCTGTTGTGTTGGATTCCACGCAAGAACTCATTTTCCACTAAACTTGATCTTTTCGTCAAGAGTAACTTTTGAAAATGGCGTATTTAGAAATGACTTTTTTTTCAAAACATCATATTTTGAAAACTATTTATTTGATCAAAATGGCATCAATGGAAAAGTTATAGGTAAATAAGTGTATTTTCAGAAAAAAACTATTACTAACTATTAATAAACTATGTTCGACTATACATACTGTTGTTTGTTACTACTTTTTAAGGTCCTTCGAAAAAAACTCCAGAAAAGGCTTTCCTTATTCCCTGAATTTACTGAACCATTGCACCTCTATAGTTTTCTGGTCTCCTCTTTTGTTTCCATTCAATCATAATTGGCAGAGCTATTAGCGTTCAAAAACCTTCATATTTTCGTGACGCTCGCATTTTTCGATTTTTTGGAATCATATCCTATTCCAAACCTTGCCGTAAGACGTAGTTCTACGTAAAAAAAGTGAAAATACGGAAGCAGGAAAATGAAGAAATGAGAACAGAAAAAGCGAAGAGAAACGAAACCGTAAAACAGAAAAGTCAGAAAAAAACTCCAGAAAAGTCTTTCCAAATGTTCAATGGCTTCTTATACTCTGAGATGCGAAACGCTATCTCTCTTTTCCTTATTTGTTTTTGGAGTTTTGTTGTTCAACCTCAGCGTTTAGCTAGCGTATCGGTATGCGTTTGGGACATTTTTGACTTTTTGAAGGTCTTGAAAGAATTATGTCCCTCTTTGAAGTATTCCTGAACCATTGAACTTCTACATTTTTTGGCGCTATCCCTATAACTGATAACTCCTCTTTTGTGTCAAACCTATTGCAAACAACTTTTTCAAATCTGGTTTAAACGGACTAAATTTTCGGCCCCGTCCCGGAAATAAAGCTCGAGTTTGTTTTGTTTGTTTTACTACTGAGACCTGGATTGTTACCCACGTCTCTGTGTCTCACCGTTGCCCATAGGAATGTTTTATGAAATGTCCGGCTTTCATCTGTCACCAAGGCAGGTCAGGGCTCTTCAACAGCCCGAGTATCGTTAGCTAAGCTGCGTCGCCATGAGTCTCTGGGTCTGCCTCCTCTTTGCGGATTCCTTCTTCCGATTGCTTCTCTGCAGATTTCGCAGTATGAAAGATGAAATGTATGTATGAATGAATACGTCTTTTCAGGCACTTCTACTCCGACTCGTACATTTTGAAATCCATGGTCTTGTTTGTCATGAAAATTTGTGCGGTTATCCGAGAAACTGCCCATAATCTATCTTCACGTACGTTTTGTTGTCCATGAGGATGGATCCAGCGTACTTCGTAAGAACCACGTGACACAACTTCCGGACTCGTCTTTCGGTTACCAGATTCTGACTCAGTGCTCTGATTGACTACTCGGGCCCATAGGCCCGAAAAGATGACTTTGGCTGGCATTAAATTTCTTCGCAATATCATAATCGGTTCGCGGTTTCAATCAGCTGTAACTTCTCTGAAACAAACTTCAACGTGACGAACTTTTTAGCACTGGCACATTTCAACGCAAACTGCTGTCATAACATTCCAGATCTCAGCAGTAAAATAAACAGAGCATCCAGATGTTAAATGAGTCTATCTTTATACAATGAATAATATCCGGGTCGGGGCCGAAAAGTTAGTCCGATTTTAAAAAATTGTTCGCAACATGTTGAGATTCGATGATTCAGGAATACTTCAAAGAGGCACATAACACAACAAAACTCCAAAAACAAATAGGAGAAATAGCGTTTTGCATCTCAGTGTATAAGGAGCCAGGGGACAATTGTAAAGCCTTTTCCAATGTTTTTTCGGATGATCCTAAAAAGTAGCAACGAACAACAGCATGTATAGTTGAACATAGTTTATTTTACTTATAATATTAAAGCTTATATTACTATATTATATTAATTTAAACTAAAAACCATTTAGCAGAGCTTCGGACGCTTAATTTGCTGCGTCACCTCTTTGATGTCTTCGTTGAACCGCCGTTTTACCGATTTCAATGGCGGCGTGCTTTTTGTGCGGTACGGTTTCACCTGGTAGGTTTTCTTTAGCGCGTCCATGACCTCCTTGGCGTAGGTTAAGCCGTATAATGTGGAGCACACCTTGTTGCTTACCAGCATCGCGATCTCATCCACCGCTTCTTCGTCTTCATCTAACCTTCGTTGAAGCTGCAGCTGTCGAGCTTCCTCCTGCTCTGTTGTGGAACCTTTCGTCGGTTTGTAGTACGGTTCCTCCATCGGAGTCCGTACCAGTGTATGCAACAGTTGCATACGCTTTAATCGACCTTCGACTTGGCACTTCCAAGTAAGAAACGCATTCCGGTTGCCGTCGAAGATATTTATTTTCGTCGAACCATTTTTAGCATACCTAGAGGGTGGCGGCGATTGAAAGCTGGCTTTGACGTAGTTTGCCGATATCTCTCTAGTTTGTAGCTCTATTTTTCGCTGAAAACGAACACACTCGATAGGAGAATGCTTCAGTCGCTTAACTGGCTGCGTCACCTCTTCGATGCCGACGTTCAACCGCCGTTTTTCAGATTTCAACGCCGGCGTGCTGCTGTACAGTTTCAGCTGGTAGGCTTCCTTTAGCGCGTCCATGACCTCCTTGGCGTAGGTTAGGCCATACAGTCTGGAGCATACCTTGTTGCTTACCAACATGGCGATCTCATCCACCGCCTCTTCATCTTCGTCCAATCGTTTTTGAAGCAGCAGCTTTCGAGCTTGCTCCTGCTCTGCTGTGACACCTTTCACCGATTTGTAGTACGGTTCCTCCGTCGGAATCCGCAACAACGTATGCAACAGTTGCATACGCTTCAACCGACCTTCGACTTGGCACTTCCAAGTATCAAACGCATTCCGGTTGCCATCGAAGATATTTATTTTTTTCGAACCATTTGTAGCAGACCTTGCAGTGACGTAGTTTGCAGCCATCTCTCTAATTTATGTAAGTTTATTTTTCACTAATAACGAAAACGCTCGATAGTAAATTTCTTGCCTTGAGACGTTGTTAGCTCTCCACTAGAAACTTACACGATTGATACGCGATTATCCTCGGAGCTGCCTTTTTAAATAGAATGCGCGAATACCTACGTAATACATAACCAGGTAATACCCAACCAGGTTATCTGACCAGGTAATACCGGCAGATGCACAATTGCCATTTCTTTACAGGTAAATGGTACCATGAAGGCATTGTTTATGTAGGTACCTAGGTATTCCTAGGTAGCGTTTATTGATACATCCCCGGAATACTGAATTGACTGAATCTGCATAGAGTCAAGAGAATTCAAAACGCAACTACAGTCAGGTTCCGTTTCATTATTCTGTTTTTCTTTGTCTTTATCCCATTTTGTCCTACAAACATTAACAAAAACATTAAAAATAATTTGTAATGGCCTAATGTTGATCTGAATACACCTAATTTCCTCCAACTTTTCCTTTTCCTTTGATTAAATGAGTAGTTTTCTAGATATGATCTTTTGATTTTTGGAAAAAGTAATCTCATTTCTAAATACCCCCTTTTGAAAAGTTACTCTTGACGAAAAAAATCAAGTCTAGTGGAAAATGAGTTCTTGCGTGATATTCAACACATCAGAAAAAAATCATTCCAATCAAAAATAGTCGAGTCAAACCTAGTTGCTACTTGAGCTGGAATTACTCTTATTCGTCTCTTCATCGCCTTTTCTGCATCCATTTTTATTATTTTCCTCATTTTTTACATTTTCTGTTACTTCTCTGGCGTGTTTTTAGAGTCCTTTCATCGTATTTTTGTCGTCTTACGTCTTTTATTTTCATCAGCTTTCCGCATATTTTTGCCCGCCCAGTTAGCTTCGACGTACGATGCTGGTCTAACAAGCCAGTCGTCGTATGTTCGAATCTCGGCTAGGCGGTGCATGCTAGATAGAGTCAGTAGAATCGTTACACTGGTCCCGTAATTTTCCTCTGCTCTAACAGCCGGCTGCGAAGTCTGTCGATAAAGAAGGGTAACGTCTAATGATGGTGTAAGCCCATGGCTTTGCGTGCATATTTTCGTTACCGTTTAGTTATTTTTAGTTGTTTTTTGGACGCTTTTCAACGCGTGTTTTTGTCATCCCTCTGGCTGTTTTTGTCGCCTTTTCATGGTCGTTTTGCCACCTTTACGTCACGTTTCCGTCGCCTGTTCGTTATTTTGAGACTCCGTATTTTAGGGTGTCCGGTGCTGATAGTTTAAATGTCAAAACACTTGGGCGCAAACTGCGAGAGTGTGCGTTAGAGTCTCACTCAGCAATCTATTATTAATACATATATAGTAGTAGTAAAGTAGTAGAATTTAATTGAAATAATTTTATTTTTATTTAATTTCAGCTTTCGTATTCTACTGAGACGCTCCAAAAACTTTAGTCTTTTAATATTTCCGTCCGTTCCTCCTTAGTTTTTTCCGCCACTGTTCGACCTTAGTTTTGGAGCTCAATTTTTGGCATTTTTCGTTGATTTTTTCGGCGTTTTTCCATCGGTACCTATGTTGCTGTTTTGGCACCATTTTGTCGCCTTTTCTGCGTTTTTTCTTACTGTCTACGTATCGCCGTTTATTTGTTTTCTTTTCGTCTATTTCTGCCATTTTTTCGTCATCCTGTTTGCTAACAACAAAACTCTCTCTTTTCGTCGTTTCTCGGTCATCTATTCGCCATCCTTTCGACGTCTTTTTTGCGTGTTTGATCACATTTTAAAAGCTTTTTAATAGTTTCTTATCATGTTGCTTTTTGTCCCTGTTTTACCGTCTCTTCATCGAATCTTCTATTTACAGTCATTCGTCATCTTAGGCCATTATAAATAGTTTATAAAGTTTTTGGGCTTCCGGTGCTGGGCATCTTTCTGTCCTCTCTGCTATATATCTGTCATCTTTTCATTGGCTTTTTGCCATTTCAACGTATTTTTTCGTCGTGTGTTCGTCATTTTTTGAAGTCTGCTTTTGAAGTTTTTGTCGCTTTTTCATCGGATTTTGCGGTTTCCATCGACTTTTTTATTTTGACACTTTTGTCATTGACCAAACTCGTGTTTTTTAGTATTTGACCTTGAAAGTCGTCGTCCTGAAAGTAAAAACAAGTTAGATTTAAACTTCTCGGTCGGTGGTTTCTACAGTTGACGGAGGAAGAGGCACAATTTGTATGTCTAAAAATAACCCACAAACCAGATACGTCGCTACATTAATAAGGGAGGTTGCGCAGTCTCCTTTTGTCCAGCATCTCTATGGTTCAAAGGTACACGGGAACCAGCGAGCCACACGTCCTGGTGGGTGTTGTGGGTTCAAATCCGGTTCTAATATATGATTATAACTTGGTTCGACCCATGCACCTTCCAGCATTGGACAAAAGGTAGGATTCACAACGACAAATTGTTAAGCGTAGCTACCTATTACCCCCCTTCCTTTCGATTTTTTCTCGATTGCTGACTGTACATGATAGGCGAAAAAATTTCGTATAGTGAAGTGTGAAGTTTCCGCATGACGAGTTCCCGCTAGAATATGAAAAATTGTTTCACTAAAAGTTCCGAAATATTTTATCTACTAATATGGATGTACATGTACAGGCAAAAAGTATAGAATTCATATCGTGCTAAAAATTGTGCAACGCAAACCTCAATAAACTTATTTCAAAAAGTAGCATTGAAAACATCCCCAGGGTCTGGGTAAAAAACTGGGTTTGAGTCCAGTTATAATTGGCTCCCTCTATAGCTTGGTTCAATCCGCGATCCCCCAGCTTGGATAAAGAGGAGCGATCTACGAGTATAGTAGGCGTTGCTTCAATGACCGTTCATTACCTTATTATCAGTTTTTTCACCTTCACCTCTTGTTCTACTCTGTTTGGATACTTTAAACACCTTGAGTTGTATCGCTCCGTCTATTAGAAAGACTACCGTTGTGTTTGCCCTTCCTTCAAAGCTTGCCTTACTTTATCCATTCGTTTCTCCCGCCGTACAGTACTATCCCATATTATAGCTGTCCTTGGCGAGAACTCAATGCGTTCCTCTGACCAGTACACCTAAACTATACGAGTGACTTTTGCGCTGTTTAGAGGTTGCATGGGGGTAATATAGCACTCAGCATGAAGTAACGTGGCTACGGAGCCCTCCACCAAGGAGTTAAAATATGACGTCAAATATATCTCCCACTTCATGTTCCCGAAAAAGGTCGTTCTGTCCATTTTACAACCAGCGAGAAAGGAATGTCCAATGTATAGTACGGAATGTCTGCCAAAAGCTTCCATTTTCATCCAGAAGTATCACGCGAAGGAGAATCCTTTGGTCGGACCAGGCCTCGGTATCTTATGCCAAGAGCTTGTAAACGCCGCCTACAATGTACTCTCCCAGATATTGTTACGCCGGCTGTCACCGATAGCACAGGGTTTTGTATAAAATTACTAGGCGGCCGTCATGGGGCCGCGCGCAACTACCGATCAGATTTTTACCATCCGTCAGATCTTGCTGCTCTATCGGGAGTAGAACGTACCCAGGCATCACATCATTATTGATTTCAAAGCAACATATGATTCAGTCGATCGAAACCAGCACATGCCGACTAAACTGACGCGGCTGATCAGAGCTATCATTGGATCGAGTGATGTGGTTCGTGCGCATCTCGGCGACGGCGACGAACTAGAAGTGGTAGATGAGCTCGTGTATTTGGGATCCCTGGTGTCCGTGGACAACAACACTAGTAAGAAAATCCAGCGGCGTATTTAAACGGGAAACTGCCGACTTGAAACCGTGATGTTGCTCACGGAGGACAAACGCTCCCTTACTGTGTTCGAGCAGAAGGTACTACGGGCGATATTTGGTGGGATTTAAACTAAAAACGGAGAGTGGTGAAGGCGCATGAATCACGAGCTACATGCACTTGTAGGGGTAAGACAACGACGGCGTAACTCAAAAAAAAGTTATCCGGATTCTTTAAGAGGTACAGGATGATAACACAAACCAGCTGATATTTACCCTTATCATGGCTTATTTTCTCTTGCGGTCAGCTAGTTAAACGTGCTAGTAGTGCAAGCGTAGTGTTCAAATTTACTACCTGGGATTTGTCATCGATTTTCATAGCAAAATTAATACCATTAAGTTCAAATATGTGATTCAATTTATTTATTTATTGTGAATAAACAAACACCTGTTAAGGTGTGCGGTTATAATAATTGAGAAATTTTACTTAAAAATAGAAATAAACCTAAATGCTGAGATACATCTTACCCTCAATGGTCTGCTTAACGGGGTTGATCTTTTTCAAGACGGCAGTCATCGTTGCAATTAGCTTCTCACTTGAAACGCCAATTGTCTTTCTTTTGAACTTAGCGAGTAGCTCCGTGGTAGTCATCGGTTTGCGTTTCAAATAGCGCCTCACCGTTTTTTCCGTTATACCATAATCACTGCTGTTACTGTTGCCGGAAAATGTGGGCGATAAAGCCATCGCCGAATCCAGTTTGATCTTTTTGGCCGGCGCCGACATGTTGTTGTTGAGGTCTGCCGAGGGCACTTCCGATCCAGCTAACTTCCGTTTCATTCCGTTCTGCAGGGGCGTGCTTGACGAAGCCGATTGAGAATTATTAGCGGTGGACAAATTCGAACCGAAACTTTGCTTTGAACTGATATTGTAGGCATCCGGATCGGTATCCGAATCCGAGCTGGAACTTGACGAGTCCTTTTTAACGTAATCAGACTTCTTCTTTTTTTTATTTTTCTTCTTTTTCTTGGAATGGTTATCTTCGTTGTCCTTAGAGGATTTGCACTTCTTTTCTTCCTCTTTTTCAGATACAT
Organism: Sabethes cyaneus; assembly: GCF_943734655.1. Classification (NCBI taxonomy): domain Eukaryota; kingdom Metazoa; phylum Arthropoda; class Insecta; order Diptera; family Culicidae; genus Sabethes; species Sabethes cyaneus. The sequence goes on along the minus strand of NC_071355.1, from coordinate 31,916,358 downwards.
CCTCTTCTTCAGATTTCTTTTCTTCATCTTCGGAATCTTCGTCCGATGTTAATAATTTGCGAAGGGCATCTTCCTCTGCAACTGATTTCAGCTCGTTGCTGGCTTTCGATTCCGGTTCGGATTCACTTTCCGATGAGTCGGAAATATAATCAAGCTCTCGGCCCTCATCATCGCCATCGTCCGATTCTTCTAAAGCTTCCTCATCTACGTCTCGTTTTCTTTTCTTGCTTTCAGCCAAAACTTTCTTTTTGGGCTTTTTATCTACTTCTTCATCACTGTCTTCCACCTTAGGCTTTTCTTCCTCATCCGACGAACTCATATCATCATCCGAATCGATCCACTCGTCCATATCACTGATTTTTAACATCTTCGCTTTTGAACCACCACTTTTTTTACCTTCTTCTTCTTCTTGATCTTCCTCGATGTCATCATCGCCCTTCAGACGTTTTTGTAGCATCAGCGAAAAGTAGTTCAGTGCTTTCTTTCTCTTACCAAACTCTTCTTCCGCTTCCTCAGCCGTTAGCGCTTTATACCGTTGAATAGGCTGAAAGTTATACCACTCATGTAAAGGATATGCTTCAATCGCTCCGTCCGGAGCCTGTACAAAAACATAGTAGGCCGAATTATCTCCTACGCCTCCTTCTCGGACGCCACGAAACTTCTTTCCGTCTTTTTTACCACCTTCCTCCAGTATCCACGGTTGCTCCTCAGGCCGATATTTCTTGGCCTGAATTCCATAGCGCTTCCGGCGAGCCTCCTCCCGTACCTCATGGTTGAACTCGGAACCAGCTCCAAATTTCGGCAATTCCTCCTGCCCCTTGAATGCCTTTAGATTGTTCTCCCGTTCCATCTTGACCGAACGCCACTGAGTGAAGTCAACGTTTTGTGTCCCGGTGAAACGCATTACGTTGTACTTTTTATTCAATTCCTTCGGTGCACGGATTACTAACTCCTGCACTGAAACTGGCGGACTGGATGAGCTGCCAGCTGATCCACCAGCATACCTTTCAGATGGTCGACTCATTAGGCCTACTTTTATTGACTACTAAAGTTCTAAAACGGCGCGAAAACACTCAGCGATATGCGATAGCGCTAAATAAACTAAATATGAAGGTTAAAATAAGTTCCGGTGCTGCCTTGCCGAAAACGATCTGTTTCTTTGCCAAGTTCGCAGAGACTGTCGATTGTATTCTGCGTTCAGTCTTTTATACCTTGAATCCAAGGTAACTCGCAGGTAAACTCTTAGGTATCAGTAAGGGTGGCTTAGGTGGCCCGGCGGCTCTTAGGTAATTTCTATCTCAAAGATGGGTAACAGTGATGCCAGATCTACGGATTTATCCTTAGTTCTACAGATTTAAGAATTTTTACGGACCTACATATTGCGTGCTCATATCTCCAAGGTCCCCAACAAGGAAAAAAAGTGCTCATATCTACGGATTGTCATAAATCTCACGGAAAAAATGAAAGTTTAATTTAATTACAACCACGTTTAATTTAGTTAAAACCACGAGTACCCAACATTGTGAGAAAAAAATCGTTCTATATTATGTATTAATGTTCTATTTGCTCTTGTTAGAAAAGGCGACAAAAGATAGCGCATATACGTCAGAAAAACGTCGAAAAACTCCAAAAAAGCGATGAAAATGTCAAGAAAATAAGTATGACGGTCTGTGACTAAGAGCACGAACGTGAGGCTCACGTAAGACTACGAATGTAGGTTCAGTTCGACAAAGCTTGGCATTTTACAAATGTTTGCCGTACAAATTTTCAATTTACTTTATTGTAATAAATGCTCTAAAACATTCCTATAAATTTATTACAAGAAGACAAGTTCAAATTTCCCAAATGCCCGTGCTACTGGCTTAAAAGATCATAGTTGTCATTAAACACACAACTTACGGTTGAACAAAACAATCTGGATTACCCTTTACCATTGGTTAACATTCGTCAATTTTCTTGAAAATAGTTACTATTTATTGTGACAGATTGATTTGAAATATAATTGCCTTTCAACTAACATACTAACAACGAGTTAAAATTGTGACAGTCAATTAACTAACGTTCTCTGCACATTAGTAGTTCCTTTTGACAGCTTTGGTTATCAGTCATTTCATACTTGACAGCAATACAATCGCAAATATGTAAACAAAGAGATTTTTTTAGTCGACCAAAAAAAATGCGTTATCAGCAATTTTAACTTAAGGTTTAAACGTAAAAACCAAATCTATTCTTGCTTTTTATATGTACGTTTTATTCTTTTCCATGCCAAAATCTACGAATAGAAACACAAAATCGAAAGAATTTTTTTCTGCCGGATTTCGGAAATTCCATTGTTCGAATTTTCATTTCTGCTTCGTGTTAGAAGCATTCCGTGCACTCCGTACAATCATTTTTCGAGTTCTTTAGGCTGTAGAGCCCATAGACAATAGATTTTATAAAAAATCGACTTATATTCAACAAATTATTTTTTTGCGTCCCCCCCCTCAATTTTTCAACCCAGTTTCAAAGGGGAGGTGATAAAAACTTCAAAAATAATTTGCAATGACGTTATTGTTGTCTTTTCTATACTTTTTCGCATTCTCTTTGTCCTGTCTGTGTTTTCTTCTATTCGTATATGTCATCTTTTTGTCTTTTCTGCCACATATATGTCATCTTTTCATTGGCTTTTTGTCATTTCAACGTATTTTTTGTCGTGTGTTCATCGTCTTTTGAAGTCGGTTTTTGGAATTTTTGTCGCTTTTTCCTCGGATTTTGCCTTTTCATCGTTTTTTTTATCTTGACACTTTTGTCGTGTTTTTTGCTTGCCTTGTTGTTTTGTCGCTGTTTTGGCTGCTATTCGTCATCGTATCGTTTTTTTGACGCCTTTTCGTCGTCTTGTTGTCATCTTTTTGTTGTTTTTACCTTTGTTATACTATATAACAAAGGTTTAGAAATTGGTCGAAAAACACGAAATTGATCCGAGGCCCGGAGGGCCGAATCACATATACCAAACGATAGAGCTCGAGTAACTGAGCAATGTCTGTGTGTGTGTGTATGTGTGTTCGCTCCGAATTTTCTATCGCCTGTTACTCGGAGGTGGCTAAACCGATTCGACCGCTATTACTTTTGTTTGAAAGGTATTATTGCCTAGTATATCATTATTAAATGGTTTCGTGGTCTGACTTTTCGTTTGAAAGTTATAAGCAAAAATGTGAAAACTACGTGACACGGTTTTCTCCGGAACCACGTAACCAATTTTAACGATATTAATACCAAACGAAAGCTCTTACTATTACTAAACATTTTGCTAAGTTTTATTGAAAACGGACAAGCAGTTTAAAAGTTAGCCTTGAAAAACTTGTTTTGACTAGGTACAAATGAACGCCTGTTTCTCAGAGATGGCCAAACCGATTTACACGCTATTAGTTTCATTTGGCAGGTAATATAGCCGGATAGATCACTATTGAATGGTTTTCTGATTAGGCGTTTAATTTGAAAGTTATGAGCAATCGAATACACCACACCAAAATTAACAATAATTTATAATGATTTTAACCAAGATAATTTACCTAATTTCAATTATTTTAATACCAAACGAGAGGTTTTCACACTACGAATATATATGCAAAATTACATAAGAATTGGTTTTATCGGTCAAAAGATATTAACCCTCGAACACTCGCGCCAACATTTATAACACGGTTACTTGCGCGCACAATAACCCAAAACCAAAGAAAACGTGCGCACTAGAGTTTTGACTAGGAAAACTTGGTTTTAAGTTTATCGAACCTTTGGAAGAGTTTCTTAAAATTGAAAGGTCTATCGTCTGATAGAATTTGAATTTTGATTAATCCCCCTAAAAGTGAAATAAAAAAATTATTTTCCTTCAGTTTCAATACAATACATTGATGCGTTCTGCAAACTTTTAGAGCAAATTATTACAAGAAATTTTGCTGGAGACAGCAATCTTCTATCTCTTCAGTGAAGGTAGAAAAATCTTATTTATTGTACATGAATTTGTAAAATCAGTTTTTCTATTCTAACTCTTATTGTGATTGTTGTATGACTTTTTCATGTATTACAAAGTTATACAAATAATAAAAATACACAACTTTGCTGAACATACTATATCTCTATGTTTCCTTGTTTAGGAGCTGTAGAACTTCAATTGTAAAAAATAACCTGATTTTGACCCCGAATTACTCGATTACCAACAGACGGATACATCTTAAACATTTTACATTTGCTGGTAGAGAAAATTCCAGTTGGGGTCAATTGCGGTACACCTCGCATGCTACTTGCTTCGTTTCTGTGATGTCGGTTTATGCTAATCTTGTTTCCTAACAATTTAAAGTATTAATGCATTGAATAATTCTGACATTTTGCTCATAACAAGTTTACTGAAGAATATACGTTAGTATATACGTAATATACGATTTGTAACTTTATAACAATACGGCATTCAAAAACATACACATGTTGAACAAAATGCAACAGCGTGAGTAACCGAAAGTTAACAAAAATTGATGAAATTTATTCAAGAAAACTTTATTGATGTGAATCAAATAGAATGGCATTACAGGAAATTATGCATAGTTCAAAAACTTATAAACTAGACCTTTACTACGCAATGCATATGTTAAAGAATAATATTTCATCTTACAACTTACTTTCACTTGGACTTACCCTCATTAGTAACAACTTACTCAGCAATTTCATGAGAAAAAGAACTATCAAAATTTATAAGTGCTTCTATTTGTTTCAAATTTTGTAAACTTATTCAATTTCCAAAAATTTCATGTAAACCAAACGTGTCGATTTCTATCTCAAATAGCAAGTAAGATCGTATAACAAAGGTTCCTTTCACCACTAGGTGGATTAAATCAGGTTTTATCGACATCTGTCGTCGTTTCGCCGTTTTTCATTCGCGTCGCTTCATCATTTGTTTTACCAATTTTTGGTCATTCTTGGGGTAAGGCAACAAAAAAAATTTTTACTGTCTTTTCATCGTTGTTTCATCTTTATTTTAAGCATATTTCGTCACCCTTTTAACACTTTTTAAACCTCTTTTTGTCATGTTTTTGTTCTTTTTGTCGCAATTTTGACAACTTTGAACTGCATTTTTATGTTTCTGTCGTGCTTTTGTCGTTTTTCTTTGTCTTTTTGTCAACTTTTAATCGTATTTTCATCACCTTCTCATGAGACACATTCCACGCATTTGTACACCAAGGAATCGGTATTTAAAACTGCATATTTCAACTCATATTATATTGGATATGAACCAGTGATTATTGAACTACAAAGAGAAAGTAGTTCTCAACACAATCAACATACAGAACATTTAATAATTAGCACATTGAAGTGTACACATATATAAACATGGTGGAAAAAGCGGTATTTCTGCGATGGTGTCCCGTTACGAAATGCAACTTGTTTTACCTACTTAAATAACGATCTAAATCAAAAAATAAATATTACGTTAGAAAGTACATTCAACAGACATAATTCAAAACTTGTTTTATAACTTAGTCACAAACGTATTATTTGCTAGTGGGAGCAAAATGTCAATGAAAGTCAGGTCCTCGTCGTAACGGGGCACGCTGGAATGTGTCATGAATTCCGAAATCCGGCAGAAAAAAATTCTTTCGATTTTGTGTTTCTATTCGTAGATTTTGGCATGGAAAAGAATAAAACGTACATATAAAAAGCAAGAATAGATTTGGTTTTTACGTTTAAACCTTAAGTTAAAATTGCTGATAACGCATTTTTTTTGGTCGACTAAAAAATCTCTTTGTTTACATATTTCCGATTGTATTGCTGTCAAGTATGAAATGACTGATAACCAAAGCTGTCAAAAGGAACTACTAATGTGCAGAGAACGTTAGTTAATTGACTGTCACAATTTTAACTCGTTGTTAGTATGTTAGTTGAAAGGCAATTATATTTCAAATCAATCTGTCACAATAAATAGTAACTATTTTCAAGAAAATTGACGACTGTTAACCAATGGTAAAGGGTAATCCAGATTGTTTTGTTCAACCGTAAGTTGTGTGTTTAATGACAACTATGATCTTTTAAGCCAGTAGCACGGGCATTTGGGAAATTTGAACTTGTCTTCTTGTAATAAATTTATAGGAATGTTTTAGAGCATTTATTACAATAAAGTAAATTGAAAATTTGTACGGAAAACATTTGTAAAATGCCAAGCTTTGTCGAACTGAACCTACATTCGTAGTCTTACGTGAGCCTCACGTTCGTGCTCTTAGTCACAGACCGTCATACTTATTTTCTTGACATTTTCATCGCTTTTTTGGAGTTTTTCGACGTTTTTCTGACGTATATGCGCTATCTTTTGTCGCCTTTTCTAACAAGAGCAAATAGAACATTAATACATAATATAGAACGATTTTTTTCTCACAATTTTGGGTACTCGTGGTTTTAACTAAATTAAACGTGGTTGTAATTAAATTAAACTTTCAATTTTTTCCGTGAGATTTATGACAATCCGTAGATATGAGCACTTTTTTTCCTTGTTGGGGACCTTGGAGATATGAGCACGCAATCTGTAGGTCCGTAAAAATTCTTAAATCTGTAGAACTACGGATAAATCCGTAGATCTGGCATCACTGTTACCCATCTTTGAGATAGAAATTACCTAAGAGCCGCCGGGCCACCTAAGCCACCCTTACTGATACCTAAGAGTTTACCTGCGAGTTACCTTGGATTCAAGGTATAAAAGACTGAACGCAGAATACAATCGACAGTCTCTGCGAACTTGGCAAAGAAACAGATCGTTTTCGGCAAGGCAGCACCGGAACTTATTTTAACCTTCATATTTAGTTTATTTAGCGCTATCGCATATCGCTGAGTGTTTTCGCGCCGTTTTAGAACTTTAGTAGTCAATAAAAGTAGGCCTAATGAGTCGACCATCTGAAAGGTATGCTGGTGGATCAGCTGGTAGCTCATCCAGTCCGCCAGTTTCAGTGCAGGAGTTAGTAATCCGTGCACCGAAGGAATTGAATAAAAAGTACAACGTAATGCGTTTCACCGGGACACAAAACGTTGACTTCACTCAGTGGCGTTCGGTCAAGATGGAACGGGAGAACAATCTAAAGGCATTCAAGGGGCAGGAGGAATTGCCGAAATTTGGAGCTGGTTCCGAGTTCAACCATGAGGTACGGGAGGAGGCTCGCCGGAAGCGCTATGGAATTCAGGCCAAGAAATATCGGCCTGAGGAGCAACCGTGGATACTGGAGGAAGGTGGTAAAAAAGACGGAAAGAAGTTTCGTGGCGTCCGAGAAGGAGGCGTAGGAGAAAACTCGGCCTACTATGTTTTTGTACAGGCTCCGGACGGAGCGATTGAAGCATATCCTTTGCATGAGTGGTATAACTTTCAGCCTATTCAACGGTATAAAGCGCTAACGGCTGAGGAAGCGGAAGAAGAGTTTGGTAAGAGAAAGAAAGCACTGAACTACTTTTCGCTGATGCTACAAAAACGTCTGAAGGGCGATGATGACATCGAGGAAGATCAAGAAGAAGAAGAAGAAGAAGGTAAAAAAAGTGGTGGTTCAAAAGCGAAGATGTTAAAAATCAGTGATATGGACGAGTGGATCGATTCGGATGATGATATAAGTTCGTCGGATGAGGAAGAACAGCCTAAGGTGGAAGACAGTGATGAAGAAGTAGATAAAAAGCCCAAAAAGAAAGTTTTGGCTGAAAGCAAGAAAAGAAAACGAGACGTAGATGAGGAAGCTTTAGAAGAATCGGACGATGGCGATGATGAGGGCCGAGAGCTTGATTATATTTCCGACTCATCGGAAAGTGAATCCGAACCGGAATCGAAAGCCAGCAACGAGCTGAAATCAGTTGCAGAGGAAGATGCCCTTCGCAAATTATTAACATCGGACGAAGATTCCGAAGATGAAGAAAAGAAATCTGAAAAAGAGGAAGAAAAGAAGTGCAAATCCTCTAAGGACAACGAAGATAACCATTCCAAGAAAAAGAAGAAAAAGAAGAAGTCTGATTACGTTAAAAAGGACTCGTCAAGTTCCAGCTCGGATTCGGATACCGATCCGGATGCCTACAATATCAGTTCAAAGCAAAGTCTCGGTTTGAATTTGTCCAGCGCTAATAATCCTCAATCGGCTTCGTCAAGCACGCCCCTGCAGAACGGAATGAAACGGAAGTTAGCTGGATCGGAAGTGCCCTCGGCACACCTCAACAACAACATGTCGGCGCCGGCCAAAAAGATCAAACTGGATTCGGCGATGGCTTTATCGCCCACACTTTCCGGCAACAGTAACAGCAGTGATTATGGTATAACGGAAAAAACGGTGAGGCGCTATTTGAAACGCAAACCGGTGACTACCACGGAGCTACTCGCTAAGTTCAAAAGCAAGAGTATTGGCGTTTCAAGTGAGAAGCTTATAGCAACGATGACTGCCGTCTTGAAAAAGATCAACCCAGTTAAGCAGAAAATTGAGGGTAAGATGTATCTCAGCATTTAGGTTTATTTCTATTTTTAAGTAAAATTTCTCAATTATTATAACCGCACACCTTAACAGGTGTTTGTTTATTCACAATAAATAAATAAATTGAATCACATATTTGAACTTAATGGTATTAATTTTGCTATGAAAATCGATGACAAATCCCAGGTAGTAAATTTGAACACTACGCTTGCACTACTAGCACGTTTAACTAGCTGACCGCAAGAGAAAATAAGCCATGAAAAGGGTAAATATCAGCTGGTTTGTGTTATCATCCTGTACCTCTTAAAGAATCCGGATAACTTTTTTTTGAGTTACGCCGTCGTTGTCCGGCATTCTTACCCCTACAAGTGCATGTAGCTCGTGATTCATGCGCCTTCACCACTCTCCGTTTTTAGTTTAAATCCCACCAAATATCGCCCGTAGTACCTTCTGCTCGAACACAGTAAGGGAGCGTTTGTCCTCCGTGAGCAACATCACGGTTTCAAGTCGGCAGTTTCCCGTTTAAATACGCCGCTGGATTTTCTTACTAGTGTTGTTGTCCACGGACACCAGGGATCCCAAATACACGAGCTCATCTACCACTTCTAGTTCGTCGCCGTCGCCGAGATGCGCACGAACCACATCACTCGATCCAATGATAGCTCTGATCAGCCGCGTCAGTTTAGTCGGCATGTGCTGGTTTCGATCGACTGAATCATATGTTGCTTTGAAATCAATAATGATGTGATGCCTGGGTACGTTCTACTCCCGATAGAGCAGCAAGATCTGACGGATAGTAAAAATCTGATCGGTAGTTGCGCGCGGCCCCATGACGGCCGCCTAGTAATTTTATACAAAACCCTGTGCTATCGGTGACAGCCGGCGTAACAATATCTGGGAGAGTACATTGTAGGCGGCGTTTACAAGCTCTTGGCATAAGATACCGAGGCCTGGTCCGACCAAAGGATTCTCCTTCGCGTGATACTTCTGGATGAAAATGGAAGCTTTTGGCAGACATTCCGTACTATACATTGGACATTCCTTTCTCGCTGGTTGTAAAATGGACAGAACGACCTTTTTCGGGAACATGAAGTGGGAGATATATTTGACGTCATATTTTAACTCCTTGGTGGAGGGCTCCGTAGCCACGTTACTTCATGCTGAGTGCTATATTACCCCCATGCAACCTCTAAACAGCGCAAAAGTCACTCGTATAGTTTAGGTGTACTGGTCAGAGGAACGCATTGAGTTCTCGCCAAGGACAGCTATAATATGGGATAGTACTGTACGGCGGGAGAAACGAATGGATAAAGTAAGGCAAGCTTTGAAGGAAGGGCAAACACAACGGTAGTCTTTCTAATAGACGGAGCGATACAACTCAAGGTGTTTAAAGTATCCAAACAGAGTAGAACAAGAGGTGAAGGTGAAAAAGCTGATAAAAAGGTAATGAAGGGTCATTGAAGCAACGCCTACTATACTCATAGATCGCTCCTCTTTATCCAAGCTGGGGGATCGCGGATTGAACCAAGCTATAGAGGAAGCCAATTATAACTGGACTCAAACCCAGTTTTTTACCCAGATCCTGGGGATGTTTTCAATGCTACTTTTTGAAATAAGTTTATTTAGGTTTGCGTTGCACAATTTTACTATACTTCTTGCCTGTACTTCCTACATCCATAATAGTAGATAAAATATTTCGGAACTGACGAAAGATGCCCAGCACCGGAAGCCCAAAAAATTTCATAAACTATTTATAATGACCTAAGATGACGAATGACTATAAATAGAAGATTCGATGAAGAGACGGTAAAACAGGGACAAAAAGCAATATGATAAGAAACTATTAAAAAGCTTTTAAAATGTGATCAAACACGCAAAAAAGACCTCGAAAGGATGGCGAATATATTACCGAAAAACGACGAAAAGAGAGCGCTTTGTTGTTAGCAAACAGGATGACAAAAAAATTGAAGAAATAGACGAAAAGAAAACAAATAAACGGCGATGCGTAGACAGTAAGAAAAAACGCAGAAAAGACGACAAAATGGTGCCAAAACAGCAACATAGGTACCGATGGAAAAACGCCGAAAAAATCAACGAAAAATGCCAAAAATTGAGCTCCAAAACTAAGGTTGAACAGTGGCTGAAAAAACTAAGGAGGAACGGACGAAAATATTAAAAGACTAAAGTTTTTGGAGCGTCTCAGTAGAATACGAAAGCTGAAATTAAATAAAAATAAAATTATTTCAATTAAATTCTACTACTTTACTACTACTATATATTAATAATAGATTGCTGAGTGAGACTCTAACGCACACTCTCGCAGTTTGCGCCCAAGTGTTTTGACATTTAAACTATCAGCACCGGACATCCTAAAATAGGGAGTCTCAAAATAACGAACAGGCGACGGAAACGTGACGTAAAGGTGGCAAAACGACCATGAAAAGGCGACAAAAACAGCCAGAGGGATGACAAAAAGACGCGTTGAAACGCGTCCAAAAAATAACTAAAAATAACAAAACGGTAACGAAAATATGCAAGCAAAGCCATGGGCTTACACCATCATCAGACGTTACCCTTCTTTCTCGACTTCGCAGCCGGCTGTTAGAGCACAGGAAAATTACGAGACCAGTGTAACGATTCTACTGACTCTATCTAGCATGCACCGCCTAGCCGAGATTCGAACATACGACGACTGGCTTGTTAGACCAGCACCGTACGTCGAAAAACTAACTGGGCGGGCGAAAATATGCGGAAAGCTGATGAAAATAAAAGACGTAAGACGACAAAAATACGATGAAAGGACTCTAAAAACACGCCAGAGAAGTAACAGAAAATGTAAAAAATGACGAAAATAATAAAAATGGATGCAGAAAAGACGATGAAGAGACGAATAAGAGTAATTCCAGCTCAACTAGCAACTAGGTTTGACTCGACTATTTTTGATTGGAATGATTTTTTTCTGATGTGTTGAATATCACACAAGAAGTCATTTTCCACTAGACCTGATTTTTTTCGTCAAGAGTAACTTTTCAAAAGGGGGTATTTAGAAATGAGATTACTTTTTCCAAAAATCAAAAGATCATATCTGGAAAACTACTCATTTAATCAAAGGAAAAGGAAAAGTTGAAGGAAATTAGGTGTATTCAGATCAACATTAGGCCATTACAAATTATTTTTAATGTGTTTGTCCCCCCGCCCTTCAAAATTGGCCTTAAAAATCGGGGAGCAAAAAAAATGTGTTAGACAGTAAAATTGTTTTGTATAAAATCAATTATCTGTGGGTTTTGAAATCTAAAGAACTCGATAAAAGAGTGTTAACGCTATATGTTAAAAAATATGGATTTCATGCATTTTTATTTTAAGTTTAAACGTGAAAATCAAATCTATTCTTGCTTTTAATATATACGTTGTTAATTTCCATACAAAAGTCTACGAAATAACGACAAAAACAAAAGAAAAATTTTTTGGCCGATTTTCGGAAAGTCCGCTGTTTGAATTTTAATTTCTATTTCATGCTAGAAGCGTTAACCCAACTCGTACACTCATTTTTCAGGTTTTTCAGGCTGTAGAGCCCACAGATAAATGATTTAATAAAAAAAAATAAACTCATATCCTACAAATTATTTTTTTGTCCCCCGATTTGCCGTGCCAATTTCCAAGGGTGGTGACAAAAACTTTTAAAATGATTTGCAATGGCCTAATGTAATTTCCGAAAATCGGCAAAAAAATCTTTTGATTTAAACTCTATTTTGGAAGGTTTTTGCATGGAAAATAATAATGTGCACATGAAATGTTTTTTTTTAACCATAAAATGTCATTTATCTTAAAATCATCCCCTCCGATTTGCCTAATTTTTTTAAAGATAGTTTACATTATTCCTTAAAATCTGGTGAAAAACTATCGATGGACGCTCTTTTGGATTTTTTTTATCTTTGAAATTTGACAAGACTCAATCAAAATCAAATTCTACGCATCATTTTGAACAAATTTTCACATATAAACCTTTTTCTAAAGCCTAGCCGTTCTCAACTTATTGCAAATTTGAAATTTACCCACAGAATGCAATAACTCGAGAACGGAACTTGTCAAATTTCAAAGATTTTTAAAAAACTCCGAAAGAGTGTCCATCGATAGCTCTCCACCAGATTTTAAGCTAAAATTTAAGCTATCTTTAAAAGTAATTGGGCAAATCGGAAAGGAAGGTTTTGAGATAATCGACATTTTATGGCTTTTATTACGGTTTTGAAAAGTTTCTTCTTTCGGTGTATTCATTACAAATTGAGAATCACCTGAAAATCAAAGGTAAATCACTTTAATTTATAGTGCAAAGTGTCAGACTGAATCAAGTGTGAAAGCACTTGAATTAGACGTGACGATTTTTTACCGTGTACGAACTCATCAACCACTTCCAGTTCATCGCCGTCAATAGTCACTGTCCGTGCAAGGTAAACGTTACTTTCTCGGGAGCCTCTGATTTGTAGCCCTATCCTCCTAGCCTCCGTTTTTAGTCTGGCGTAGATTGCATCCGCCGTCCCGCAGTTTCTAGTAATGATGTCGAGGTCGTCTGCAAAGGCTAAGCGTTGGCTACTCTTGCTGGAGGTCGTTCTTCTCGTTTCGATGCCCGCTCGCCGGATCACACCTTCAATAGCGATATTGAATAACATACAGGACAGTCCATCCCCTTGTAAAACGAAAGGTAAAAGAGGGAAACCAAAAGGAAAAACAAGAAGCGCGACCGAGAAAAAAGAAAACCGATAGAGGAAGAAGTAAGGAAAACGGGAAAAGAGGTCAAACGAGACATAAAGGAAGAAAGATTAGACAAAAACTGGAAACTTTAATTTATTAATACAATGAGATTTCGAATTTGGCATGGTTTGATTTTGGCAACAAAAGTATTCGTTTTTGGCAATACAAAATATTTTACTTCCAAAAATATGCCTATCTACATCAGTCAGTTTCCGCATACATACTTTAAATGACGAACGCTACCTAGGAATACCTAGGTACCTACATAAACAATGCCTTCATGGTACCATTTACATGTAAAGAAATGGCAATTGTGCATCTGCCGGTATTACCTGGTCAGATAACCTGGTTGGGTATACGCGCATTCTATTTAAAAATGCAGCTCCGAGGATAATCGCGTGTCAATCGTGTCAGTTTCTAGTGGAGAGCTAACAACGTCTCAAGGCAAGAAATTTACTATCGAGTGTTTTCGTTATTAGTGAAAAATAAACCTTCATAAATTAGAGAGATGGCTGCAAACTACGTCATTGCAAGGTTTGCTACAAATGGTTCGAAGAAAATAAATATCTTCGATGGCAACCGGAATGCGTTTGATACTTGGAAGTGCCAAGTCGAAAGTCGGTTGAAGCGTATGCAACTGTTGCATACGTTGTTGCGGATTCCGACGGAGGAACCGTACTACAAACCGGTGAAAGGTGTTACAGCAGAGCAGAAGCAAGCTCGAAAGCTGCTGCTTCAAAAACGATTGGACGAAGATGAAGAGGCGGTGGATGAGATCGCCATGTTGGTAAGCAACAAGGTATGCTCCAGACTGTATGGCCTAACCTACGCCAAGGAGGTCATGGACGCGCTAAAGGAAGCCTACCAGCTGAAACTGTACAGCAGCACGCCGGCGTTGAAATCTGAAAAACGGCGGTTGAACGTCGGCATCGAAGAGGTGACGCAGCCAGTTAAGCGACTGAAGCATTCTCCTATCGAGTGTGTTCGTTTTCAGCGAAAAATAGAGCTACAAACTAGAGAGATATCGGCAAACTACGTCAAAGCCAGCTTTCAATCGCCGCCACCCTCTAGGTATGCTAAAAATGGTTCGACGAAAATAAATATCTTCGACGGCAACCGGAATGCGTTTCTTACTTGGAAGTGCCAAGTCGAAGGTCGATTGAAGCGTATGCAACTGTTGCATACACTGGTACGGACTCCGATGGAGGAACCGTACTACAAACCTACGAAAGGTTCCACAACAGAGCAGGAGGAAGCTCGACAGCTGCAGCTTCAACGAAGGTTAGATGAAGACGAAGAAGCGGTGGATGAGATCGCGATGCTGGTAAGCAACAAGGTGTGCTCCGCATTATACGGCTTAACCTACGCCAAGGAGGTCATGGACGCGCTAAAGAAAACCTACCAGGTGAAACCGTACCGCACAAAAAGCACGCCGCCATTGAAATCGGTAAAACGGCGGTTCAACGAAGACATCAAAGAGGTGACGCAGCAAATTAAGCGTCCGAAGCTCTGCTAAATGGTTTTTAGTTTAAATTAATATAATATAGTAATATAAGCTTTAATATTATAAGTAAAATAAACTATGTTCAACTATACATGCTGTCGTTCGTTGCTACTTTTTAGGATCATCCGAAAAAACATTGGAAAAGACTTTACAATTGTCCCCTGGCTCCTTATACCCTGAGATGCAAAACGCTATTTCTCCTATTTGTTTTTGGAGATTTGTTGTGTTATGTGCCTCTTTGAAGTATTCCTGAATCATCGAATCTCAACATGTTGCGAACAATTTTTTAAAATCGGACTAACTTTTCGGCCCCGACCCGGATATTATTCATTGTATAAAGATCGACTCATTTAACATCTGGCTGCTCTGTTTATTTTACTGCTGAGATCTGGAATGTTATGACAGCAGTTTGCGTTGAAATGTTTCCTCTGCCAGTGCTAAAAAGTTCGTCACGTTGAAGTTTGTTTCAGAGAAGTTACAGCTGATTGAAACCGCGAACCGATTATGATATTGCGAAGAAATTTAATGCCAGCCAAAGTCATCTTTTCGGGCCTATGGGCCCGAGCAGTCAATCAGAGCACTGAGTCAGAATCTGGTAACCGAAAGACGAGGCCGGAAGTTGTGTCACGTGGTTCTTACGAAGTACGCTGGATCCATCCTTATGGACAACAAAACGTACGTGAAGATAGATTATGGGCAGTTTCTCGGATAACCGCACAAATTTTCATGACAAACAAGACCATGGATTTCAAAATGTACGAGTCGGAGTAGAAGTGCCTGAAAAGACGTATTCATTCATACATACATTTCATCTTTCATACTGCGAAATCTGCAGAGAAGCAATCGGAAGAAGGAATCCGCAAAGAGGAGGCAGACCCAGAGACTCATGGCGACGCAGCTTAGCTAACGATACTCGGGCTGTTGAAGAGCCCTGACCTGCCTTGGTGACAGATGAAAGCCGGACATTTCATAAAACATTCCTATGGGCAACGGTGAGACACAGAGACGTGGGTAACAATCCAGGTCTCAGTAGTAAAACAAACAAAACAAACTCGAGCTTTATTTCCGGGACGGGGCCGAAAATTTAGTCCGTTTAAACCAGATTTGAAAAAGTTGTTTGCAATAGGTTTGACACAAAAGAGGAGTTATCAGTTATAGGGATTGCGCCAAAAAATGTAGAAGTTCAATGGTTCAGGAATACTTCAAAGAGGGACATAATTCTCTCAAGACCTTCAAAAAGTCAAAAATGTCCCAAACGCATACCGATACGCTAGCTAAACGCTGAAGTTGAACAACAAAACTCCAAAAACAAATAAGGAAAAGAGAGATAGCGTTTCGCATCTCAGAGTATAAGAAGCCATTGGACATTTGGAAAGACTTTTCTGGAGTTTTTTCTGACTTTTCTGTTTTACGGTTTCGTTTTTCTTCGCTTTTTCTGTTCTCATTTCTTCATTTTCCTGCTTCCGTATTTTCACTTTTTTTACGTAGGACTACGTCTTACGGCAAGGTTTGGAATAGGATATGATTCCAAAAAATCGAAAAATGCGAGCGTCACGAAAATATGAAGGTTTTTGAACGCTAATAGCTCTGCCAATTATGATTGAATGGAAACAAAAGAGGAGACCAGAAAACTATAGAGGTGCAATGGTTCAGTAAATTCAGGGAATAAAGAAAGCCTTTTCTGGAGTTTTTTTCGAAGGACCTTAAAAAGTAGTAACAAACAACAGTATGTATAGTCGAACATAGTTTATTAATAGTTAGTAATAGTTTTTTTCTGAAAATACACTTATTTACCTACAACTTTTCCTTTGACGCCATTATGATCAAATAAGTAGTTTTCAAGATATGATGTTTTGAAAAAAAAAAGCAATTTCATTTCTAAATACGCCATTTTCAAAAGTTACTCTTGACGAAAAGATCAAGTTTAGTGGAAAATGAGTTCTTGTGTGATAAGAATTGCAAAAAATATTCTACAAATGAGGAAAAAAGGACTCAATTAAGACCAGCCAAGAACGCAATACAAGACAATAAATAATAACCACAAATAGCTGGAAATAGACATAAAAACAACGTAAAGATGTCAGAAAGGCAGATGTTGAAAAGAGCGAAGCACGAAAGCACAGAACCGAAAAACCACGCCGTTTGCTGTCGAATTCATGTCGTTTATTTTTTAATTTGACCCCTCATTGTTTTGTTTTGTTGTCCTTTTCACTTTCATTTTTCATTCCTTTTGTTTTTTAGTCATTTGCCGTTTTTTTATCATCTGGCTTTCTAACATCTTTGCATAATCTTTTTGTTTCTTTTCAGCAATTTGTAGTCATTTTTTATAGTCTTTTGGAGTGTTTTTGGTTTAATGGCGTCGTCATTTGTAGTCTATTATGCCATTTCTTCTCGCTGATTTTAGTCTTTTTATTATTTCTTCATTGCGCTTTCTGCGTCTATTTATAGTCTCTTCGTCGTTTTGTATAGTTTTGACGTCGGACTACGTCTTACAGCAGGGTGTCATTCCTTAACTTAGATTATAGTCACGAAATTTGAAAGATTTTGAATAGCTCTGTCAATTATGAATGGATTTTTATGGTTTAGATACCGATCGACTCATAATAGATGTAGCAATAATGTGGTTTCTATTATAATTTCGGTTTTCTATCACGAATGAATGAAAATTAAGGAAAAGTTTCAAGGTCAAATATCTTAATACTTTTTCTTCGTGATCGCCTTGCTTAACAGGCAGGGGCGACATTTAAACACACCATCTGTTTGCTGTAATTTCGATTACTTTATTTTTAAAAAAAAAGTAACTAGGCCTTTTCGTTCCAACAGGCAGTGATGCCAGGTTGTGCTAAAGAAAAATCCGTAGTTTTACTATCTGCGTTTTAATCACAGAGGAATGGGTTGTAAATTATAAAACTTAATTAAATTTAAAATCATACTTTTGATTTAAATGGAAGTTAGATCGACATTTGTTCTTCATATAAAGTGTTTCTCAGTTTGGCTAAAAAGTTACATTTTATATCGCATAGGTATTCTTTATTGGATTTGGAACAAATTAATACTTATTTGAATCGAATCTGCCCATGATACATTTCAAATTTCCTCTATATTTATGTTTATTTTCCTGAATTCTTTCATTTTTCGTCGTTGGTTATTTTGTATTTTGTCTTTAGTTTATCGTTTTTTTGTGTACACCGTCAAGTTTTCCGTCATTCTTGTCATCTTCTTGTCGTTTTTGTTTGTTTTAATGTGATTATAGTCACTTTAACAGCTTGGGTCATTCGTAGTTTCTGTGGGACTAGAATTTGAACCCGAGTCCTCAGCGTAAGAGATGTGAATGCTAACCACTATACCGTGTTGACCCCTCGTTTTTTTTGTTTTGATGGCATCATCATTATAGTGTCTTTTTTGGCATAGCTTGTCACTGTTTTGCTGACTTTTAATTGTTTCTCCAAAAGCTTTCACCAAAGACAACATCTACAAGTCCTTTCACCGTTTTGTATGAATTATTTGGCATTTTTGTCGCTGTTTGTAACGTTTTTTTGGCGTCTGTTAACCGTATTTTTGTCGTCTTTCGACTTTTCGCCTACTTGTCTTCAGTTGTTCGTCATATCTTTTCGCAAGCATTTCACTGCCTATTCGTCGATTATTTGCTGTCATTCCATCGTCTGTTCGTCATATTATCGTTGCTTTTTCGGAACCATTTAGTTTTTTTTGCAATCTCTTTACTGCCTTTTCGCCGTATTCGTCATCTTATTGTTATTTCTCTGTTATATTCTTATTGTCTTTTCAAGGTCTTTTTACCATCTTTCCATTGTATTTTTGTTTTATGACATTTTGCCGTTTTTCTTCGTTTTCGTTGTCATCTTTTTATCATCATCTTTCGTCCTGTTTGTTACCAAGACAACAAAACTGTCTTGTCTTTTTGTTGTCTATTTGTTGTTCTTTCATCGTCTTTTTGATGACGTATATTCACCATCATCCTTTCGTAGTCTTTTTTGCATGTTTTAACGTCTGTGTTTAAATGTCTCTTTCCCATTTTTTGTCGTGTTTTTTGTTGCAGTTTTTTTGTCGTATTTTTGCCACCTTTTCATCACAGTTCCATTGACTTCTATTCACATTTTCGACAACATTCTGCTGTCTTTCGTTGTCTCTTCGTGGTCTTTTCTATTTATTATAGTCAACTTTTCGTCGCTTTCTGACGGATTAAATGTTTTTATTAGTAGCGTAAAAAGAGCATATTGAACAAAGATTCCATCTACTTGATTATAAAGAACAACTTTATTCACTTGATTTTGAAGTTCTATCGTGGTTCTTTCGCACTACAGAAATCATATTGAACGGAACTGCCAAAATGTGGGAAAAATAGAAATGTAAATAGCAATAAAGCATATCTTCCATTTTTAATGCACTTCTCATTAAAGAAAAGCATTCTATTCGCTGCTTTCTCTCAATTAAATAAATAATTTCTCTCAATAAAATAATAAATTCTCTCAATAAAAGAATAAAGTTATGCTTTTCGGGATATTATTCATTGCATGTAGTGTACTCGTACTTTTTATCACTAAATGAAACTTTCAATCTTTTCCGCAAAGTTGATGAAAATCCGTAGATTTGAGCACTTGATCCGTAGAACATTCCTAAATCCGTAGAACTATGGAAAATCCGTAGATCTGGCATCATTGCCAACAGTCTTATACAAATTTGATGTCTGTGTTGGGGAAGTGCGTTAGAAAAATTGACAGGTCTTCTCCTGTCAACAAGATTCCTTAGGACCTCGCTAAACCTTGTCCCACTTGATGTCCTTAAAGCGAACAGTTAGAAACAGGTGAGCGACCAACCCTTTCTTTTGACCAATTGTATCAACATATTGCAAGAACTTATTGTTGTCTTATTTGAAAAGGGATTGACGGAATATTCATGAATGTGACGTGATGCAGCCATTTTAAAAGTGAGGAAGAATTAGCGACTGTCTGATCCAAAAATAGGTTTCGGGTGTTTAATCTGATGGTTTACAGTTAATTACTTGCAATTGTTTACATATTTGCGATAGTATTGCTGTCAAGTATGACATAACTGATAAACAAAGTTGTCAAAAAGAACTACTAATGTGCAGAGAACATTAGTTAATTGACTGTCATAATTTTAACTCGTTTTTGGGATATTGGAAAGGCATTTATATTTCAAATCAACCTGTCACAACAAATAGTGACTATTTTCAAGAAAATTGACGAACCAATGAATTGGTGCCAATCAACCAATCAATTGGTGAACCAATGGTAAAGCGTAACCCAGATTCTTCCCACATTTTCTCGTTCAACCGTAAGTTGCACGTTCAAAGACAAATATTTTATGTTTTGAGCAAGACCCTTAAGCCAGTTAACATTCGTTTCAAGCCAGTTACCTCAAATTGAATAGTGCTACAAGTCACACAAAAATGTTCAAAATGCAATATCGTCGCTAATCACCAGAAAGAAGTGTGATTGTGGCCTGATGAAACTCTTAGTGGAACTACAAACTCTAAGAAACGGATAAAACTGATACGACACAGAGCACGGGCATTTGGGAAATTTGAACTTGTCTTCTTGTAATAAATTTATAGGAATGTTTTAGAGCATTTATTGCAATAAAGTAAATTGAAAATTTGTACGGGAAACATTTGTAAAATACCAAGCTTTGTCGAACTGAACCTACATTCGTAGTCCTACGTGAGCCTCACGTTCGTGCTCCTAGTCACAGACCGTCATACTTATTTTCTTGACATTTTCATCGCTTTTTTGGAGTTTTTCGACGTTTTTCTGACGTATATGCGCTATCTTTTGTCGCCTTTTCTAACGAGAGCAAATAGAACATTAATACATAATATAGAACGATTTTTTTCTCACAATGTTGGGTACTCGTGGTTTTAACTAAATTAAACGTGGCTGTAATTTAATTAAACTTTCAATTTTTTCCGTGAGATTTATGACAATCCGTAGATATGAGCACTTTTTTTCGTTGTTGGGGACCTTGGAGATATGAGCACTTAATCTGTAGGTCCGTAAAAATTCTTAAATCTGTAGAACTACGGATAAATCCGTAGATCTGGCATCACTGTTACCCATCTTTGAGATAGAAATTACCTAAGAGCCGCCGGGCCACCTAAGCCACCCTTACTGATACCTAAGAGTTTACCTGCGAGTTACCTTGGATTCAAGGTATAAAAGACTGAACGCAGAATACAATCAACAGTCTCTGCGAACTTGGCAAAGAAACAGATCGTTTTCGGCAAGGCAGCACCGGAACTTATTTTAACCTTCATATTTAGTTTAATAGTTTATTTAGCGCTATCGCATATCGCTGAGTGTTTTCGCGCCGTTTTAGAACTTTAGTAGTCAATAAAAGTAGGCCTAATGAGTCGACCATCTGAAAGGTATGCTGGTGGATCAGCTGGCAGCTCATCCAGTCCGCCAGTTTCAGTGCAGGAGTTATCAATCCGAGCACCGAAAGAATTGAAGAAAAAGTACAACGTAATGCGTTTCACCGGGACACAAAACGTTGACTTCACTCAGTGGCGTTCGGTCAAGATGGAACGGGAGAACAATCTAAAGGCATTCAAGGGGCAGGAGGAATTGCCGAAATTTGGAGCTGGTTCCGAGTTCAACAGTGAGGTACGGGAGGAGGCTCGCCGGAAGCGCTATGGAATTCAGGCCAAGAAATATCGGCCTGAGGAGCAACCGTGGATACTGGAGGAAGGTGGTAAAAAAGACGGAAAGAAGTTTCGTGGCGTCCGAGAAGGAGGCGTAGGAGCAAATTCGGCCTATTATGTTTTTGTACAGGCTCCGGACGGAGCGATTGAAGCATATCCTTTGCATGAGTGGTATGAGGAAGTGGCTGAGGAAGCGGAAGAAGAGTTTGGTAAGAGAAAGAAAGCACTGAACTACTTTTCGCTGATGCTACAAAAACGTCTGAAGGGCGATGATGACATCGAGGAAGATCAAGAAGAAGAAGAAGAAGGTAAAAAAAGTGGTGGTGCAAAAGCGAAGATGTTAAAAATCAGTGATATGGACGAGTGGATCGATTCGGATGATGATATGAGTTCGTCGGATGAGGAAGAAAAGCCTAAGGTGGAAGACAGTGATGAAGAGGTAGATAAAAAGCCCAAAAAGAAAGTTTTGGCTGAAAGCAAGAAAAGAAAACGAGACGTAGATGAGGAAGCTTTAGAAGAATCGGACGATGGCGATGATGAGGGCCGAGAGCTTGATTATATTTCCGACTCATCGGAAAGTGAATCCGAACCGGAATCGAAAGCCAGCAACGAGCTGAAATCAGTTGCAGAGGAAGATGCCCTTCGCAAATTATTAACATCGGACGAAGATTCCGAAGATGAAGAAAAGAAATCTGAAGAAGAGGATGTATCTGAAAAAGAGGAAGAAAAGAAGTGCAAATCCTCTAAGGACAACGAAGATAACCATTCCAAGAAAAAGAAGAAAAATAAAACAAAGAGGAAGTCTGATAACGTTAAAAAGGATCTGATAACGTTAAAAAGGACTCGTCAAGTTCCAGCTCGGATTCGGATACCGATCCGGATGCCTACAATATCAGTTCAAAGCAAAGTCTCGGTTTGAATTTGTCCAGCGCTAATAATTCTCAATCGGCTTCGTCAAGCGCGTCCCTGCAGAACGGAATGAAACGGAAGTTAGCTGGATCGGAAGTGCCTTCGGCAGACCTCAACAACAACATGTCGGCGCCGGCCAAAAAGATCAAACTGGATTCGGCGATGGCTTTATCGCCCACATTTTCCGGCAACAGTAACAGCAGTGATTATGGTATAACGGAAAAAACGGTGAGGCGCTATTTGAAGCGCAAACCGATGACTACCACGGAGCTACTCGCTAAGTTCAAAAGCAAGAGTATTGGCGTTTCAAGTGAGAAGCTTATAGCAACGATGACTGCCGTCTTGAAAAAGATCAACCCCGTTAAGCAGACCATTGAGGGAAAGATGTATCTCAGCATTTAAGTTTATTTCTATTTTTAAGTAAAATTTCACAATAAATAAATAAATTGAATCACATATTTGAACTTAATGGTATTAATTTTGCTATGAAAATCGATGACTAATCCCAGGTAGTAAATTTGAGCACTACGCGCTTAACTAGCTGACCGCAAGAGAAAATAAGCCATGAAAAGGTAAATATCAGCTGGTTTGTGTTATCATCTTGTACCTCTTAAAGAATACGGATAACTTTTTTTTGAGTTACGCCGTCGTCATCCGGCATTCTTACCCCTACAAGTGCATGTAGCTCGTGATTCATGCGCCTTCGCCACTCTCCGTTTTTAGTTTATTTCCCACCAAATATCGCCCGTAGTACCCTCTGCTCGAACACGGTAAGGGAACGTTTGTTCTCCGTGAGCAACATCACGGTTTCAAGCCCATTAATGAACTACCGCTCTCATAAGGGCTTTGTACATTGTCAGTTTCGTACGGCGCCAGCAGTTTCCCGTTTAAATACGCCGCTGGATTTTTTACTAGTGTTGTTGTCCACGGGCACCAGGGATCCCAAATACACGAGTTCATCTACCACTTCTAGTTCGTCGCACATCACTCGATCCAATGATAGCTCGATCAGCCGCGTCAGTTTAGTCGGCATGTGCTGGTTTCGATCGACTGAATCATATGTTGCTTTGAAATCAATAAAGATGTGATGCCTGCGTACGTTCTACTCCCGATAGAGCAGCAAGATCTGACGGATGGTAAAAATCTGATCAGTAGTTGCGCGCGGCCCCATGACGGCCGCCTAGTAATTTTATACAAAACCCTGTGCTATCGGTGACAGCCGGCGTAATAATATCTGGGAGAGTACATTGTAGGCGGCGTTTACAAGCTCTTGGCATAAGATACCGAGGCCTGGTCCGACCAAAGGATTCCCCTTCGCGTGATACTTCTGGATGAAAATGGAAGCTTTTGGCAGACATTCCGTACTATACATTGGACATTCCTTTCTCGCTGGTTGTAAAATGGACAGAACGACCTTTTTCGGGAACTTGAAGTGGGAGATATATTTGACGTCATATTTTAACTCCTTGGTGGAGGGCTCCGTAGCCACGTTACTTCATGCTGAGTGCTATATTACCCCGATGCAACCTCTAGACAGCGCAAAAGTCACTCGTATAGTTTAGGTGTACTGGTCAGAGGAACGCATTGAGTTCTCGCCAAGGACAGCTATAATATGGGATAGTACTGTACGGCGGGAGAAGCGAATGGATAAAGTAAGGCAAGCTTTGAAGGAAGGGCAAACACAACGGTAGTCTTTCTAATAGACGGAGGAAACGGTAGAAGTAAGCGATACAACTCAAGGTGTTTAAAGTATCCAAACAGAGTAGAACAAGAGGTGAAGGTGAAAAAGCTGATAGTAAGGTAATGAAGGGTCATTGAAGCAACGCCTACTATACTCGTAGATCGCTCCTCTTTATCCAAGCTGGGGGATCGCGGATTGAACCAAGCTATAGAGGGAGCCAATTATAACTGGACTCAAACCCAGTTAGTTTAGTTAGTAAATAAGTTTATTGAGGTTTGCGTTGCACAATTTTACTATACTTCTTGCTTGTGCATGCAATCCATAATAGTAGATAAAATATTTCGGAACTGATGAAAGATGCCCAGCACCGGAAGCCCAAAAACTATATAACTATTTATAATGGCCTAAGATGACGAATGACTATAAATAGAAGATTTGATGAAGAGACGGTAAAACAGGGACAAAAAGCAACATGATAAGAAACTATTAAAAAGCTTTTAAAATGTGATCAAACAAGCAAAAAAGACGTCGAAAGGATGGTGAATATATGACGACGAAAAGAGAGCGTTTTGTTGTTAGCAAACAGGATGACGAAAAAAATTGCAGAAATAGACGAAAAGAAAACAAATAAATGGCGATACGTAGACAGTAAGAAAAAACGCAGAAAAGACGACGAAATGGTGCCAAAACAGCAACATAGGTACCGATGGAAAAACGCCGAAAAAATCAACGAAAAATGCCAAAAATTGAGCTCCAACACTAAGGTTGAACAGTGGCTGAAAAAACTAATGAGGAACGGACGGAAATATTAAAAGACTAACGTTTTTGGAGCGTCTCAGTAGAATACGAAAGCTAAAATTAAATAAAAATAAAATTATTTCAATTAAATTCTACTACTTTACTACTACTATACATTAATAATAGATTGCTGAGTGAGACTCTAACGCACACTCCCGCAATTTTCGCCCAAGTGTTTTGACATTTAAACTATCAGCACCGGACACCCTAAAATACGGAGTCTCAAAATAACGAACAGGCGACGGAAACGTGACGTAAAGATGGCCAGCATTGTACGTCGAAGCTAACTGGGCGGGCGAAAATATGCGGAAAGCTGATGAAAATAAAAGACGTAAGACGACAAAAATACGATGAAAGGACTCTAAAAACACGCCAGAGAAGTAACAGAAAATGTAAAAAATGACGAAAATAATAAAAATGGATCCAGAAAAGGCGATGAAGGGACGAATAAGAGTAATTCCAGCTCAACTAGCAACTAGGTTTGACTCGACTATTTTTGATTGGAATGATTTTTCCTCGGTCTCCTTCTGACGGTCTCTGGCGGTCTCCTTCTCTGACCGTAGTATATTCACGCTTAAATTTACCCTGTTGGAGTATGGCAAAACGCGAAAATTTTCGTTTCAATTGCTTTGTACTTTTTGATAGTTGCTAATATAATTTCTGTAGCGCGATAAAACTTTCAAATCCTTTACTGCTGTCAAGCGAATCTAGTTGTTCTGAAAGTGAGGAATATCATGCTATCAACGCATTAAATGAGAAAGTAGTCGTGAAAGTGAAGAATGCATGTTCATAAGCACAGTATCGTAGCATTTACTTATATCTTTTCCTCTTTAATTCTCTACTCGTTAGAGTAGTAAACCTTCTTTAATAATCTGTTCGTTATTTTCTCTCAAAAGAGCTCTATAAGTTTTGTAACTGAAAAAAATGTTCAACCATTTTTCTGAAGTTTAGGAAAAACCCGTAGATAAAAGCACTTGATCAGTAGGTCCGGAAAAAATTCTTAAATCCGCAGAACTACGGATTAATCCCGGTATCAAACTAAATCAAACCCAATATCAAACTAAACAGAACTGTTTAAAAAATCTATGTTTTCAACTGTAAAGCTTTAATAACTTGTTAGGCTAATAAAATATTATATTTGAGGGATAAGAAATGGCTAATAGAGTTTTAACTAATCAAGGTAGAATGATTCAAATAAACACAAGCGTTATACGTTTTTACCATACGATGAACCTCCCTACAATCTTGGCAGAACTTATCTACAAACTCGGCCGGCAGCCGAGTCCTGTGCATCCGACAGCCAAGCAAGTAAGCATGAGCATTAATTTATGAACCCACTCTGAATTGTGTCGCATCGTCATGTTACCGCGCTGGGTACCGCTGGCTGGCTGCTGCCGCTGAGCTGCCACTAGTTAGAACCGGTCGCTTATCGTTCGGACATTAATTTTTCGGCTGATAAGCAACACGGCCGAGTTCCCATCCGTGTTAAGCGGAATGGCATCGTACAGTACGGACGAACCAACCAACCAACCAGCCAACCAAGCCACGACAGTCGGCCCAAGCGAGCAAGGCAAAAGGAACATGACCCGTCAGAAAGCCCTAAGACCATCAAAGATCAAAGCCGTCCGGATACGGTTTGAGCGACCTGTTTTTCTTTCCGCGCAGTTTTCGCTGCACCCGGTTCGGTCGTCCCCAAGGGACCCATCAATTCCGTCCGTGTAGCCACTCTGGCTGGTCTGGTCGCAGGTCGCAATGCTCGGAGGGTTCGCTGCTCATGCCAAAAACAACGGCTCTGCCGTACCGACCGGTAGTCCAGCTTCGGCAGCTCGAAGCGTAATTGAAATGGATGCACTTTCGTCGGTTGTCCCTCCGTCGGACTGACTGGGAAGCTGCCTAGGTTGGCTCATTGCGGGAAAAATGCGCAGGAAAAAAAGAAATATATGCAAATTGATTTTTGTAATTAATTTCTTAGAGTGTCCCTTTAAATCTTGCTTGTTCCAGCGGGCGCTCTGGTAACGAGCGCAAGGACGGTACTTTTGTGTCATGCCAACGGAGCCGTCCCTGGGAGAGAAGCGTCGGAGGCAAGATTGAATGCTCGGTAATGATGATAAGCGAAGAATTTGCCCTTGTCGCTTTGGTCGCTTTGGCATGCCGTAGATACAAAAGCGAGAGGAAGCTCGGGGACGTTAATGTTAATGCAAACTCAAGTTTTGCATTAGTACTGCAAATATATGGCAATTGCAGTTATCGGACCGCTGCTGAAGGTTTGTCACCACACCGGGCCCGCGAAATGGGATCCGTCCGCTGGCAAATCGAACCGTTGCGTTGTTTTGGTTAAAATAAATTGCTAATGAAGGGTTCAGGATGCTTCTAGGGAAAAGAACGTACAAGAAAACTTTGATTATCTGAGCTAAAATTGGAAGATAGCGGTACAGTCCCGATAACAGGTTGATCACCTGGCAATCGTAATGGAGCAGAAAAAATTAAAATTGTTTATTTCAAGACATTTCATAAACAGTATAAAATATCAGTCATGCGTCATTAGTTGCGAGAAGCGACAAATTTGCCCCTTTCTCGGGATTGTCACTAAGGTTTTCATTCCTATTTCTGTCTATGCAAATGTCGGGACCGACGAGTGGCTGTTGTTGGGGAGGGCAAGAAGAGCAATCCATTTGCCATCGCGGGAAGAATCGAATTGACACCCGTGCATTAAAATCTGACACATTCTCGTTTGGTCGCAGTCCACCGAATCCGTCATTGTCGTCACCGCGCGCGGCTGACTGACTTGCTGAGTCGGAGCTTATGCGAGGATGATAGAAGCAACGTATGAGGACTGGTCCGGCAACGCGCCGCGGTGGGGAATCTAAATGCAAGCTAACCGCGGTTGACACAATAGGGTGGTTCAGTTTGCCGGATTAGTGACTATTTCATTATGCTAGGAGATTTTCAAAAACTTAGACTCACTATTTTGCACTATTTTCGGCAAATTTGTAAATAACGCTACGGGATCGTGTCCTGATCTTTTTCATTTTATAATCATTTCTTGTGTGGTTTCTAAAAAAATGCTCTCAACAAAGATCCCAATTTTTGTTTTGAAAAAATTTGCAACTAAAACCCCAGTTGACCGAATCAAAATTGGTGGGTCTCCTGCCAACGGATTCTGAACAGCCACCTAGACCACTTTTTTACTACAGAACATCTATTTGTCTGAAACAACTTCTCGCTTTCAATAAATTTTTAGGTCTTCTTGATTTTAGGTCTTCTTTACTGCTTGACAGCCACCGCAATAATTTAATGACGCTTTTCGTTTTGTTCGACAAAGCTGTAAAGTAAAAATATGTTGCTGGCAAAGAAACTAAATCAATCAGCTAGCTTCGTTAACTTGAATCTATATTGCCTTGAGAGAAAAAATTAAAGTTTTACTGACTGAAGTTTTTGAAGAGTTCGAAAATAGACACTGAGAAAGCGTGCAAGTCGTAGGCGAAATACGTATCTGTCAACAATAAATATACATAGTAGAATTCAATTGGATTAGTTTTTCTTTTATTTAATTCCAAAGTATTACTGTCAGATCATCCTGATCGACTTGGTTCGTAGGGACTATAATAAAATATCAGATAGAATAAATAATAAATTTTCAGCAGCTTTCGTAGTTATGTAGCATATGCGGATTAAATTTTACGTATCGGTAAAAAAGGTGAATAAAATCAATGCGCCATCGAAATTTTGCAATTGGTTAAAACTAGTGGTTTTAACAAAATAAATATACTCAATCAGTATATCTCAATTTCTATCGGTATGAAAACCGATTGATAATAAATTTCTTTCTGCAACTCACACTTTGCGTGTTAAAAAAAGTACTAGAATGTGGCAAAATGGCCTCTCATAAAATATGTTCTCCATTATACTTCCAAGTAGCAGCAATTATTCTTTTTGGCCAGGGTGTTACAATATTAATAGCACTATCAAACTAACAGATTTATTGCCGTTCGACATTTTTATAGGTACACCATATTGTATTGCTACACTCCACTTGTAGGAAGTTTATAAGAGATGTACCACAGCCAACTAATTTTATCGTGATAGTATATATAAGTAACCACAATAATTTTGCTTTACATACATTTTATTATGGTTTTATAGTTAGCTATAAATGTGTTGCGACTCGTACCATCTTAGTATTGCATAATATTATGAGTAATTTTCGCTGAAACGGGGCCACTACTGACACGAGGTGTTCAAATATTGGAACTAATTGGTTTAAAATGATTCAAAAAGAAGAACTACACTATTGATACCTTGAAATAGTGGACCCCTCGTTCGCCAAGGGGCCTAACAGTTTCAAAGAAAGTTGAATTTAGGGCAAACCTTGAGATCATAAATTTATGATATTTCATAAATTTATGATATTTCATAAATTTGTCATGAAATAACTAACAAATGACCCGGTTCTACAGAACTACAAAAGAAGAACAGGGCTTTCAAATGGAGTAAAAAAAATTTTGCCGGCCATCTTGGATTTGGTCGCCATATTGGATTTTATCGAAAAATCTCCATTTTCACCATGAGTCCTCCAACCAATTTTCATTTTAAGACAACCATAGGAAAGCTGAGAAAAAATGCTACAAAAAATATCTATAAAATTAGGTGTGAAATGGCATTAACTGAATAAAACAATTAATTTTCTATACCAAGATATCCAAGTTTTCGAAAAGCTGAAAAATTTGCGCAAAACTTTTCTGCAGTTTACAAAAGAAGAACACTGATAAAGCATTTACAAGCTGCAGACGTTTTGGAAGTGGCAGAAAATGTCGCCCGTGACCAGAAAACTTATTCCCGCCATTTGTTAGTCGTCCGTAACGGCGAAAAGTTCAACTTTCCCCTTGTTGCCTGTGTTATTATAGTATTAGCTGGGCAAGAAAATATAATAAAACCTTCAATTGTTGTGTGATCCTTAAAAGGACCGATTGCTTGATTATCATAACTCTAGCTTGCAATAAACTTGCACTAACGCACCTCTCGTAATTCTCTTTTTGGTAAATTGAAGTACCGATAACCGCTAACCAGGCACGGCTTATTGCAACGGACCAGCCGGAAAGCCTCAGCAGCTATGCGATCGACGAAGCCGTACGTGTATGGTCATGAGTCACGATGAAATACCAGTCCAGGTGTCCAACTGCAAGTTACGTGGCATAATTCTGGTCGTTTTGTTGTCGCGAGCAGCATATTTCCTGTCAATTTCAGAACTTCAGCAGCCAGATATTCCATCACAGCAGCGAGACGAGTGCTCGAGCTCCAACACGCTCAGCATATTTTCCTTTCCTCAGCAGCCGATGAACACGACCAACTGACGACGATGTGCACCTTCCGTAAGGCAAACAATGTTTCAAATACAACCTTTAAAATTATGCCAAAGATGTGACTCGAAAACTGCATGTCCGATGTGTCGCAAGCTAGCTGCATGCCGATGTGTCGCCAACGAAAGCCGCTGACCGACTGATGATGCGCAGTAAAAGGCATAGCAGCCAAAACCATATCGTTCACTGGTGGATGAGTCGATGGATTCTTCGGTTTGTTGGCGTTTCGCTTGGTGAATTTGGATGTCTTCGTTGCCTTATCCGGGGAAGCAGCTACAGCCAAAGCTCAACAATTTTCGATCGGATTCTATAGGGCGTAAATTAAATACAATCATAAGGAAGCTTAACCAATAGCTCATATCGTATATATTTTTGTCATCCATGCTAGGGAAGCACTGACGGAGGAAGGCGGAGGAAGATTAATTGTTTCATTTATTTAATGCCACTATACATGTAATTTGATGAATGCTATAGCATTTTTTCTCAGCTTTCTGATGGTGGTTTTAAAATTAAAATCGGTGGGAGGAATCATGGCGAAACCGGCGATTTTTTGATAAAATCCAACATAGCGGCCAAATCCAAGATGGCCGTCGACTTTTTTTTCACTTTGTTTATGACCCCTATCTCTCCTTTTTACATAACCTGTGTCATTTGTAGTTTGTTTCATAACAAATTTTGGAAATATCTCATAATTATATGAACATTGTGTGCCTGGTTGTTGCCTACAAAAAACTGATATTTTTTTGAAACGATGATTCTACAATTGATGAAGGGACGGTAAGGGAAAGTAATGAAGATGGATTTTTTTCCGGGAATGAAGGGGAAGGGTGGAAAGGAAGGGGGGGTAATAGGTAGCTATGCTTAACAAGTTGTCGTTGTGACTCCTATCTTTTGTCCAATGCTGGAGATAGGATTCACAACGACAACTTGTTAAGCATAGCTACCTATTACCCCCCCTTCCTTTCCACCCTTCCCCTTCATTCCCGGAAAAAAAATCCTTCTTCATTACTTTCCCTTACCGTCCCTTCATCAATTGTAGAATCATCGTTTCAAAAAAATATTAATATATGCCTGACTGCATTTCAAGGTCATGACTAAAGTCACGAGTTTGGTCTATACAAAAAACTGGTTGTTTTATTCAGTTAGTGCCATTGCACACCTAATTTTATGAATGTTTCTTGTAGCATTTTTTCTCAGATTTCCTATGGTGGTCTTAAAATGAATTGGTTGGAGGGCTCATGGTGAAAACGGAGATTTTTCGATCAAATCCAATATGGCGACCAAATCCAAGATGGCCGCCAAAAAAATGTTACTCCAATTGAAAGCCCTGTTCTTCGTTTTTACAGAACCGGGTCATTTGTAAGTTGTTTCATGGGCAGAGAGAAAGACAGATATTGTTTATATCTAGATCTGTCGCCACGAATCTTACGCAATTTGTTTCGTTCTGTTTAAATAGCATAGAAAAAGGCGCGCAAGTTACACAGATTTTAAAGCTGCATTCGACCGTGTCGACCGCGAAATATTACTGAATTGGATGGAGAAGCTTGGAATATCTGCTGCATTTACAAGGTGGATGAGGTTGTACCTTACCGGCCGTAGTTTATGCGCCAAATCGGTCAAGAAGAGTCGAAATTGTTTTGCAATCTATCGGGAGTTCTTCAAGGAAGCACTTTAGGCCCATTGCTTTTTACTTTATTCATCAACGAGCTCTCTATAGTCTTACCAACTGAATGCCGCTTGTTTTATGCTGACGACGTCAAGATATACCTGACTATAAAAACCGTACTTGATTGCTCGAGACTACAACAGATGATCGAGTCATTTGAAGGCTGGTGCACGTAAAATTTGCTGACAATTAGTGTCCTCAAATGCAATGTAATCACGTTCCACCGCAATCAGAGCGCAATTAGAGATTATTTTCAGTTACTGCATACTATGTCATGCACTACAACGAGTTGACCACGTTTGTGACAGGCGTAAATCTCGATTGTGCGCTTACCTTTCGCTTGCATTTTGAGGAGATTGCCTCGAGGGCTAATAGGCAACTTGGCTTTATATTCAAAATTGCTGATGAGTTCAAGGATTCTTACTGTCTCCGCTCGCTATACTGCGCCTTAGTACGCTCAATACTCGTGACCTGCTCAGTTGTCTGGTGCCCGTTTTAAGCTAACTGGATTGCAAGGATGAAATCGGTGCAAAAAAAAGTTTATACGTTACGCTCTTCGCATGCTGCCATGGAGTAACCCGTCGGACCTACCCCCATACGATGCGCGGTGCCAACTGTTAGGACTTGAAACGCTTTTGAACGGACAACTTAATTGCCCTACTTTATCGGAACAGCTCAATCTCTACGCCCCAGAACGAGCTCTTCGAACGAGGAACTTTCTCATGGCAGCCCAGTTCAACACAGTCTACGAATTATTTGATTTCGATATCTCCGTCGATACTTTTAGAAGACGACTCTCCCAAAGACAATAGTTATGTGTTTCTTCGTGTGTAGAGTAATTGTATTTAAGTTTTTGCTCTACCATTATTAATATTATTTTTAGTATTCATGAAGACCGCACTGTGTCCAATGAATCTATACCTATAAAAAAGGATTTCTGTCTGTCTGTCTGTCTGTCTGTCTGTCTGTCTGTCTGTCTGTCTGTCTGTCTGTCTGTCTGTCTGTCTGTCTGTCTGTCTGTCTGTCTGTCTGTCTGTCTGTCTGTCTGTCTGTCTGTCTGTCTGTCTGTCTGTCTGTCTGTCTGTCTGTCTGTCTGTCTGTCTGTCTGTCTGTCTGTCTGTCTGTCTGTCTGTCTGTCTGTCTGTCTGTCTGTCTGTCTGTCTGTCTGTCTGTCTGTCTGTCTGTCTGTCTGTCTGTCTGTCTGTCTGTCTGTCTGTCTGTCTGTCTGTCTGTCTGTCTGTCTGTCTGTCTGTCTGTCTGTCTGTCTGTCTGTCTGTCTGTCTGTCTGTCTGTCTGTCTGTCTGTCTGTCTGTCTGTCTGTCTGTCTGTCTGTCTGTCTGTCTGTCTGTCTGTCTGTCTGTCTGTCTGTCTGTCTGTCTGTCTGTCTGTCTGTCTGTCTGTCTGTCTGTCTGTCTGTCTGTCTGTCTGTCTGTCTGTCTGTCTGTCTGTCTGTCTGTCTGTCTGTCTGTCTGTCTGTCTGTCTGTCTGTCTGTCTGTCTGTCTGTCTGTCTGTCTGTCTGTCTGTCTGTCTGTCTGTCTGTCTGTCTGTCTGTCTGTCTGTCTGTCTGTCTGTCTGTCTGTCTGTCTGTCTGTCTGTCTGTCTGTCTGTCTGTCTGTCTGTCTGTCTGTCTGTCTGTCTGTCTGTCTGTCTGTCTGTCTGTCTGTCTGTCTGTCTGTCTGTCTGTCTGTCTGTCTGTCTGTCTGTCTGTCTGTCTGTCTGTCTGTCTGTCTGTCTGTCTGTCTGTCTGTCTGTCTGTCTGTCTGTCTGTCTGTCTGTCTGTCTGTCTGTCTGTCTGTCTGTCTGTCTGTCTGTCTGTCTGTCTGTCTGTCTGTCTGTCTGTCTGTCTGTCTGTCTGTCTGTCTGTCTGTCTGTCTGTCTGTCTGTCTGTCTGTCTGTCTGTCTGTCTGTCTGTCTGTCTGTCTGTCTGTCTGTCTGTCTGTCTGTCTGTCTGTCTGTCTGTCTGTCTGTCTGTCTGTCTGTCTGTCTGTCTGTCTGTCTGTCTGTCTGTCTGTCTGTCTGTCTGTCTGTCTGTCTGTCTGTCTGTCTGTCTGTCTGTCTGTCTGTCTGTCTGTCTGTCTGTCTGTCTGTCTGTCTGTCTGTCTGTCTGTCTGTCTGTCTGTCTGTCTGTCTGTCTGTCTGTCTGTCTGTCTGTCTGTCTGTCTGTCTGTCTGTCTGTCTGTCTGTCTGTCTGTCTGTCTGTCTGTCTGTCTGTCTGTCTGTCTGTCTGTCTGTCTGTCTGTCTGTCTGTCTGTCTGTCTGTCTGTCTGTCTGTCTGTCTGTCTGTCTGTCTGTCTGTCTGTCTGTCTGTCTGTCTGTCTGTCTGTCTGTCTGTCTGTCTGTCTGTCTGTCTGTCTGTCTGTCTGTCTGTCTGTCTGTCTGTCTGTCTGTCTGTCTGTCTGTCTGTCTGTCTGTCTGTCTGTCTGTCTGTCTGTCTGTCTGTCTGTCTGTCTGTCTGTCTGTCTGTCTGTCTGTCTGTCTGTCTGTCTGTCTGTCTGTCTGTCTGTCTGTCTGTCTGTCTGTCTGTCTGTCTGTCTGTCTGTCTGTCTGTCTGTCTGTCTGTCTGTCTGTCTGTCTGTCTGTCTGTCTGTCTGTCTGTCTGTCTGTCTGTCTGTCTGTCTGTCTGTCTGTCTGTCTGTCTGTCTGTCTGTCTGTCTGTCTGTCTGTCTGTCTGTCTGTCTGTCTGTCTGTCTGTCTGTCTGTCTGTCTGTCTGTCTGTCTGTCTGTCTGTCTGTCTGTCTGTCTGTCTGTCTGTCTGTCTGTCTGTCTGTCTGTCTGTCTGTCTGTCTGTCTGTCTGTCTGTCTGTCTGTCTGTCTGTCTGTCTGTCTGTCTGTCTGTCTGTCTGTCTGTCTGTCTGTCTGTCTGTCTGTCTGTCTGTCTGTCTGTCTGTCTGTCTGTCTGTCTGTCTGTCTGTCTGTCTGTCTGTCTGTCTGTCTGTCTGTCTGTCTGTCTGTCTGTCTGTCTGTCTGTCTGTCTGTCTGTCTGTCTGTCTGTCTGTCTGTCTGTCTGTCTGTCTGTCTGTCTGTCTGTCTGTCTGTCTGTCTGTCTGTCTGTCTGTCTGTCTGTCTGTCTGTCTGTCTGTCTGTCTGTCTGTCTGTCTGTCTGTCTGTCTGTCTGTCTGTCTGTCTGTCTGTCTGTCTGTCTGTCTGTCTGTCTGTCTGTCTGTCTGTCTGTCTGTCTGTCTGTCTGTCTGTCTGTCTGTCTGTCTGTCTGTCTGTCTGTCTGTCTGTCTGTCTGTCTGTCTGTCTGTCTGTCTGTCTGTCTGTCTGTCTGTCTGTCTGTCTGTCTGTCTGTCTGTCTGTCTGTCTGTCTGTCTGTCTGTCTGTCTGTCTGTCTGTCTGTCTGTCTGTCTGTCTGTCTGTCCGTCTGTCCGTCCGTCCGTATGTTCCTTATAGAATCGAAAACTACTGAACCAATCGGCATGAAAATATGCATGTAGAGGTTTTTTGGGGTCAGGAAAGGTTTTAGTGATGGTTAGAAACCCCTCCCCCCACTAAGAGGGGGGGCTCCCATACAAATGAAACACAAATTTCTGCATAACTCGACAACTAATCAAGCAATTAGAACAAAATTTGGCATGTGGGTGTTTTCGGTGACAAGAATTTATTCCATGGTAAATTCAGACCCCTCCCCTCTTTATAAGGGGAATTATAACTCCTCTTCTCTTTAAAAGGGGGGGCTTCCATGCAAATTTCCTCATAACTCGAAAACTAATCAAGCAAATGGAACCAAATTTGGCATGTGAAGGTTTTCGAGGGCAAGAATATTTTCTATAGTAAATTAGGACCCCTCCCCACTTTAAGAGGGGGGGGGCTCCTGTACCAAAGAAACACAATTTTCCTCATAACTCGAGAAGTAATTAAGCAAATGGAACCAAATTCAGCATGTGGGTGTTTTTGGAGACAAAAATTTTTTTCTATGATGAATTGGGACCCCTCCCCGTTTTAGGAGGGGGGGATCCTATACACATGAAATACAAATTTCCTCATAACTGAAAAACTAATCAAGCAAATGGAACAAAATTTAGCATGTGAAAGTTTTCGAGGGCAAGAATATTTTCTATGGTAAATAAGGACCCCTCCCAACTTTAAGAGGAGGGGGGGGGCTCCTATACAAACGAAATACAAATTTCCTCATAACTCGAGAACTAATCAAGCAAATGGAACTAAATTTGGCATGTGGAGGGTTTTAGAGGCAGGATTTTTTCAATGACGGTTTGAGACCCGTCACCCCTGTGGTAGGGGGATAAGGATTGTCATACAAATAAAACAGACATTTTTGCGTAACTCAAAAACTAATCAAACTCGAGAAATTTTAGACTCTTTCATAAAACATTAGTCAATAACAAGACCACCAAAAACTATCAATAGTAACATTGGATAATTCAGCGCGAGACGGCCACAGACCGCGAGTGCTGAAGGCGACCTACTGTCGAATTCGCCGGCCACTGCGGGGAGCAGCCCCTTGTAGAGATCACCTCTATCTAGGTTTATTTATTTTCCGAGATCTACTGACCTCTATTACTTTCCTTCAGTTGGGTCACCCCTGCGAAATGGTACTTTCCACGAAAAGATTTTTCGTGAAATGGTACATCCCGCGTAAGGTTTTTCGCGAAATGGTATTCTGC
This sequence comes from Sabethes cyaneus, assembly GCF_943734655.1. Taxonomy (NCBI): domain Eukaryota; kingdom Metazoa; phylum Arthropoda; class Insecta; order Diptera; family Culicidae; genus Sabethes; species Sabethes cyaneus. The sequence continues at coordinate 31,879,939 of NC_071355.1, read as the reverse complement.
GAAACTTTATATTCCGCGTTATGGTCAACCGAGAAAGTTAACAGTATCTTGCTCGCAAGACGACGACAGATCGGTTTCTCGACGAACTGAATACAAGTATACCTCGATAGTACGTACCCTCCATAATACGTACATTTGCCTCGGTAGTACGTATCCTCGATAGTACGTACATTTTGCCTCGACAGTACGTACACTTTTCAGCAACACTTTATTTGTTTCATTCCACGTTTCACAAGGGGCAAAATCATTAATTTAAAAAAAATTAAAAAGTACTCGCTATATTAAATTAATACCACTAGAATATATATTTATTCAATAGTGTATGCAAATTTGCAAATTTCAATATTAAGCATAATACAACAATGCTTCAAAGCCCAAGATTGTGATTCGATAGTACGCACATTTCGGTAATACGTACGCTAAACGGTGCAGCAAAGGTGTACGTACTATCGAGGTATACCTGTAGTAGGAAATGAATAGTGAGAAGTGAATCTGAACTGAATCTGGAAAGTGCCATGAGATATGAGCAATGAGATATGAGCAATGAGAATTAAGAATTGAAAAGTGGTAAGTGAATAGCGAGAAGCAGTAAGAGAGAAGGATAAAAAGGATAAAAATAAGAAGTGAGAAGTGAGAAAAAAGAAGTGATACGTGAATAGAGAGAAGTAAGAGGTGAGAAGGGACAAGTGAGGAGTGAGAAACAAGAAATGAACAATAAGAAGTGAGAAACGCGATGTGAGCAGTGAGAATTGGGAAGTGATAAAAAATCAAAGCCTTGGGCCTAAACGTCTTTCTAAGACTTGACCCTTCTTCATCGAAAGACTGCGTTCGACTGTTAGAGTACAGGACAGATACGGGGCTAGCTGCACCGCCTAGCTGAGATTGGGATATAAGACTACTGGCTTGTTAAACCAGCATCATACCCCAAAGCTAACTTGGCGGTGAATGTGAAGTGATAAATGACAAGTGAATGGTGAGAAATCAGTACAATCGGACTCACATTTCAACTTGGATCTTATCGACCTCGCACGCATACGGCCTCACGTCCATTTGGGCTGGTGTCCGTTATGGGTTGTCCGTTTTGGCAATATATCTTCCATCCATTATGCCCGGCGTCTGTATGCTTAGTGTACTATGGCTCGTGTTCCATCTCGTGTCCCGGATGATTGAACACAAAACTAATAAATTTAACCAGAATTGAGGATTCTGAAAATCAAGTTCTTTGGTGAGTATTCTTTTTGATTCTACGGAATTTTCCGTTTCTGAAAAACGGGTGAGGTTACATATATTTCCTTTTTGAGCGTGTTAATTTAGAAGACAAGCTCAGGTGAATAACAGTTTTGATATTTGCTTGAAAAATTTATTTCGGTCTTTATTTTTAGTTTAATATTCGCTAATGTATTGGCTCAGTTCTACCACCTTAATGTTGAATCGCTGCCCAATATAGATGGATGTTTAATAATTGACAGTAGGATGAAAACTTGGAAAAACAAAATAACATGAAGCAATGCTAAAATATTTTTTTAAACGGATCAAACAAGTTCAAAACTCAAACGGAAACAATATTTTAAAAAAAATTAGGTCCCCTTGCGGGTAGGCATTGGACGGGCGAAATCAGATCGCCCCGTAAATGCCGCGGGCCGCAATCTACACCTCTCATTATTTCTGCGCACAAAACGTACAATTTGCGACAGCAAAAACCATTTTCTAGGAACCACCACAAGATTTAAACCGGAAAGCATTCATATCCACAGCATGCACGAGACATTACGACTAAACTGAATGAGCCCTCCATGTGACATCAAAAAATTTACTCATAAGTCCACCATCCGTCAAATCAGTTCGCGGGCCGCACGAATAATCCCGAAGGGCCGCAGTTTTGCCATCACTTCTCTATATCCTAGTCGCTAAAGAGCTTAATTTAGCAGCATTACTGTACCGGCTTACGATAAGATAGCAGCATTACTGTACCGGCTTACGATAAGATTAGAGAAGAAGAATTGAGAATTGAGATACACTGCAAAAGTGCATTTGAACAAAATTATAAACATAGAAGCAACAAAAATTAAATAAGCTAATACAATTGTGAATAATTTGCAATTAGGATTACATTTACAAGCAAAGGAGGAACTGAAGAAAATTAATTGATAAAAATATTTACTAAAGTTGCGGTGAAACCAAAGCAACAAATAAAATGGCATTCAAATAAAACTGATGCAATATTCAAAGAACACATGAAAAACCTTAAATAAAGTTCGATATAATTGAGGCAGTTATTGCAGCATTACGACAAAAATAAAGCTAAATAAAAAGTAAATCGAATCGCACGATCAACTCCAGCTGCCAAAAGGTTGGGCTAATTTAGCTTTCAATAATCAAAAATTATTAAAAATAAATACACTTTCAATACCAACTAGAATCTAATGAGCTAGCAGTATTATAGCAACGTAAATACAAAATATACAGTAAAACTTCATTCAGCAAGATTGTAGATAATAACTAGTTCTACAAATGTCTCATACATAAGTTTATCAAATTTCGCTCGACTGAGACGCTATTATCAAATGAATTAAAATTGTGTCAAAGTAATCGAGCCCTCCCTGTAGCAGGGCATGTCAACAAGTTTTTTATTTACATAAATTACATTTACATTTATACACTTACAAAAAATTATTGAAGACTAATTCAATCGCATGCTGCAGGCAGCACCCTAATGAACCGTTTCGTCTCATCGGTCGGCATCGCTCATAAACGGTCGCGCAAATTGGAATATGACAATTTATTCCGATGTCACCTAATTATTGACACATCCCGACCCCCGCCCGCTGCCGAAGCGATCAGCCGTCGAAAATCACTTAACCTTAAAACCGGCTCAACCACTTGCCCCGGCACGGCTGCCTGCCTGCCTAACTGACTGACTGTGCGGGCACCGGCAACCGGGTGTCAATCTTCCGTTTCGTTTAGCGCTTCCATTTTCGTCAATCGTCAACCGAGATTTTTTTTCTGTCGCTACTGTCTCTCGCGATCGCGTTGCCTTTTTTGGGATCCACCCGTCTGGAGTGGATGCGCAATCGACAACGCAGCGACCAGGCCAGGCGTGACAACGAAGAAACTAGAGCGGGACAGAAGATGGGATTTGACAAATTAATAGCTTGAATATTTATGACAGTCCACAAATTGCCGGCGCTCGGGTCGGGAGTTATCCGAAGGGGACACCCGGACCAAGCGGGGAATCGTGACAAGTTGACTGCCAGTCGCGATCTGGGGTAATGTCGTTAAATTTTTGATGGTTTACAAGCTACTGCTATTTTTATGGTCGCTTCTTGTTTATGGTTGATTGATGGCGGGCGCGGATTTGAATCGATGCGAAACCAATTTTCAAGGTTTTCACAATAAATTTACTGTTATTAATACGTTGGAAATTTCTTCTAACTAAACCATAATTTCAACGACCGAAAAATCTTCAAATCTTTTTAAACACAACCTGACTGCCACATGAGTAATGTCGAGCTGCTAAAATTGAACAACGCAAACCCCAGCTTCAAAGCACAAATATATCGAATCCGAACGCCAAAGCACCGAACACCGCCCATGCAATTAATTTAAAAATGCCACAACATCCGAAAAGTTATATTTTACATGTCACTCGCGCCCCGCTCGCAAAACTCATTTATTCTATGCAGGGTAAACTTCTTCGAGGAAGCAGTCTGTCCATGCTTCCCGGTTCCATGCTGTACGTGTCCACCTTGTCCTGATGCGCATCCTCTAGAACGTACGATACGAGGGCATCATCTGGAAGACACCCGTCCATTTGGCCCGTTTCGCCTGACACCGGACATTGCCGTTCAAAATGTCCATCATTCCGGCAGGCGCGGTTCATCTGCTGGAGCCCTTTCTGCGCTGTACGGTTGTACGTTTCCTTCTCCCGCTAAGAATTGCAGTACACGACCAACGATTTGTACACAGCAACATATTGAGGAAAAGTTTGGACTGCACGTAGCATATTATTTTGAAAGCATAACTCACTCAACCGGGAGTAAATTACATGTAGTTAGGAGAACCGTCGCACCGTTCGGCTGTGAGGATGTTCATTAATTGTTTTGTACAACTCAACGGATTTGTGTTTCAATTCTTCATACAGAACTGAACTGTTAAAAATTACCTGAAAGTTCTGATTCTGAAGTTTTTTTTCCTGTCCCAAGAGCACTCAATCATCCCTAATTTCAGCTGCAGAACCACAAAAAAAGGATGAAACTCATCAACCGTGATCGCATTTAGTGGGTCCTTTCTAATGTCTTTTGCCAATCGCCCTTCCTTCACTGCTGCGCTGCGCGCATAACGACGGTTCACCCGAAACCGCTAGCGCGATTAACTCGCGGCGGCAGCAAGGAATTAGGCAAGCAGATTATGTTTTACGGCATCTTTCTCACGTCTGCAGCCTGTACAGTGTAGGTAGGCTGTAGGTACTGAACCTACCAATTTCGAACCGAAGATGGCCTGTCACAGAGTCGCTTTCTGCAGCCGGACAGATTCATTTCCTGCACCGACCAGAACCGCGTGCCGCGTCACTCTTCCGTTCCCAAGTTTTCGGGGCAGAATATTGGGCCGAATGACAGAGTCCGGCCGGGTGCTTTTGGTGCCTCCTCATGTGCTGTGCTGTGATCCCGTTTCTGAGCACGCGATTTTCGGGCAGGTCGAAAAGTCATCGCCTCTCGAGAACCGAAGAGGCTCTGGCTGGACGACACTCGAAACTGGCATGCAGAGAGCTTCGGAACGAGCACTGAAATTTGCTGTCGTGTATGACCGTAATTATCGAGATTGCGTACACGATTTGGACCTTCGATTTTTACTCGTAATTTATTTCACTCATCCAAGGTCGCTTCGTTGTCAAATGATTTGGAATCTGTGTAATGCGATTTTTAACAAATAACCTGAAACAACATATTATTATTGCTCAGTAGGTACCGTGAAAGCACCTGATTCCGATCACCTAAGGCATGATTCATCTTGAAGTCCCTACTGAATATAGCTTTGATATTTATTTACACGGTATGTGTCTTTAGCTAGTATTTTCAATTATGTTTCATGGAAAAATACTAAAATACCTAAACTATTTACCGAAAGTTAAAAAAAATGCATCAAAGTAAGATGTATCAGTGCACCTAATTCCGATCATCAATTATAAGGGGTGATTCTAATTCCGATCACAGGTGTATCTAATTGCGATCACGTCATGAAGAGCTGTTAAAGTATAAAACTATTGTCAACTCGTACCAAATGGATCTGAAAGGTATTGCATTTATGTAGTTTGACGACAATCCCCCTACCAGTCATCTTCTGCTTGCGTTAATGATCATTATTATCGTTAGCTTAATATTCATAAAATGTGTGCACTCAAAAGATCGACAAGTGGATTATGAAACTTTTCTCTTCTTTTATCTTTGTTCAACTGTTACAATTACAATAAAATTGGGCCACATTCGACGTTTTCATAAAGCTTTGATCATAAATAATAGTAAAAATCAAATCAGAAACGGTGTGTTTCAGACATGACCGCGTAGTTGGCGTAGCACTACGTGAGACTGGTTTTCGCGAAGAAACCTTGAATATTAAAGAAAACTTTTTACACCATATTGGTATACGTGTAGCGTAAAATAGCGTAAAGTGAGAAAAAACAAACAATAATAATATTATCTTGCTGCACCGTATTTATGGTTGGTGAGCTATTTTGTGATATCAAAAACGAATATTTTTCCCAGTGCCATAATCAGAGTATTTCAATATAGAAATCTGCCTCACGCATTCAGCTATTAACAAAGTTCTAGGAGAAAACTTAAGTCCTCAAAATAATATGTTATTGTTATATTAAAAGAACACGCATTAATAAGATAGTTCATAACTGCGCTGTCGCTGCCGCTTGTTTCCAGCGTTAGAAAAGCAAAACATCTGAGCCTCTCAGTTGGACTCGAGGTACGGCACTGGTCTAATAACCCGATCAAATGATGAAATTTATAACAAAATGAGGTCTAGATAATAAGTATTTTATAACAAAGACTCATTTGTGTTTGGTTATAAACTTGGTCAGCAGTTAAAATAACTAAAATTGTAACAAAATTTGCTCAAATTTGCATATCACAAATATATCAAATTATGATATAATTTGATCTAGTTTATAACCATATGAGTATCAAAAATCAGTATTCTGTCTTGCTGTATAACCAAATTGTAACAAAGCGATTTATAAGTAACATAACGAGATAGAATCTTGGTAGACACATTTATAACAAAGTTTGATAGAAATATCAACTTGAGCAACAATTCTGTAAGATTTTTGTTAGAATCATTTGATCGGGAAGCTATTAGACGTCACATGTTCGAATCTCGACTGAAAGAGTCAAAGGATTTGTAGCACTAGTCCTACAATTGTTCCGTACTCTTACAGGCTGCGAAATCTGTCGTATAAAACCAGAAGGTCAAAATTCCAAATCGGAATGTAGCACGTAGGCTATATTGAGCTCTGTAGTAAGCAAAAAAATTATTTATTTTGCTTCTTTGTCTTGAATCAGCAGCAGCCACAAGCTTGATGTTTGTGAAGAAGCAAAGGATTTCCTGGTCTTTATTAGCAACAAGTATTGGACTAACATTCCTTCCCATCACACCAGGAACCGCATTCAGACGTGGCCGGCGTCGGTATTGATCAGCACGCACGGACCTGATAAGGTTGCACAATAAGGAAAAATGCGCTGTCCTAAGTATGCTTTTTCGAGCCATCATTTTACAATTTTCATTGGTCCTGGTCAATAACGGAGTAGCAGCACACGGGCGGAATCCTATGCTTATGCTTATGCTTGCTTATGCTAATCGGCAGCAGCCACAAGCTTGGTGTGTAATGGTCGTCCGTGCCTGGTAAGCAAGACATATGGAAAATCTATGGAAAATTTTTAGCTTGAAATCTTTCGTTAATTTTTACTATTTAGCGATTGGCAAACAATCTTTTCAAGAAAGCCATACAATTGCTGCATCGTTTATGATCAAAATCCGTTTTAAATTGGAAAAGCTATTAGCGTTCAAAATCTTTCATTCTTTCGTGAGGGTGGCTTGACACCAAATTTTGGTTGACACCCTGCCGTAAGACGTAGTCCTACGTCAAAAAATTTCGATAATCCTACCATGTTATCATGTTGCAATTAATCCTAAAATCCAAATAGCAACTTCGTTACCTTGCATTTTGCCAGTTTATAACTTTGATATAGTGATCGGAATTAGAAGCAGAAAAAAATTATGTTCATAATTCCGATCAATTACTTTAATGGAATAAATTCCGCAAATTCAGCATTTTTTCAGCCAAATTTGATATAGAACGGTTACATATGCTTGTATCTATCTGTTATCATAGAATACCGAAGAAGGTAATCTATTTTCACGCTGCTATGATCTTAGCAAATTTGATCGTGCGCTTAGCACTTCGGCTAAGAAAATACATTTTGATGGCGTTTTTTGCTACTGCCTGTCGAATTTAATTTATTTTGAAGTGCATGGTGCCCCAAAGGCAGTCATTTTTCAACAACTGACACATAAACACATAGCACAATAACTAAGCGTGCTCATTTACTACAGATTTTGGCTCAATTTTCTAAAAATTGACCATTTAGGTTGAGTGATCGGAATTAGGAGCTGATCGCAATTATGTGCGGTCACGGTACTTGAAAATTTTCTCAGCTAGGAAATTTTCTGTAAAGTAAGACAATCAAGTTTGGGGAAATTTGACCTTGAAAACAGAATTGCTACATCTATTACGAATCGATCACTATCCAAATCATCAAAATCCATTTATAATTGGCGAAGTTATTAGCGTTCAAAATCTTTCATATTTTCGTGACAGTAAATAGAATCTACAGGGGTTAGACAAAATGATCGGGACAGGCAAAATTTTGATAAAATTCAAACGGCCATAACTTCCACAAAATTGGACATTTTTAGATGAAACTAATTGCATTCGACGGAGAAATCTTTCTAGTATTTCTAAAATATTTCAAGATTCGCAATAGTCTGCGGACACCGGATATATTACGGGTTATCTGGCGGGATGTCAAAAACTGATTTTTTCATTGCTTGTATCTTTTTCTGTCATAGAAATTTATTCATATTCATATTTTATCCCAAAACTAGATTTCATTTCCAGTCGATTGGTAAAATAAGAACGGAAATCCGACGAGAAACACCCAAGTTACGGCCATTTGCGTAAAATCAGTACTAGTAACATCTATTGCTCTGGTCAGTTTATTACATGACGCAAACCATGTCAATATGAACACCAAACGTTAAGGTTTTATGAGCCATTGACACTGGAAGCATTCCCAGGTCCGCAGCGTGCCATGGCAACCCTGTAGCAGGTTCTAGGTACCCCGGCGGAAGTGGTCGTTTCAGGGAATATTCAAAATCATGTCAATATGGGTGTCAAACTTCAGGATTTTCAACCCTCGTAAATTTTTGATGTTTGACATCCATAATTGGAATGGTTTTGGTCATGTTTTAAAATGGTCATAAAGGTGAGACATTACTGGCAACATTTCCAGAACTGTTTTCACTAAAATGGCTATATCTCGGTTGTTTCTCGTCGGATTTCCGTTCTTTTTCGACTAATCGACTGGAAATGAAATCTAGTTTTGGAATAAAATATGAAAATTAATAAATTTCAATGACAGAAAAAGATACAGTCGATTAAAAAAATCAGTTTTTGACATACCCTCAGACAACCCGGAATATATCCGGTGTCGCGCTGACTATTGCAAATTTTGAAATATTTAAGGAAAACTAGAAAAATTTCCCCGTCAAATGCAGTTGGTTTCATCGAAAAATGTTCAATTTTGTAAAAGTTATGGCCGTTTGAATTACATCAAAATTTTGCCTGTCCCGATCATTTTGTCTAACCCCTGTACATTGTGGAATGACACCCTACGTTAAGACTTAGTCCTACGTCAAAATCATTCACAAAGTAAAACATTAATGAGATTTGTTTTAATTGTCAACATTAGATTAACTTTTATGAAGATTTGGTATTGATATGAACTGTGATATTTTAACGTTGCAAAATATCTGCACGCCGGCGCCGTCACCGACAGAGATTCCAGATATACGGATTTATCCGTAGTTCTACGAGTTTAGGAATTTATTACGGAACAAGTGCACGTATCTGTGGATTTTCACAAACTTTACGAAAGAGATTGAAAATTTCTTTTAGCTCCCTTCATCACGAGTACTTATGTAAGAAGGAAACGAACAATGAAAAAGAGGGTTTACTCTAATGAGTAGTGAATTAAAAAGGGAAGACTTGCGTTAATGCTGTCATGCTGCCAACTGAATAAGGTTGATCTATATCTGCTGCTGAAACACTTGTTTTATTTGCTTTAGGCAGCTTCATTTATTTTACGTGATAAATAAATAATGTTGAATAGTTAAGCAAAATAACACAAAAGTAACGAAAAAACGACCGAAATATAAAAAACGATAACAAAGAGATGGCGCAAGGACAACGAAAATGCGATGTGTGATGAAAGGATAGTGAGAATACGATGAAATGTTGACGAAAAGACGGCGAAAGACGACAATAATGTGACGGAAATAACTTGAAATTACGATGAAAAGTCGACGACAAGGCGCTAAAACAACAACAAAAACCAACATCGTGTTTTTGTCTTGACCATTAACGAGGTTAGGCAGATAATTAAGTTTTTGTAACGGTAGGTTTTTACAATTAGCGTAGCGGAAGGAAGAAGAAAATAATAAAACAAAGAAGATGATAGGATCCAACAGAATGGTACCAGGCGTGAAGAGGATAGAGCGGAAAATTTAGTAAGGGAAAGTCATTGAAGCAACGCATTAAGGGCAAAAACGAGCAAGAAACGGACGCAATTAAGATACGACCTGCAGGCTGATAAAATATAAGTGATCTTGTGTAAAATTTTCTGGAGAATCGCATGGTGCCAACTCCTTTTCTCTATGTCATCGGGAAGTGCCCCATTTTTCTCATTTTTCACTACTTTTAACACTTTTTTGCGTTTATTGGACTATATCAAGCAACGTTTTGAGAAAACAAAACATAAAAACCAAATAAATTTGCGTAAAGAAGTCCGTATCATCGAATTGGGCTTATCTCAATTAGCTTAGAGCACACTAATTTTTTTTGGTTGAGTTTCCACTACCAAACTGACGATTCCAAACGGGAAGTCTGTCAATAAAATAATGTGGTCTAAACTAAATGGGATAAACCCAATTCGATTCTGTGGACTTCTTTACACAAAATTATTAAGTTTTTATGTTTTATTTTCACATAGCCATGCTTGGTATAGTCCAATAAACGCAAAAAAAATTAAAAATAGGGAAAAATGAGCAAAACGGGGCACTTTCCGATGGCAAACAGGAAAAGGGTTGACGCCACGCGATTCTCCGGAAAATTTTACATAAGATCACTTATATTTTATCAGCCTGTAGGTCATATCTTGATTGCGGCCGTTTTTTTCGCTCGTTTTTACGCATAGTGCAACGCTTAGACAACATAAAATGACAAAAAACGTCAAAGAGGGGAAAAAACTCGATAGAAATGACGAAAGATGTCGAACATAAGGCAGAAAGACGACACAAGAACGACACACAGACAGTAAAAAGACGGCGAAAAAATGGTAAAAAGGTGACGAAAGGGCAATAGAAAAATGGCAAAATTATGACAAATGACGACGACGAAAACGAGAGAAAAAACAAAGAAAAGATGACAAAATGATGACAAAAAGTTGCCAATACAGCAACAAAAACGACGATAAAAGCCGCCAAAAAAGCAACAAAACAAAGCACCAAAATCAAAAGCAAAACACGACGAATATACAATGAAAAGACAACAAAAATACGATAAAGAGATGACAAAAAGGCAAAGAATACGAAAAAAAGACAACAATAAGATGACGAAGAGACGACGAAAGAACGACGAAAAGGACGGTAAATAGGCGAAAAGCCCATTGAACAAAGACGGAAGACGACAAAACCACGATCAACGTCAACGAAAAAGCGAGCAAACAAAAACGCCACAAAGAACAATATAAAATTATCACAAATCACTGAAGAGACAAAGAAACCATATAAAGATGGTGAAAATATAATGAAAAGATGCCAAAATTGCAACTGAAACAACAAACAATGACAAAAAGTCATTAAAGAATGCCAAAAACGAGGGAGAGAAGCCGAATATACGACAGGAAGACGACGAAAGGACAACTATAAGATAGTAAAAAACAGCTTTTCTGTTAATTTGATCACAAATATGATGACAAAAAACGCAAAAAGTTGAAAAAAGAACAACAGCAGAAGTATGGCGAAACGACGGTAAAAGACGATGAAAAAAACGACTAAACGGCAAAAAGTCGTCCAAAAAAGCGATAGACAAAAAAATTCCAAAAAAACAGAGATTAATAAACGACAAATAGAAGACAAAATTACGCTGGAGAGATGGCAAAAGACTATGAAAAGACAACAAAAATACGACCGAGGGGTGACAAAAAGACGATGTATATGAAGAAAAGACAATAACATGTCAGAAAAAACTACGAAAGAGCGAAGAAAAGACAGCAAATAAAAGAGAAAAAGACAAGGAAGTGGAGGTAAAAAGACAGCAAGGAGATAACGGAAAGATAACTAAAAAGTGATGACAAGTAGGCAAAAATATTGCGCATTTCTCCCCTTAATAGACTCACAGTCAAATCATTTTGTCACACCAAAATATGCTCACACCAGTTTACAGTACGCTTTTGCTAGTTCGAACTCGAAATCAATAGCGTACTTTAACTTTACTTTTTACTGTAATTCAATGTTTTATTCGAAGCGAGAGGCCTTTGTTAATTTTTGTTTCTTTTTACTGCTGTTTTCATTTATTTAGAACGAAATATGACAGGGATTTACAAGTAAATGACCACAAATCTACTGGTTAATGAATTGAAGATGCATTTGTCGATTAGAATTTAAAGCAACTAGAGGAAAATGCATGTGGGAAAATCTTTTGACCTCAATGAATAAAATACCTAAAGTCTAAGTGCAATTGACAATATGAAATATAACATTAATACGTTGAAGAGACGCCAAAAAATGCCATAGAAACGACGAAAAAGACAATAAGCGGCGAAATGAATAGATGCCGAAAAAGTGACACAGAGCGGACAAAAAGACGAAAAACAGTGAACAGAAATGTCAAAAAACTACAAATGATGATAAAAAGACGCCATAAATTTCATCAAACTACTAACAGGCGTTCAAAAGACATTTGAAGACAAAAAACCAAACGACAAAAATTTAACGACAAAAATTTTATGAAAGACGGAAAAATAAAGACGAAATGCATATGGCGACAGATCAAGAACGGAAGTCGAAAGTAAGTGTCCTTAAATAATTTAGGTTAAAGCGCTCAGTGTCATGAACTGATTTGATTTCAAAAAGTTCCCTTCAAATACAATCTAGAACAATACCTATAAAACAAAAATGCAACGAAGATCCATGTCGCTAAAAAGCATTACCAATGCAATTCAAATGTAAGACATTAAGCATATAAGTCGCCTTAATCTATACCTATAAAAAAGGATTTCTGTCTCTCTGTCTGTCTGTCCGTATGTTCCTTATAGAATCGAAAACTACTGAACCAATCGGCATGAAAATTTGCGTGTAGAGGTTTTTGGGGTCAGTAAAGGTTTTAGTGATGGTTAGAGACCCCTCCCCCTACTAAGAGGGGGGGGCTCCCACACAAATGAAACACAAATTTCTGCATAGCTCGAGAACTAATCAAGCAAATAGAACAAAATTTGGCATGTGTGTGTTTTGGAGACCAAATTTTTTTCTATGATGAATTGGGACACCTCCCCACTTTAGGAGGGGGGGGGCTCCTATACAAACGAAAGACAAATTTCCTCATAACTCTAGAACTAATCAAGCAAATGAAACCAAATTTAGCATGTGGGTGTTTTTGTAGGTAAGAATATTTTCTATGGTGAATTAGGACCCCTCCCCACTTTAGGAGGGGGGGGGGGCTCGCATACAAATGAAATACAAATATCCTTATAATTTGAGTACTAATCAAGCCAATGGAACCAAATTTAGTATGTAAGAGATTTTTGAGTCTTGAATTTATTTTATGATAGTTAGAGACCTCTCACCACTGTGGTAGGGGGATATGGACTCTCATACAAATAAAACAGAAATTTTTGCGAAATTCAAAAACTAATCGAACTCGAGAAGTTCGAGACTCTTCCATAAAACATTAGTCAATAACAAGACCACAAAAACCATCTATAGTAACACTAGATCATTCAGGACGAGACGGCCACGAGTGTTGCCGGTGACCCGCCGTCGGAAGCGCCGCCCACTTTGGGGAGGCAACTCCCCGCAGAAATCACTACTGTCTAGGTTTATCTGTTTTCCTAGGTCTACCTGGGTTTCCTGGAACGAGCGACAGCGAATAAGGAGAGGATCGCGAAATGGTACTTTCCACAAAAAAGTTTTCCGTGAAATGGTACATTCCGCTTAAGGTTTTTCGCAAAATGATATTCAGTGAAATGTTGTACAATCATGGCAAATATTACTATCCGCTTTCTGGCTATGCAATGAGGGGACAGAAGAGTTGTTTTCTACTTTACTGTGAGGAAAAATTGCAAATTTGTATATTAAACTACCCATTCCTGGTAACTAATAAGTATTAACATAAGCAGCAAATCAGCGTATCTGGCATTTTATACTGCACGCTTTTGTATATTTCTTTTTGACTGCAGGTGTTGTAAATTGGCATCCAAAATTGTATTCAAATTCTTCGTGTCGGTAATTAGCTGTAAATTAGCATTGTCAGCACTATAAGAAGGTTATCAGTAAAGTAGCTGTATATTTTGCCAAAATAGCATTTAAGTAGCATTTAAGGCGACTTAAATGCCTATTGGCCTATATTCGAATAGCATTGGTGATGCTTATTGGTTACCTGGGATGCTCTCATAGTTACGTAACTCCCAAAATGAATCATCTAAGGTTGAACTCCTCAGAAACTTGCAAAACTCGAGATTGTGATAAAGATCATCCGAGATTCATGATGTATGTACAACACAGGTTAATTTGTGACAATACGAAGTTGGTCGGGTCAGCTAGTATCCTATAAAATAATTTATCAATTTTCAGCAGTCTCCGTAGGTTTGCAGCATATGCGCATTAAGTTTTATCGTGCATATTGATATGATAGGTGGTTTGAAATTTTGCAAGTTTTTGTTTGCGAAAACAGGTAGTTTAAACAAAATAAATATATTCAATTAGTTCACTAGTATTTTTCGACTGAGAAATAAGTATCGAATGATTGGGATTCTGACCGTTCAGTCATTAAATTATAGTAGACGTTATATTTGCCTGATTATGTAGAAAAACAAATTGTACCAAAATCCAAAACCAGACAACACTGTAGGCTAAAAGAATTTACACAAAGACGATCAACACTTTGTAAGCAACAAACAAATTATAATTCAGATAACAACAGCTAATAAATGTACCCGTTCGTAGAAGCCCTGATGAAGATCCAAATCCGGATCGAAACGCTGGCGTAAAAAAGGCAAATATAACGTCTACTATAATTTAATGACTGAACGGCCAAAATCCCAATCATTCGATAAATTCAATTAGTCAATCTCAATTTCTAGCAAAATCATTTTAGTTGCTTCCTATGACAGAAAACCGATTGATATTAACTTTTTTTCTGCAAAGCACTTTGCTTTGATGAATTTTTGTTTGTGAGCTAAAACAAATTATTACAACCAATAACAATGAGTTTGCTTTATGAATAGTTTTATTTTGGTTTTATCGCTAGCTATAAGTGTGTTTTGACTAGTATCCTCTTGGTATTGCGTAAGGCCAGAATAAAACCAGTGGAAATGATTAGTGCCGCAATAAAACCATTATAAAATTAAAGTATAAAGTATAAAGTATAAAGTATAAAGTATAAAGTATAAAGTATAAAGTATAAAGTATAAAGTATAAAGTATAAAGTATAAAGTATAAAGTATAAAGTATAAAGTATAAAGTATAAAGTATAAAGTATAAAGTATAAAGTATAAAGTATAAAGTATAAAGTATAAAGTATAAAGTATAAAGTATAAAGTATAAAGTATAAAGTATAAAGTATAAAGTATAAAGTATAAAGTATAAAGTATAAAGTATAAAGTATAAAGTATAAAGTATAAAGTATAAAGTATAAAGTATAAAGTATAAAGTATAAAGTATAAAGTATAAAGTATAAAGTATAAAGTATAAAGTATAAAGTATAAAGTATAAAGTATAAAGTATAAAGTATAAAGTATAAAGTATAAAGTATAAAGTATAAAGTATAAAGTATAAAGTATAAAGTATAAAATATAAAGTATAAAGTATAAAGTATAAGGTATAAAGTATAAAGTATAAGGTATAAAGTATAAAGTATAAAGTATTAAATATCCGTCAGCAACGATTGCAAGGGTCAAACCTGTGTTTCATCACCTTTCAACCGTTGCTGGCTTGGCTATGATTGTCAATCCGTTAGCGATTGGCGCGAAACCATAAGCTCACATTGGCTATTTATTTGGATAGCAATTATCCCATCTAGGTGCTAATTTACTTCGGTCTGCATAAAAGAGTAACAAATTGTTGACACCACAGAGCACAACAGCAATGCAATATACAATAGGACACAATGCAATACAAACTAGACGAGAAAAACCACTTTGCGCCTCTTTGTAATGCGAGCGTGCAAAAATTAAAAGTGACAAGTGAGCCATAATTAACACTGTAAACAGACTACCAACGGGAGAGTTCCTTCGAAACGGAACGCTAATTACAGGACTTTGTTCGCTACAGAGCAAATACACACAGTCTGTGTGAGGCAGCACATGTGGAACCATGCAAAAGGGGTGAGAACTGTTTATTGGTTTAACTGGTTGATGGGATGCTCTTGGGAATTTCGCCAATCGGAAGGGTAACGTGTAAGTGTCACATCGGTCGGGTCGGGTATTTATGACAGATTGTATCAGCCAGCGGGTGGTCAAGACGACAGATGGTTGATACTTTGGTAGATGAAATTTCGGTTAAATGTGACTCGATGGCGCTTGAAGCATTTAAAACCATTCTCCTTCCAGATGACCGTCCAACCAACGACATCCAAAATTAATGTCTTAATTTAAATTCTTCGGCTAGGGTGAAGTAACTCTCGGAAAGGATTGAATTTTTTCAAGCGTTTTGCGTTCCATTATAACCCTAAAATTTGCAATAGTCGTAATTATTTATGGACCTCTTAGGACAAGACATCAGCCTTCGCTTCATCAAACTGGAAAAGGAAAAAAAATCTCCCAAACCCTATTAAGCCATTATCTCACTACGTTCGTCGCCGAAAATGTTTTTTTTTTTTCAACTTGCTTCTACCTCTGGTGGAACGGCTTTTAAGTAATGACAGCTAATGCGCTCATTTTTCTTATCCCTAACATTTAAACCTGGACCGTCTTGCAAGGGATAAACTGAGAAATCGTTTTAAAAGAAGGGTTAAGATTTTTCTTCTCGCTTCGACCAATTTCCCTGGAAGCAGGAAGCATATACTAGAACAAACTCTCAGATCAGACACAAAAATTTCATAATCATAAAATTTTTACTTCCATCCTGGACTCCTAGAGGATGCCTAGAGAAGTCACCCTCCAAACGTGGAGGACAGTTTCCTGTTTCTTCAATCCCTGCGGACCGATAAACCGCACCTCATTTGCATACAAATTTGTCCGTGGAAAACCTGCCCAAACGACACTTTGCACGGCATTTACTGCCCTACGCTGCGCTTCGCTGCTGCCGTGATGGTACACTTTTTGTTCCGGCTCCCGCCCAACCAACGAGCAGGCAGCAGCGGTGTTGTTTCGCCGCCGCCACGATGACGACGACGACGACGACGACAGCCGAGAAATATTAAAACAGTAATTGAATAAAATTAAATTTTCTGAAAATTATGTCATCACCCTTCCTAATTATCCCGCGTTGGTGGCAGTGGCTGAAAGTACGCGGCGCTGCCGTAATTGTAGCTACTATTTATTGGCGTTTATCTTGCAAAATGCAACAAAGAATATTTCCGGTTTTAAAAGTTTGTATTCTTTCATATTATTACAGACTTTTTAAAACAAATACTACTACGAAGTCTTTGGTATAAAAACAGAAGGTCAAGTTTTGATAACGTAATGTAGCACCTA
Source organism: Sabethes cyaneus (assembly GCF_943734655.1). NCBI lineage: Eukaryota > Metazoa > Arthropoda > Insecta > Diptera > Culicidae > Sabethes > Sabethes cyaneus. Next base: position 31,862,684 of record NC_071355.1, on the reverse strand, counting down.
GGCTTTGCTTTGCTACTACAGAGCATGGAAAATTAGTTCCTGGCGTCAGTCAATATTTCTGTATTATTTACTATGATTTTTTATTAGAACTGGCAACTGGGAGTTACTTAATAATATAAAATAACATTTTTGGTATTCTTTTAGTCTAAAATTTTCCTCAATTTAGTTCGAAGGCACACTTTATCTCTTGCGGTAGTGCTCCCACCAGAAATGTCACCATTAAAATAATCTTCAGGTCTCTCGATGGTCGTCGTTCACCACAATATACCTACGTCACTAAGTATCCTTAATTGCTTAGATTAAATTGTAATTCAAAACATCTGTTTCCTGAACTGTAACGCGTTTGGTCTCGTTTTCTGTTCACCGCAGGATTACCATCTTTCCGCAAAAGTCCTGAACGGTTCATCTTCGTCAGAGTCGTGGTCGTGGTGCCCCTTTGCCCACGCCTCCTGTAGAACGATTAGAAACTCATCTCTACGACAGGTTCACCCAGGCGTTGGTTGGTTCCGTTGTTGGTTGGTCGGCATTCTGCCCGCGCCAAAGTACAAAGGACTTTGAGACTCAAGTAGGAAATTAATTAGGCCAAAATTAACATAATCACCCTATTATGAGCGGTAATTTATCTTCAAATTTTTTTTCATTCCATCGCTTCCTTCCCGGAAAACTTCCTTGAGATGAATCCAAACCGGGGCCGGCCGGTAGCGGTGGTGCGGTCGAAACCAAAGTGTAATTACACGTGTTTTCACAGTCAGCACGATGTGGAAAAAATCCCTTGAATGCGGACCAATCTATCTTAGCCGCGAACAGATGGTGGCCGCTGCTGTTCTCTCTCCCCAGCTACATAACATTCCTCAGGGCCCTTGCCTTCCGCTTGGGGTTGAGATACCGGGCAGTTTTAATTTTACATTTTCCGACTCATTTAACTTGGGCGACACTTCCAATCAATCTCTGGTCAACTGAAGCCGGAATGCGGTAGCCCTGCTCGGTCCAGTATACCATCAAATTAAAGTTCTTTCTGTGTTGCCCGAAAAACGTCATCTATCACTCGATTAGAACGACGTATTGACACAGTCCGATTCTCAAAGGGCGACCATGCCAACCAAGGTGAATAGAGGGCAATTAAGAAAGTATTTACTTAAGCCTCCGGCCAACAAACGTTTGAACAGAAAACCATCGTCGTCGAACGGGACGACGAAAGGATCGATAATTTCGTACGACTTCGACGTGACGTGAAATAGCAAGTGAAGTGCCACCCAAATGCTGCCAAACGACCAGGAACCGCAGAGGCTGTGAAATAGGCGATAAACACTGCCCAGTTTCACCCCTCTCGCTTCCCGGGTGTCCGTTTCGGATCTTGATGGACAGTTAATTATTTTCTTAAGGCTTGAAGTATTGTTGACTGTTCACGATAAGTTTCTGTGCTGTTGAGGACTGCTCGGTCCTTTTATTGGTATTTTTTTCTAATCGGTGACTATCAGTGCTTCTTGGTTCGACGACGTTCAAAGGACAGATTCGTAGTTTATCGTTTTTGATTACAATTTGAAAGTAGGGTTTATTTCTAATTCCCGTCGTAGTAAGGAAATCCACTCTAATTTTCATCATTTTTTAGGTAGATTTAATGTATACTCCAAAAGTTCTTGTGCTGATTTGACGCAAACACATTTATCTTCCGACCCGTGCACTTTGAATTCACTAAAAAGCGATTATTAAAGCATTTCATTGAAATTACGCCACTGACTTTATTTCTCAAATTCGTCGTACCGTTTTAAAATCCGTCCATCAAAATTTTTCGTCGTCTGAACTAAAAATCACAATAATGTTTACGCAGCTGCATTTGTGTAGGACGGCGTGACAAATATTATTCTGCAAGATTTCTGCTAGTCATGCAAATTTTCCCGGCTGGAGAATAACGACAATGCGTTGCGTATGGGAACTGTGGGTAAAATGAACAGGGGGGGGGGGGTAAAATGAACAGGCAGTCAAATTCCCAGTAAACCGATTAAAATCTGTTTCAGATCAAAAGGTATCTTGTCCTAGAAGTATTTCAAGCTATTTGAGACAATATGTGGTGATCATAAGCTTTCCAATGTGAAAAAAATTGAAAAAGTAAAACATATTTGCTGAAATCTGACGCCGATGGAAATTTCCACTATTAGTAAATAAGCTATTTTGGCGAAACAAATTAAATTGCGACAATTGGTGTCATGTAGTGTTGTTTGCTTATCACTGTTCTGCGGATCTGTCGAAAATTCCATATATTTTTATCAACTGTTTGTTTCTAATAAACACTTGAAAACAATTGGTGTTTTGGGGGTAAAATGAACAGTGTGTATAATGATATTTTATTTTCCATTTATCAGCAGCCACGAAATAATTGTAATTCAAGCAACAAAAATGATCGAGTCTCTCGAAAAATGACGGAAAATGACCGAATGCTGGAAAATCATGCGAGTTAAAAGTCAAGCATTGTATGAACGTGGCGAAGATACATTATGTTAACTTTGTGGAGTCCCATTTTAATACCAACAGCCCTGTTGTATATCTACGGCTTATGTAGAACAATGATAATATAAAATAATGTTTAATTAATCAAAACTGCATGTTAACTTTAGTTTTCTATGACATGTTCATTTTACCCATACGAAAAAAATCAGGCTCGAATGTGACGCTTTCGAAAAAAAAGGAATTTTTCATGACAAATCGTCTTTTTTTAAACATCTTTATATATTGTTCCGTGGAATATGAATCCAGCTTTCAATTCATATAGTGCGATCAGCGTTAGGTTGGTTCCTGGGGGAGAAAATGACAAAATTGCTAAGGGTGTTCATTTTACCCCCAGTTCCCCTAGGTTGTTTTCATTTTTTGAATGACGAAAATTGAAACGATTAGTCTTCGTCGCACGAAAAAACGTAGGAAATTTGGCTGGTAGGACTTCTTTAAAGATAAAAAGCATTTAAATCTCAGCTCACTTTGTTTGATTGCATATGATAGTCAATAAACTAAAATATTAAATAATAACTAATTTTGCATTGTGTGTCATAAAAATCGCTGATATTTTTAATAATTTACGTTGGATAGGACGGGAATAGGCAATTACGACGAAGTAGCGACATACCGAACATACGACTAGAATTATATAATGTAACCAGACCGGGTTGCTGAACTCTAATTGTTGAGCTTCCAGCGCCTTGAAACAAACTTCTGTATGTCTGTCTGTATGTCTGTCTGTCTGTCTGTCTGTCTGTCTGTCTGTCTGTCTGTCTGTCTGTCTGTCTGTCTGTCTGTCTGTCTGTCTGTCTGTCTGTCTGTCTGTCTGTCTGTCTGTCTGTCTGTCTGTCTGTCTGTCTGTCTGTCTGTCTGTCTGTCTGTCTGTCTGTCTGTCTGTCTGTCTGTCTGTCTGTCTGTCTGTCTGTCTGTCTGTCTGTCTGTCTGTCTGTCTGTCTGTCTGTCTGTCTGTCTGTCTGTCTGTCTGTCTGTCTGTCTGTCTGTCTGTCTGTCTGTCTGTCTGTCTGTCTGTCTGTCTGTCTGTCTGTCTGTCTGTCTGTCTGTCTGTCTGTCTGTCTGTCTGTCTGTCTGTCTGTCTGTCTGTCTGTCTGTCTGTCTGTCTGTCTGTCTGTCTGTCTGTCTGTCTGTCTGTCTGTCTGTCTGTCTGTCTGTCTGTCTGTCTGTCTGTCTGTCTGTCTGTCTGTCTGTCTGTCTGTCTGTCTGTCTGTCTGTCTGTCTGTCTGTCTGTCTGTCTGTCTGTCTGTCTGTCTGTCTGTCTGTCTGTCTGTCTGTCTGTCTGTCTGTCTGTCTGTCTGTCTGTCTGTCTGTCTGTCTGTCTGTCTGTCTGTCTGTCTGTCTGTCTGTCTGTCTGTCTGTCTGTCTGTCTGTCTGTCTGTCTGTCTGTCTGTCTGTCTGTCTGTCTGTCTGTCTGTCTGTCTGTCTGTCTGTCTGTCTGTCTGTCTGTCTGTCTGTCTGTCTGTCTGTCTGTCTGTCTGTCTGTCTGTCTGTCTGTCTGTCTGTCTGTCTGTCTGTCTGTCTGTCTGTCTGTCTGTCTGTCTGTCTGTCTGTCTGTCTGTCTGTCTGTCTGTCTGTCTGTCTGTCTGTCTGTCTGTCTGTCTGTCTGTCTGTCTGTCTGTCTGTCTGTCTGTCTGTCTGTCTGTCTGTCTGTCTGTCTGTCTGTCTGTCTGTCTGTCTGTCTGTCTGTCTGTCTGTCTGTCTGTCTGTCTGTCTGTCTGTCTGTCTGTCTGTCTGTCTGTCTGTCTGTCTGTCTGTCTGTCTGTCTGTCTGTCTGTCTGTCTGTCTGTCTGTCTGTCTGTCTGTCTGTCTGTCTGTCTGTCTGTCTGTCTGTCTGTCTGTCTGTCTGTCTGTCTGTCTGTCTGTCTGTCTGTCTGTCTGTCTGTCTGTCTGTCTGTCTGTCTGTCTGTCTGTCTGTCTGTCTGTCTGTCTGTCTGTCTGTCTGTCTGTCTGTCTGTCTGTCTGTCTGTCTGTCTGTCTGTCTGTCTGTCTGTCTGTCTGTCTGTCTGTCTGTCTGTCTGTCTGTCTGTCTGTCTGTCTGTCTGTCTGTCTGTCTGTCTGTCTGTCTGTCTGTCTGTCTGTCTGTCTGTCTGTCTGTCTGTCTGTCTGTCTGTCTGTCTGTCTGTCTGTCTGTCTGTCTGTCTGTCTGTCTGTCTGTCTGTCTGTCTGTCTGTCTGTCTGTCTGTCTGTCTGTCTGTCTGTCTGTCTGTCTGTCTGTCTGTCTGTCTGTCTGTCTGTCTGTCTGTCTGTCTGTCTGTCTGTCTGTCTGTCTGTCTGTCTGTCTGTCTGTCTGTCTGTCTGTCTGTCTGTCTGTCTGTCTGTCTGTCTGTCTGTCTGTCTGTCTGTCTGTCTGTCTGTCTGTCTGTCTGTCTGTCTGTCTGTCTGTCTGTCTGTCTGTCTGTCTGTCTGTCTGTCTGTCTGTCTGTCTGTCTGTCTGTCTGTCTGTCTGTCTGTCTGTCTGTCTGTCTGTCTGTCTGTCTGTCTGTCTGTCTGTCTGTCTGTCTGTCTGTCTGTCTGTCTGTCTGTCTGTCTGTCTGTCTGTCTGTCTGTCTGTCTGTCTGTCTGTCTGTCTGTCTGTCTGTCTGTCTGTCTGTCTGTCTGTCTGTCTGTCTGTCTGTCTTGTCTGTCTGTCTCGAGACTGGTAGTGAGCTGCAAATTAGAGCTCTAACTCCGCTGAACGATTCCAGTAATTCAATCGGATGCAGAAGGAAGTATTTCTCGATGGGATTTTCTCGACGAATCCGATACCAAGAATGCAATAATTTGGACTTTACTTACATCCTTACATTTTATCCTCCTGCCTGAGGATATTTGCTAACGTTTCAACTATATTAAATAGTATATTTTAATTTCACGTCCGATATAATCAATAAACATGAAGACTGGTAACTGTTATGTTACATGATAAACGGAGGGTTTTTTATTTACAATAATCAAATTGTGCTGAAAAAAAGCATAATTAAAAAACGGATTTAAAGCATATAAAGCAGTGATTGACTTTATATTCAAATTTACGGTCTCATCTCATGATAAATTTCTGATATTAAATGAATTTAAATACTGAAAGTAGACTGCACTATCATCCTGGTTGAATGAATCTTAGAGTGTCGAAAATATATTTGTTGATATTTGCCGTGTCGAAAATACATTTTGGACACTGTCTAGAATAAAGTGAGAGGGTCCAAAATATGAAAACTACATAGTAAATAAAAATGTCTATAGCACATTTTTATCAATATTTTTTTTTTGAAACGATGGTTCTACAATTGATGAAGGGACGGTAGGGGAAAGAAATGAAAATTTTTGGTGAAGGAGGGGGAAGAGCGGAAAGGAAGGGGGGGGGTATTGGTAGCTATGCTTGACAAGTAGTCATTTTGACTCCTACCTTTTGTCCAATGCTGGAAGGTGCATGAGTCGAACCAAGCTGTAATCTGAGATTATAACCGGATTCGAACCCACAACACCCTCCAGGGCATGTGGTTCGAATCCGGTTATAATCTCAGATTACAGCTTGGTTCGACTCATGCACCTTCCAGCATTGGACAAAAGGTAGGAGTCAAAATGACTACTTGTCAAGCATAGCTACCAATACCCCCTCCCCCCCCTTCCTTTCCGCTCTTCCCCCTCCTTCACCAAAAATTTTCATTTCTTTCCCCTACCGTCCCTTCATCAATTGTAGAACCATCGTTTCAAAAAAAAAAATATTAATATATGTATGACCTCATTCCAAGGTCAAGACTAAAAAAATCTTGAGATTAGTCTACATTTTTATCGAAAAATAGATGACCCAACAACACTTTGCCATTTAGGTTAGTTGTTCTAGAAGAGAGTCGTGCATGAATTGCATAACAAAAGAAGGTAATAAATATTTTATTCCAATAAATGTAAAATTATTTCCTCTAGGGGTCCAAATTCGGTTGGTTACCCTAATCATTCAAATGTAACCAAATTTGATATGTGGGTGTTTTTGTAGGCAATTTTTTTATGGTTAATGAAAACCCCTCCCCTCTTTCGGAGGGGAATTATGACCACTCCCCCTTTAATAGTGTGGGGGTTCCTATACAAATGAAATACAAATATCCTCATAACTAGAGATGATTATGATGGTTTGAGACCCCTCACCCCTAAGGTAGGGGGTCAAGGACTCTCATACAAATAAAATAGAAATTTTTGCGTAACTCAAAAACTAATCGAACTCGAGAAATCTTAGACTCTTTCATAAAACATTACTCAATAACAAGACCACCAAAAACTGTCAATACTCTAGTCTTTTTTACACGGTTTGTTTTTTCGATTACTCAAGAACGGTACAACTGAGGGACCATTTACAAACTACGTGACGAATGTCAGGCCTCTCCTAAATGTATTAGGATATAAATGAATGGTCCCTAAGTTGCCCTGTTCCTAATAATCGAAAAAACAAACCGTGTAAAAAAGTACTTGAGTGTAGTAACATTAGATGATTCAGGGCGAGACGGCCACAGGCAGCCCCCCGTAGAGATCACCTCTATCTAGGTTAATTTATTTTCCTAGATCTACTGACCTCTATCACTTTCCTTCAGTTGGGTCACCCCTGCGAAATGGTATTCTGCGAAACTCTATATTCCGCGTTATGGTCAACCGAGAATTGGTGTTCCGCAAAATGGTATTCGGCGAAATGGTTTGTAATGATGGCGAATATTTAAATGCTATCCGCTTTATTTTATCAGGCTAAGCAATGGGGGGAGTTGTTTTCTATTTTACACTGAGGAAAATGAACTCCTCAAAAACTTGCAAAACTCGAGATTGTGACAAAGGTCATCCGAGATTCACGATTTATGTAGAACACTGCTTAATTTGTGGCAATACGAAGTTTGTCGGGTCAGCTAGTTCCATAATAAAACCAGATGTAATGAATAATACTGCAATAATATAAAACCTTTATAAAATTTAAGATACCAAGTGGCTTTAGAATTGTAACTTGGGTAGAGGATTGATAGTGGCGAATTTTAAGATTAGGTCTAAAATCCGGTTTGTCGAAAGCGCGTCTTTAAAATTTTACTGATGTATCGTTTAAGATAGGAATTTAAATTTTGACTCTCTCGTTTGTTCCTATTATACCAATATACTCCAATAACCTTTTGCACCTAAACTAATCGCTCCTGGGTCAATGTTTCGAATGCCAAAGACGGCGCGAAGATCAGTTCAATTAGCACTGTCTGATTGTAATCATGCTTACCGAACACATGATTATTATTATTATTATTATTACTAGGTATTAGCTACACCCTAACTAGCCGTCATTGGGTTCATTCATGATCCGACACTATTTAGTGCCATTAACACCCGGAGGACGGAAACGAACAGTACCCAGTGTGACCGTGACGAACATCGGCCGCCGTAGGCCGTCAGCTAACACGGATCGTTCGGATTCATCGGGGATCGAAGAAAAAAAGCATAACTACCTAGTAACAAAGAATCTTTTTGTTTTAATTACCCGTGATACCCTCCAGAGAGAACCTCGAGGTTTGCTGCTAAACGATCGTTTGAGTATTAATTTAAAGTGTATTACACAGTCCGGTTTTGCGGCTGGTTTTTTTTTCGGTGAATCTCCATCTCGCGTGCTTCGCTAATTAGAAGCGTAAATTGTGAAATTACTTTGCGTTTATTTTTTCCGCCGAGCCTCGATGCACGAAGTGATCACAGATAATGTTGTCTTTGCGTTCACAGCCTCCTCCTGCCACTGAGGCGCGTTTCTCGGATTGAGAAATTTTTCGTCAGTTCATAGAACCTCGTCCGAAAATGAGACAAAGGATTATTGGATCATTTATCAATGTATTTTGACTGTTTCAATTTCAAGTACCGGAGTGTTTTGGGTTATTCCCATTCACTCGGGTGGGTTCATTTTTCGCAACCTTCCGTTCCATCGCTGTCAAGTGCTGTCATCTATCACCGATAATGATTTCCCTAGACGATTGACGTTTATCTCGTCCTTCGCTCACCCGCAGAGGGACAACCTCACGTCAATTGTATAACGTTTACATTTTTACAGTTTCGCAACATCCACCCAACCATCGCGCTGTGAAGTTCTCGTCTGTCAGCCGATTACAAACCAATTTACATACCATAATCCTATTTTCCTCTTCTCGTTCGAAGATACGTGTGCCAAGATAGCGTAATCGATGCTTTCCTTGTATAGACAGACAATCCAAGCGTTTTCCCCTGCGTGCCCGGATCGGCTGGAAAGCCACCCTTCTGTCATCTTTCGCCCACCCAGACTTCAGGCCGCCTGAAGGGACTGAAGGGATTTTCACCACTTGACACACGCGTTTTAAAACAATTTTCCAACGAAACCGTAACGCAAGTCAAAGCCAGCCACTGACTCGGAACACATCAAAGGAAGTAGGTATCGGGAGGACACCGACTGCTCAAGTCAGACCGTCAGAAGCTTCACCACCTCCCTTGTTCTTGTTCTCCTCCTTGTTTCGGTCGAGAATGATTTTAATGCACTGCTGTTTGCGAGTAACGAATAACGGATTCGTCAAACGGGTTTGAATTTGAATAAAGAACCGCCTGAGGCCCAGTGAATTGAATGCTGAGCGCTCGTTTGTCACTCTTTCACTGTGTACTTGTATTCGGTAGCAAGATTTTCCGGATTGGCATTGCCCTACTCGGTTGCTGTTCATCGCATAAATGGATAATATTCAGTATTTGCAGGCAGTTACATTTTACTGGTTAGCCACTTTTGCGAATCTCATCAGCAACTCGGTTTTCCGTAAAACCACGACAAGATGACGAATATGAATTAAATTATACAATTCCCATTTGCGATGCGCGTCTCCTTTCGAGTCGTCAATCAGTGAGTGAATGGTGTGCATTGTGTCACAAAACAAATACAAAATAACATCGACTTTCGGTTGTCCTTTATTTTATTTATTTTTTGTTGCGTGTAAAATGCCCTGACGGTTCCGGTTGTCGTCTGGTCTGTACCGACGCACGGCCAGGCTAGGCCGGCGCAGGACTTCGAGCACAAAGATCACAATCGCCGAGACGAACGCGCGCGTCGCGTTTATAATAATGTGTCTCTTTGCATTACATGAAAACGGGCAAAGGGTCTTGCTCACAGGACCGGCGCGGCGATGATAAAAGGAGAGCCTTCTGTTTTGCTGCTGAAGCGTGGCCAAAGGCCTCATCATCATCGTCGTCGTGAATACGCGAGGGGACGCTTGATTCGTTTGATAGCCGAACAACAGAGATGTTACAAGACTTAATATTTTGAATAAATATTTGAGCAGCCTGCGGGATCAACGTTGCGGATGGTGGAGGCAGGCTTGACAATACTACCGGAAGCAGTGACGGAAAGTTATGAATAGATAAAGATCGGGGGTGTGACGGTCGGCAGAGTACAATTTTGATTATTGCTGAAAATGTTTTCCTCCCGCTGCTGCTCGAAACGGGAAGAAGAGATTCTTTTCCAATATCTGGCTACTTGCAATATGTACGCTCCGTACAACTTCCGATGAAATTCCAACCGTCATCGTTCGGAATACCCGCTTGTACTGAAGCTGGAGTGACAATGCAGAAAAATGTTTGCTATTTTTCCATCCGGAGCTCTGCTGCCACATGCCACCAACAACGTCAACCGAGCTGCTGAAATGGGCAGTAATCGATCAAATCGTATCCCGGAAACACTTGTAGGAGACAGATTTCTTGTACATGTTACAGCTCGGAATTCATCCGGAATGTGCCATACCGTGGTGCGTCACTGACATATGTGAGATGTTTGTTGTTTTGCTTCCTTACACGCACTGCTTCGGGCCCTTTCTCAATTAATCCTTAGCCAAGAAGTCACAATCATTGGCCTGTAATCATCATGAGCTAGCAAATCGGATCGAAGACGAAACTCTTTGAAGGATGTTATTTCGAACGCCTAAGGTAGGGGACGCTGTACGGGGATATGGAAAATTCTCAATACACTTTTTTTTGTTAATTTATAGTTCTTTAGTGATTTAATTCTAATCTTGTTGATTACTTTTAATGAAAATAACTCAAACTGTACTCATTATTATTAAGGAACACTGATAATAAAACTATCATAGCCAGACAATAAGTGTCCAATGATAGGATAGGACTTTTATTAAACCAGCAATAATATCATTTACCAATCGATAGGGTTCGACGAAGATGACGCGATTTTCTCCGGAAACGCTCAAACAAATTCAAGAGCTTTGGCACCAAATGAAAGATCACAAAATAATATTTTTTTTATATTTTTATTTTTAGGTCTCATTTAGTCAAACGTTTCTCAGAGATGGCCGAACCGATTCATGCGGTATTAGTCTTGTTTGAAACGTAATGAAGCCTTATCAGCGATTAAAATTTTCACTCACATAAACGTTTTTCACTCACCTATTCTTCACACATGGCAGCTAGAATGATAGTATATATTATATACTTTATATAGTTATCTATTTGTGCTAAAGAAAGAAAATTGATAATATCTCATTCCATATTTCTCTGGACAAATTCCACAGAAACCTATGTATTTTCGACTCTGACAAACAGAGGATAAACTCATGTTACGAAAATTTAAAAATAAACAAATCATGATTGTGTGTTTATTGGGATAGAGGAAAGTGGTGTAAATTACCAATTAATGCACACTTAAGCACACGTCTAGAGCTGGACTATGTTGAACTAATATTTCTTTCCCATCCTCAACAGCTGCAAGGATGTTGCCAGGACGGTGACCATGCTTTTGTGAGCATGAAATTAAAACCTAAATTTTATGTTGCTGGCAACAAACACAAGTTACTTGTTCTTTTGAACAAAGCATTGTTTCCGGCACCAACTACGTATTTATGCACCTGTTTATGCTATGCTATTTATATATATTTTTATATATTTTATTTCTACCAGGGAAGGAAAGCTATGCTATGCTATACTAGCTAAGCTAACCACTTACTATGACGATAGACTAATATAAAAATATTCCCATATGTGCAGACTTCCTTACATAAACCGTGTAAAATACGTATTTTGCATAGCAACTCTACACTCAATAATTGCACACCAAAATAATCTTCAAATCCTTGTTCAAATCTTATCATTGCACACCTAACGCTCAATTATTGCACTTTTGTTTTGATTTTCCTTCATTATATTACACTAGCTGAGTGCCCGATCTTACTCGGGGAGCCGTTGTCCCACAGCCACTTGTACATCGGTTATTGTAACCGAAATGCTTATAATGCAAAAATACAACGCTTGTTCCTCTTTCTGACGTTCCTCCCCATTTGTCAGCTCCCCCTCTTTTGTCTACCTGGTCACCTGCACATCAGTTTTCTTTACGGAAATCCCTATAAAACCCTATAAAGAAAGAAAAACAAAGACATTTTTCCTATTTGCACCTTCCGCTTTTAACAATGGCCACCCCACCCATAGGAAATGAAGAGTTTTGTTATTGTACTTTTCTAAACACAGATTTTTATTTATTTATTAGTTTAGTCTTACATGCTATCCTAATAAAAAAGTAGAAGGTGCAACAGTGTTTTTCCATGGATACAACAAACCTGTCATTCCTTTCATCTCACTTCAAGGCAACACTTGTTTGTAAACAATGTTTTTAGTGTCACCACCAGGAGCACAAATTATTGGCTGAGCTCACTCTGGAACATGTCACATAAAGTTTACCATGGGAAAAACATGGAGTTCTCAGATGAACTCCACGCTGTTTGAATGATTGCCCCTGTGACTCAAACAGAGTTAGCCAACAACAATTAGCACTAATGATCGAACAGTTTTTATACAGGTCACTTTGATTCGGCGCATAGTTGCATAAGCAACCTCCGGTCATCAGCTCCCTATTTTGTCCTACCGTCACTTATGAGAGAACCGTCTAAACATTTCGGTCCCCCTGTTATCAATGCCTTCAGTGCTGATTCTCTTATGTCAAGGAACATGTGTGCCGGAGTTATGGCCTCCCCCCTATTAGGGTCCCTTCCCCACCTATTAGGGAACTTAGGGAACGTTCCCGGAGTTCGAGACACCCCCCCCCGTTATGAACCACCTACCCCCCCCCCCCTCCCCCCTCTTTTGTTCTGTCAACCCCCCAGTGCTGATTCTCTTATATCAAGGAACATGTGAGCCAAGTTTGGTGGAGATCGGTCAAGGCGTTCTGGAGTTAAGGTGGAACACACAAACATACTCACGCTCACTTTTATATATATATAGATAGATAAATTGTCATATTACCAAGATGTTTTAATTGTGGAAAAGCCACTTACATATACATACATTAGGATTACCTTAGCATCCATTACGGACCTTAAAACCTCGCAATAACCGGTAAAAAACGGGAAAATTCGCGATACGGAAGACTACACTCAAAATAAATTTCACGTCGAAATTATAGGAAAAGTTATGTGAATATTTTCCATACAGCTTTTCCTGTACTATTTACGTGATTTTCAGGTAGTTCGCACGCATATGCGTTAACGTGAAAATCAGTTAGATGTTATTATTTTTTCCAATAACAATCAGCTGAAAGTCACGCAAATCCCTGTAGAGAAATTTACGTGATTTTTCACGTGGAAAGGATGTATGGATTATTTTGAGTGTACGGCTACCACCGCTTGCGTTGATAAACAAAAAGCAAAATCGTAAAGAACTGACCTGTCTAACGTGCGTTGCAGAAAAACAAGGGTTAGCACAAGAAAAACTACAAGGTATACAGCCCTAAAGGTTGTACGAAAGGGTGACGTAGGACTATATCAGATCAAACACTCAAAAAAAATGGACACGTCGCATCCACGTGAAAAATCATGTAAACTTCTGTACAGCAACTTACGTTAGCTTCATGTACTAGTTAATGGGAAAATTGATACAACTTACCGGGATTGCACGTAAACTGGTAAGTATGAGTGCGAGTTACCAACAATTCACGTAAATATTACATGAAAAGTGTGATGGATGATAATTACCTTTGTCTTCACGTAAACTTGACGTGATTTTTTTGAGTGAAGACTAATGTAAACTGCATTTCTGGCATAAGTATGTTTATAAGTATCTGTGAGTGCCATTGTTTAAGTGAATGTTTAAAAGAGAACAGCGAAATATTCAAATTTAATTTGAATGCAATGGCCACCATTTAATGCAATGGTGGCTTTGAAAATACGTGGACGAGGGTTCATAAGTACAACGCCTGCAACCTTTGAGACATAGAAATTTCTTTTAAAAATCACTTGTGTGCATCATAAAGGTTGAAATGGTAATAAATTATCCTCCTACTACAGGGGTTAGGGGGCTCAAAACATCATAAAATAAATAAATTCATGCCTCCGAAAAACCCCACACGCCAAATTTGGTGCCATTTGCTTGATTAGTTCTCGAGTTATGAAGAAAGTTGTATTTCATTTGTATGGGATCTCCCCTTCTTAAAGAAAGGTTCTAATCCACCATAGAAAAATCCCCCCCCCCCTGTTAAAAGACGGATGCCCAAGTAGCACTTGTAACTAATCATAAATATAAAAAAATACAAAAAGGTTGCACAGCAGTTACATTTAGGATACTTGTAACGAGTTAGGTTACATAAAATTAAAAATAGTTACTTTTTAGTTTTCTAGTGACAAAAATCTCAAAAAGTTACCAGGTAGTTACCAAATGACCAAATTGAAACCTTAATTTCGAACTGTCAACAACTTGGTCGTCGCAAAACAGTCACTTTTCAGTTACGAGTTACCAAATAGTTATCAAGTGACACAAATGAAACCTTTTTCCAAACTGTCATCAACTTGCTGGTCGCAAAACAGTTAATTTTCCGTTACGAGCAGTTACGAAGTCAAAAAAAAGTCGGCTAGTAACATTTTCGCAACAACTTGTTCACTGTTCCTTGTAAACACAACGGATTAAGCAAAAACTAGATCTCAAGAATTTTACTTATGGTAAAGATAAACAATTGGTACACGGGTTGTAAAATGCTCTTGTAAATGCGTTTATTTACTTAATTGATGGTACTTGGAATCTTCTCCGCACAGACATTGGTATTAAGTAAACTAATTTTGATTATTCTCAAACGTCAAAACGATCAAGTTACATCGAAACGAAACCGGCAATGAAAATAGGTTACAATGTAACTTAGAAATGATGACATAAGAAATAAGTGACCACAATATTGGTTACCGTAACCGATAGCGTAACCAGGTCGAAGGCTAAGGTTACGTGTAACTAGAATGTAACTGAAATGTAACCTTCTATGATTAACACTGCTGGTAAACTGTATTATTCAAACTGAAACTATTCTTTGATATTAAATTAACACTTTCTTTTCACAACAATCACTAAAAAAACATTTTCCCGATATCTATGAGCAATGTCTGCTTCATATCATTTCATGCAATATGCCGAAAACGATACAAAACTTCAAGGACGATGGTGTAGTAGTTAAAACCAAAGGCAAAATGGCTATGAAGTTTACTAAGTGATAGCGAAAACAATTTGTTTTTTAATGATTTCTAGGTGAATGCTTCACTAATTCATTATTACTAAGAATGAAATTAAAAAATCAGAAAATTAAAATTAAAATTTTTATATTTGTACATATTTGTTTTACAAAAAATCAATTTTTCAAAGAAGTAACGAAAAGCTAGATTAAATAAGAGCGCGTGAATTTTCCAAAGCTAGAATCATGCATTTCATCATAAATTTGAAACTGCATTAAAATTTGTGTTGAAATAACAAGCGAAATTTATACACTCTTCTATATTCAACAGTTAAATTTACTGCTTGACGTTGACAGCCATAGATTGAAATAATAAACCTGCTGCATTGTTTTCGCTACGCAATAAAAGTTTCAAGATAACTAATTTGCCACCAATTAAAAGTCAATTTACAGTTTATGTGTAACTTCAATAGTAACCATTTTGTAACTATACATTGTTACGTATTGGTTATTGCGTAACTGTTAATGTAACCATATTTAGTTACATAAGTTGCGCTATTTCGGTTACACAACTGTTATATTTTAGGTTACTGTAACCGAAGTTTTACATTTAAATTTGTCGCATATCAGCCGCTGCGACTCAATTGTGACAACGTGTGCTACTTGGGTGGGTCTCATTATACCATAGAAAAAATTCCTGCCTTCTAAAACTCCGACATGCCAAATATGGTTTCATTTGCTTGATTAGTTCTGTATTTCATTTGTATGGGCGCCCCCCTTCTTAGAAGAATTAGGGGTCTCAGCACACCATAGAAAAACATCTTACCTCCAAAAACCCTCACAAGCCAATTTTGGTTCATTTTGCTCGAATAGTTCTCGAGTTCTGAGGAAATTTAAATATTATTTGTATGGGCCCCCCCCCCTCCTAAAGAGACGAAGGGTCTCAATTTACCATAGAAAAAATTTTGGCTTCTGAAACCCCAACATTCCAAATTTGGTTCCATTTGCTTGATTAGTTCTAGGGTTTTGAGGAAATTTGTATTTCATTTGTACAGGAGCCCCCCCCCCCCCTCTTAGAAGAAGAGGTCTCAGTACACCGTAGAAATAAACAGCAAAACACACCCGGTAGCAGTTAATCATGAGACTTTTCAAAGCGACTGTCGACAGCGCACAGCTTGTGTCCATCGCACTAACCGAGTAGATAACAGTCTATCTTTTCGGCGATAGAAACATAGGTCAGTCACAGAAAAATAATATGGTGCGTATGTGAAATGATGGAATATGCAAAATTAAGCTAAACCAGCTACAGGTCGGACTCGATCCGGGTGAAAAAAAAATTTTAAATGGATTTTTTGAAACGTCTACGTCTAGACTACCTAGCGCCAGTAGTTTAGTGAGTAAAACATTCGGGTACCAACTGAAACAGTAAGGGTGCGAGCCCCATCTGCCATTGCACAATCCAATATATTTTTGGTCTATATCGAAATTAGTATCAAGCTGGTTTTCTCAGGTTCGCTCCACGACAGATCTGATGTTTACCCTGCGTCAGTTTCTAGACAAGTTCCAGGAGAACAACTTGCAGACTTTTCATCTGTTTGTAGACTTTAAGGTGGTGTACGATTCAGTAAAACGAAATTAGCTGTGATAGATAATGATAAAACAAGGTTTTTCGATTAAACTAGTTACGCTGATTCATACGACGCTGGATGATTCAAAATCATGCGGCAGAATAGCGGGAGAAACGTTTCCAAACACTCTAGTAATAGTGATCAGTTTCTCAACTCTGCTGAAGAAATTGACAAATATTTCGGTGACAATTTCCCGTGATCTGTTCCACCTAGCTTTTGACAGGGTCTCGCATGTTGAACCGTTTAAAAAGTTGTCTACTCAATTCAGCTTTTCTCGCGAAGCGATCGGTTTTGTACAATTTTATCTTTTCCAACCCACTCAAGCTGTTGAAACTGAAGGTAGACTTTCAGACCAAATCAACATCTTGTTAGGTGTACCCCTGGGATCGGTTCATGGGTCATTATTATTTTATCTATTCATTAATGATTTGCTAGCCGTACTTAAAGTATGTATGATTCATATGTTTGCCGACTACCTTTGTTCTCTTAATACGTCTGTATGGGATATGGCTCGACTTATTAATGCAGATCTAGAACAAGTTTTTTTTTGGTCTAAACGTAATCTGCATTCCATCAACTCATCTAAAAGCAAAGTAATGTTCATAACAAGACAAAAGGGTCCATCATGCTTTCCGAACACTGTCT
Source organism: Sabethes cyaneus (assembly GCF_943734655.1). NCBI lineage: Eukaryota > Metazoa > Arthropoda > Insecta > Diptera > Culicidae > Sabethes > Sabethes cyaneus. The sequence continues at coordinate 31,845,494 of NC_071355.1, read as the reverse complement.
TGAGGTCTGATACTTAGGATTATGTTGATAAGGTTGCTAATCTCGGAGCTATTTTTCAGAATAATCAGGAATGAGACTATCAAATAAATTATCAGTGTTCAAAATTGTATGCTAGTTTGCGTGACCTCAGGTTAACTGTATGAATGCTGACAATTCCCGTTAGAAAGAGGCTATTTAAGGTTATTTAAAGTATTAACCCTCACATAACTTACGGCATATAGTTATAGGACCAGCAATGCATTTATGGCAGCCACAGATAGCCTACGGAATGCTGTTAACTGCTGTATTGGATGGGTCTTCCACCTCTCAAGATTTTCAAGAATGTCCAGAGAAAACCTTTCGGTTGTTCGTTCTATGATTTCCTGAAATTACGTTGTTACTTGACAATGTTCAGAATCATTCATCAAGGGCCTCAGTGTCTGTCAAACAAGATCCAATCAATTAGAAATATCAGAACAAGAAGTTTTTTACTTTCCCAGTTCAATACATCGCATTACCGTAACACGTGAGATCTTCCTCAGTATCAATACTATTACTATCAGTATTATTGATATAGATTAAAAACAGATAAGTATTGATACAAAAAAACGAAAGTGAAATAAAAATTGGCGGCCATCTTGGATTTAGCCGCCTTGTTGGATTTTATAAAAAAAATCGCCGTTTTCGCCATGAACCTCCCTACCGATTTTAATTTCAAGAACACCATCGGAACGCTAAGAAAAAATGCTTTAAGAAACATTCATCAAATTAGATGTGTAGTGGCATTAAATAGACGAAACAATTAATCATCTGTACCAAGGTTTACAACTCTCATATAATGAAATATCTTGCTACAGAAAATTAATTGTTTTATTTAGTAAATGTCATTACACATCTAATTAGATGCATGTTTCTTATAGCATTTTTTCTTAGCTTTTTGAAAAAAATCTTGAAATTATAATTGGTTGGGGGGATCATGGCGAAAATGGCGATTATTTAATAAAATCCAACATAGCTACCAAATCCAAGATGGCCGCTAATTTTTTTTTTCACTTCGTTTATAAGCCCTATCTGTTCTCTTTACAAAACCGTGTCGTTTGTAGTTTGTTTCATAGTAAGTTGTGGAAATATCACGATAATTATATGAAAATTGTGAACCTCGCTACAAATAACTGGTTGTTTTATTTAGTTAATGCCATTGCACACCTAATTTTATGAATGTTTCTTGTAGCATTTTTTCTCAGCTTTCCAACAGTGGCCTTAAAATGAAAATCGGTTGGGGGACTCATGGTGAAAACAGCGATTTTTGATAAAATCTAATATGGCGACCAAATCCAAGATGGCCGCCAAATTTTTTTTTACTCCATTTGAAAGTCCTGTTCTTTTTCTTCGCAGAACCTCAAGATTTCGAGGACCTCAAGAGGGGTCCACTATTTCGAGGTATTAAAAGTGTAATTCTTATTTTTTAACCATTTTCAACCAATTAAATGCAAAAGTTTGAATATTTGAAAACCTCGTGTCAGTAGTGGCCCCGTTTCAACGAGAATCACTCAAATACATAATTTCAGGGAAATATCAGAAACGAAAATCCTTTCAACAGCGCAAATAAACTTTTCGGTTGGTACGTCATACAAAAAGGCTTACCATGCAGTGCATACGCGTCACTTTGAAATATTTCACAAGCATGGTTTTTAGCTCCGTTTCGTGCACTTTTTTAGTCGTAAACAGGTTGTAAATGAGTATGATAAACAAAAACTCAGAAATTAGTTTTATTTTAAATCTGTTGTCAATTCTTATTTGAAACCAATTCACAGTGGTCAAAAAAGGCGGAAACCGGAACTTTTATCCTAGTGTCTTTTGCTTTCATTTGATCATTTATGGTCTTCAGCACTTTTGTTCGTATGAATATCCCCCTTAATCTAAAACTATTAAAAGTTCGTCATCGCTTACTATAATGATACAAAAATATAAAAATAACTTTTTTTGTTTTAGGAAATATAGACATACTTTCTTCGGCAAAGTTGTAAATACAGCACTCGTGCGCTAATTGCACGTCCTCTAACTGCACCGTCTTTTAATTGCACGTTCGCTAGTTGCACGATCGTGCAACTAAAAAACAGTTATCTGTCAAACTACACGTGGGTTTCCAGGTGGTTGCTATAAACAAAAATGCAGCGTTGCCGAATGCAAACTCTCTATCTCTGCATTACGTAGATACATTACAAATAAATTCATGCAAATTTGGCTAAACTTTGACTAATTGAACACATATTCATTAAGCTTTTAGTTCGTTTGTAAAAATTTAGATGTTCTTCCCAAAATTTAGCGTACGTGTGAATGCATGTGAAGACTTCTTTACAGTGATAATGCATCACGTTTTACAATAAATATTGGCAACTATCGTGCAATTAAAAAACGAAATTCGCTAATCGCATCGCCTCATTCGTGCAATTAGCGAACGAGTGCTGTAATGTAAACACAAGCAACTTTGCCGAAGAAATAAAATTTCTATCTTTATCGAGTGCTGAACTATAGGGCATATTCTTTAAAACTTCCTTAAAAATTGGTCTTTCATCCTCAGCTTTTGTTAGTTGCATTTTACAAGAATACAATGTTCAAGGCAATTATCGAAGCTCTCAAAATACACGTATTTGCAGAAGACCGCTAATCTCTCGGACCTTTACTTGCTGAGTTATCGCATATTCAAGCTTTAAATTTCCATAGCTTCACGAGCCCATGGGGTAAAATGGGGCAAGCGGATTTATAAAATCAGCGCTTCATCTTAAAGCTTAAGTCGAGCACTATAAACTTGTATGGGTTCCGCTTGTCCCCAACCACCCAAATGAGAGTACGGCAAACATACGTTTTATGTGTTTCGCGTTCGCTAAAGGCTCGCTACACGTCCATTTTTTGTGTTACTAGATAGACACATGGTTTCTTCGGCAAAGTTATGGAAAATATAAAGGTAAACAACTTTGCTAAAGAAATGACATTTCTATTCCTATCGAGTGCAGAGCTAAAGAGCATTTTCCTTGGAAATTCTATAAAAATTCGTTTTTCATACTTAGCTTATGTTGGTTGCATTTTACAGGAATATATGGTTCTAGGTGATTACTGAAGGACTCAAAATACACGTTTTTGTAGAAGATTGTAAATTTCTAGGACCTTCCTGCTCTACAACTCTGCACTCGATAGAGATAGAAATGTCATTTCTTTAGCAAAATTGTTTATCTCTATATTTTCTATAACTTTACCGAAGAAACCATGTGTCTATCTACTAAAACAAAAAAAAAGTACGTGTACCGAGCCTTTAGCGAAGCAAAGTTGTTTATACAATATTTACAACTTTGCCGAAGAAAGTGTGTCTATACCCGCTTGCCCCAATTTACCCCATGGGCTCGTGAAACTATGGAAATCTGAAGCTTGAATATGCGATAACTTACCAAGTAAAGGTCCAAGAGATTTACGGTCTTCTGAAAAAAACGAATATGCCCTATAGCTCAACACTCAATTCAGATAGAAATTTTATTTCTTCAGCAAGGTTGCTTGTTTTTATATTATTTACAACTTTGCCGAAGAAACTACCCAGTAAACCATTTGGTTTGTATATCTCGATTGCAACTGAGGTATACGAAATCATATCTGAACGAAAAAGTTATATTTCACGCCATATAAGAAAATATATGTGCACCAAAGTGGAGGCGATATACGTGCGAAAATTTTGACAACTATTTGTAATTCTATTTTGCGCAGTTTTTATAACACGCAACTAAATATTCCTGAATATATGATATAGATATAATCAAATATTGCAATTGTCCATCCTGCTTTATAATTCACAGTCATGAATTGTATATGAAGACACGCACGACTGCAAAACAACTTATTGTTCACTTCGATTTGACATACTCTAATCATTATACAATTCCAATGTGAAATTGACATGAAAACGATTTAATGTGAACTTTCTATTACGATTTTGTGTTATCTGGGTATGTGCATATTTCCTAAAACAAAAAAGTTATTTTTTTTATTTTCATTATAGTAAGCGATGACTAACCTTTGGCAGTTTTAGATGAAGGGGGATATTTATACGAACAAAAGTGCTGAAAACCATAAATGATGAAATAAAAACAAGAGACACTAGCAAAAAAGTTCCATTTTTCGCCCTTTTGGACTACTGTGCAATTGTGTTACTTGGGTCAAGTCCCTTCTAACGCCAAGAATACGTTTCGCATAAATCAAAATCGTAGAAATTGCGAAATTCGCCTTAACCCTTTATAAGGCAGTGCACTGTGGTCCAGAAAGCCAAATTAAGTGGAAAAAATTGTTTACTCAGTAGTCGTTGATTTTAGACTATTTACGTCTTAGCAACAAAATCTTGATTTAGGATGCCGCTTTTTTTGACATGAGCTATTTTAAGGTGACCCTTAAATTAACCAAGATCCAGAAATTATCTTCAAAACGAAACAAGATAGAGCGATATTCAATTCAGCAATTTTATAGCTTGAAGTATTTTGAGTAATATTGCAGAAGACGAAATCCTTCTATCTCGAACCGTTTCCATATTAGAGCGATTTTCTGAGTCAAGTTAGGGTGACCCTGCCATTTTGCGATTTTTCTCCATAACTTTTTTATTTTGCCTTTCTCGCAAAACACTTCTTCAGATGACTTTTGAGGCTCAATAAGACGCAACTTTTGGTGAAAAAAGAAATTGGCTATCTATTTTACTTCTACACTTATATTAATTTTTATGATAAAAATAGGCCGTTTTCAAATGTTAGTATCTCAGAAAGGTGCAAGCAGAATTAAAATCGGTTAATTGCGTTTGAAAGACCGTAATTTTTTGTGTATAATATCAAAAAATTGGAGAGTGGATTTTTGTCTATCTCAAATAAATCAACTTTGAATATGTGTGGTTTTAACATATTTAGGTGTATAAAAGTAAACGAGTTGCGCCATAACTCCGCAAGGCCTTGACTGTTCTTCAGCAAACTTGGCGTACATGTTTCTTGATACAAGTGAATCAGCGCAGGAGGTTAACAAAAAGGGGGTGGTCGCTAAAAAAGGGGGGGGGGGGTCCAAATAAGTAAAAGTGGCTGCGATCATCTTGCATTAAGGGGCGAACCAGCCACAGGCTGAAAACCTCTCAAATATAGAATAATAATAATAATAATATCTTGCATTTGGTCTGTTAGAAGTTGTACAAGTGGCTGGGAGATAAGATGAAGAGCGTGTGAAAAGATGGGAGGGTTTCAACTACGGAAGTAGAACAATATAAGGAAGGCTTTGTGTCTCTTTCATTATCTTCGGAGAGACGTACAAGTTGCTGTAGACAAAAGGGCCGCTGACCGAGGAGAGCTAATCAAGGAGAGGAGTAGATATGTCTAATTGAGGTCTTTGTTTTTTGTATTATGAGAATTTGCAAACTGAAACGTAGTGTTGTGAAGCCCGCATATCGTGTGGTCCAATTTTGTCTCACGATTTTCTTCTAACGAACACATATGCATGAGCATTTCTTTCGGATTTCTTTTCTGATATTCTCATACACTGCGACAAGTTTTTGCCATAGTGTATTTAGTTATCACCTCCCAGTTGGCCTCGAGGTATGATGCTGGTCTAATAAGCCAGTCGTCATATGTTCGAATCCCGGCTGGGAGAGGCTGTTAGAGTCAATAGGATCGTAGCAACTGGCCCTGCAATTGTCCTGCACTCAGAACAGAAGGTCAAGTTTCGATAACGGAATGTAGCACCTAGGCTTTGCAATGCTTTGCTATTTAGTTATCAGCCACGTTCGTTGCTTACGCTCGTCATTGTAATCCAGCAGTTGATACCTATCATCGCTCGCATTGGCCCGCACACTTACCCGCGTGTGTAAGCGAGGGTGTAAAATGAAGAAGAAAACTAAAATCCGTATCCATACATCCAAGTGCGCCGCTCGTGCTAACGACCTATGGACAGCTCGTGAGCTTTGGATTCGCGGGCGGGATGTGTAGAAAGTTGATATGAGGCTGTACACTCGCGAGTGTGTAGGTAGCAGAATGTATGCACACAGTGCCAGCAGTTGTTTGGCGTAGGCTTGCGTCAGTGGAGTAAGCTTTGGATGCTATGCTTTTCACACTCGCTCGCCTGAGATTTTCAATCTTATCGAAAACAGATGTACAAGTGGCTGAAAGACAAAAAAATGGTGGCCTCTGATGAAAGGGGAGGTGCGAATCACGGAAATCCCCGTCGCGGGTAGAAAACTATTTAAACTTCTCATTCGGTAGTTCCACTCCATGATACTATGAAACACATATGATTGCATTACTTTGTCTACTATTCCCTCTGTTTATTGGATAGTCTACCGTTTTTAATGTCTAACCTCATTATGAAGTTTAAGTCAACAAACATGAGGTTAAGTTTATACATTCTCCTTTAGATTTGAACCACTCACACAACTTATAACAGTTTAAATGCAAGATAATTACAGCCACTTTTACTTATTTGTACCTCCCCCTCCCCTTTTTAGCGACCACCCCGCTTTTGTCAACCCCCTGTGCTGATTTACTTATGTCAAGAAACATGTACGCTAAGTTTAATCAAGAACAGTCAAGGCCTTGCGGAGTTAAGGCGCAACTCGTTTACTTTTATACACTTAAATATGTTAAAACCACACATATTCAAAGTTGATTTATTTGAGATAGACAAAAATCCACTCTCCAATTTTTTGATATTATGCACAAAAAATCACGATCTTTCAAACGCAATCAACCGATTTCAATTCTGCTTGCACCTTTCTGAGATACTAACATTTGAAAACGGCATATTTTTATCATAAAAATTAATATAAGTGTAGTAGTAAAGTACATAGCCAATTTCTTTTTTCACCAATAGTTGCGTCTTATTGAGCCTCAAAAGTCATCTGAAGAAGTGTTTTGCGAGAATTGCAAAATAAAAAAGTTATGGAGAAAAATCGCAAAATAGCAGGGTCACCCTAACTTGACTCAGGAAAATCGCTCTAATATGGAAACGGTTCGAGATAGAAGGATTTCGTCTTCTGCAATATTACTCAAAATACTTCAAGCTATAAAATTGTTGAAGTAAATATCGCTCTATCTTGTTTCGTTTTGAAGATAATTTTTGGATCTTGGTTAATTTAAGGGTCACCCTAAAATAGCTTATGCCAAAAAAAGCGGCATCCTAAATCAAGATTTTGTTGCTAAGACGTAAATAGTCTAAAATCAACGACTACTGAGTAAACAATTTTTTCCACCTAATTTGGCTTTCTGGACCATAGTGCAGTGGCAACTATATTGCCACCAACAAAAATTTTTTATTTTGCTGCTATAATTATTGAGGTTTTACCCGGTGATGAAGGTCAACCTAATACCTACATTCCCCAGATCGCGACTCTTGAATACACCGGTCGGTCACATAACTAGATGCTTGTATACTTGTAATTTCATTTGATGAAAAGCGTCCCCTCGGTGAAAATTTCCTCCCGAAAAATAGTTTCAGTTTGGGTACGGCATTCAGAAATCTCGTTCGGTTACCAGTTTAGTTGGAGTGGTGGCGGTGGTGGTTTTTTCCTCCACGTCAACCAGCAGAAACATTCCGCAGGATATATGTATCTATGTATGATAGAACAAGGACAATCACCGTCAAGAACCGTGGCAGGTCAAGAAGATTACGGCAGGGCATCATGTGCGGCAGGGGAAAAACGAGACAAATGAGTGTCGAAATTAGATTAGCCAAAAACGACCAACAGCTATTCGTCTGACGAATGTATAACTACATACATATATGTGTATTTGCGGTGCGGCTCGCTCCTAACAAGTCTAGCAGATTTATGTTGCCGAATTTGGTTTATGCGGTGGACCGTTCGCTAGCCCCACCACCATCACCCCCACCGTCCGTCGGTCGGAGATGATAGATGCAGACTATCAAGTGGACATATGTCTCAGAAGAATTACAACAATTTCTCATCTTATTCGGCGTCTGCGAAGTTGGTTGACTGCCAGTGAACAACGTGGCGACGAACGTGTCATTTATGGTTCATTCGAAGGTCGTCCGGTCCCCGGGCCGGCGGCCGAGTCAAATGGTGAGAATTCTAATCAACTCGTAAATGACGAGGGTGGATTTAGTCTGCATTGTTTTGTGGTTCGTAAATATTTTATTGCTTGTTTGGCTGAATTTTCGATTCTTCACTAAAATATCACTCACTGTTTGAGTATAACAGAAACTATGGCTGTAAAAATAGAAAACATAATTTTCGGCTCGAACAACAGCTCGAATACAACAGGGAATTTTCGAAATCAAAGTAATACTCAATCCGGCGCATCAATTATTCCGCCGGAATAATGATTAATGATGTTCGTGATACGAAACGCAAGGACATCATAAATAAGTAGAATTTTTCTGCAGTGTCCAAAGCCAAGAGCCACTGTCATTTCTCCGTTATCCGCTGACTCATAAATAACTGATTCCATCAGTTCTCGCACACAGACACACACTCACCCGAGCTACTCGAACATCTCATAATCAAATGAAAAACTTCTTTTTCTATAAACAAGATGAATTATGTATGAGAGTTAATCGGATTTTCTTCCGTGCCGCTATTTCAGTGATTGCAGGCTTCTTATCGGGCACTTTCGGTGCCCCAGAGCGGTGGAAAGCAGAAACTTTCCCGCCTCCAGCTCTACTTTGACAAAATGATTCTCCCGCATGCTGCTGAACGTCCCTGTAATGAGAGTTCCATTTCGGCAAAAACTTGCAACTCATAAACTAGTCAGAAGGACAATAAAACACGCTCTCTGACCCCGTGGGACAGCAAACAATGCTTACCGCGTAATTAGTATCGGTCCTCGACGAGAACGCCTTTGTCCTTTTTTCGGAAGGAAATTCCTTGGGACGTCCGGCGTACGGAGGACGAATACACACACGCATGCTAGAGAAGATGAATTGCATGACGAAATGGTCCTCTTCGCACGTCGTTACTACAGAGCACCGCACCGGTGCTGCGGCGGTGCACGGCTTCAGGGAGCAAAAGCCGGTGAACGGAAATGGACCGGAATCCTGGCAAGGAACGTCGCTCGCATCGTAGCCAAGAAAAAGACATTAAATTTATTTCTCTATCCGAAATGAGAGATGAGGTTAATGAGAGCTACTTCATCAGGGGCTGGCCCCGGTGCTCGTAAAACTAGTGCTTCCTGCAGCTTAGAGCTATGCACCGGTCGGTGCCGGTTCAGGGATGGTCAGAAGAAAGTATGTCTTGCGCTAAGAGGAAGTTAAGTAGGAGTTGTTTGTTCATGTATTCTGGCAATAAACAAGAGATTATTTGACCTTTATCGTATTTTTGCCCAATAAATATAGTTTCGAAAGGTTTTCACTCTGAAGACTTCAAAAATAAATCTTAATCAAAAAATATCACCATTCAGAAGCAATCATTCCCCTTTCGCAATCTCCTTCCCAACATTACTTTCACCCGGAATAATGAGCGGAATTTAATTTAAATTATTTATTCAAAACCTAGGAAAACTTCACCAAAAAATGCTTCTAGTTGGGAGAAACTTCCAGTCGCGTGCCTCCTAATCCTAACCGGCGAGGGTGACAAGTCCAGAGCGAGGCTGCGGATGATTTATTTACAAACATTCGGTCCAGTCCACGGGCACGGGCTGGCTGGCTGGCTGGCTGTGTAAAACGTGTCGGAAGGGAATGATTTAAATCAATTACTGACGAACTGGAAGGGACCGACTTCCGGGCAAATTGTTACAGTTTACAAGTTTTAAATTAGAATCAGAAACATGTTGTTTTTCCAGAAGGAATGGCAAATAGATTACCGGTTTCAAACTCGTTCTGAGCTAAATTAGGGTTGACATTCGTTGTTTGATAATCTGTCGGTTGGTAGTTGTTAGGGTGCAGAGGCAACCAACTCTGAAGAGTATGCAAATATTTAGCTTACAGATCTTTGGTTACTGTTTGAGCTGAAACAACTTGGACAGACGGACGGAAAATGTTTGAAAATCGGGTCACAGCTAATATTGAAAACGACTCACCCGCAAATGAGCCTTCGAGCGGAAAAAGTCGACCTCGGTCGATTCGAAATCCGTCCGCCACTTTTTGTGACGACGACGACGGGTATGCAAAGTTATTTCTTTAATGAAAATTTCGCTGGCCTTTGATCTTTTTTTTTCTCATCCATCGTATCAACAGAGAGTAGGTACAAGTACAAAGTCGTTTGAGTTGGCAGATTTTTCTAATTCCAACTCGTGCCCGAACCGTGAATCGTGTTTCTTCTGCACCTTGTATCAGCAATCAGGATCGGTCCCCATACTGCTTGCCGTGGCTTGGCTGCCACATGCACGCCGGCCAACGTCGATTTCACATGGACCACCAAGTGCTGTTGTTTTTATTTTATTTGCCGCTGCCGCAAATCAGGGCAAATAATTTAGATAAGCTTGGGTAATTATTTGCTTTGAAAAATTGGAATATCTCGATTTCAACCGGATAACAGCTTTCAGCGTGAAAGGAGTACGTAATCTTTGATCTGCGAAATTTTATTAGGCGGGAGTTTTTCTCGCTAGGGTTTGGAGTTTAATATATTATTAAACAACCTTTTTATCTGATTTTAAAATACTAAAATCGAAACATTTGTTCTGCATTGAAGGATCAGAATAGAATCCACGGTAAAATATACCAAAGGAAGCACGAAAATATAAACATCAATAGTCAACATCAAGTCAATAGGATTGTAACACTAGCCCCGCAATTGAAGAATGATGAACTGGGAGAACTGGAAAATTTCGGAAATATACTGAATTGGGCAATGGCAGGTGGAGCTCGCACACACGTTCTTTCGCTTGGTACCCGAATGTTTTACTCACTAAACTACTGCCGCCCGTTATATTAGGTAGTATATTACCTAGCTTTGCTTTATTCTCCCAATTCTGCCATTCCAGCATACGTACCACACACTCCTAGGCGATGATATTATTTTTCTACCGGCCGAGACGAAAGACTGTTCTGATACTTGGTCAGTGCGATAGAAACAAGCAGTGCGTTTCCGAGAGTCGCTCCGGAAAGTCACGCAATTAAACCACCACCGGGTGTGTTTTTTTCTTTTTATTCACTTGTATATGACTCTGTACGCGGTTATGACGTACTATTTTGAAAAGGGAGGAAGCGTCCAATGCGAAGAACGATTAATTGGATGAACTGGAACACACCCGTATGGATTGCGCAAAGTAGAAAGAGTGCCGTTTCTTTACTGGCCTCCCAGATGGGCTTGAGTTGAGACGCTAGTCTAACAAGCCAGTTGTCTTATGTTCGAATCTTAGTTGAGAAACGCTGTTAGTGTCAATAGGGTCGTAGCACTAGCCCCGCAATTGTCCTGTACTTTTCTACAGCTAGCTGCAAAGTCTGTCGAATAATACCAGAAGGTCAAGTTTCGAAAAACAGAACGCAGCATCTAGCTGGGCTTTGCTTTACGTTTTTACTGTTTTTTGACTTCAAAAAAGCCTTCGGTACGATAGATCACCAAGCTTTACTTCGTAAAATGGACTGTTAAGGCATTAGAGCAACATCCGACGATTTGTTCAGGAGTTATTTAAGTCGGACCAGTATGTAACGTGAACCCCCCAGTATGTAACGTGAATAATATGAAGGACACCTCATTCAGATTAGGCAAGCTCGTTTTTAATCTAAATATTTAGTAAATCTATTCATTTTTTCATACGCACAAGGCGCGCACCCTGTGAGTTTATATGCCGAAAACAAATCTTTTGAAACCATCAAATACTGCTAATTCTGAACGAGGAAACAGGCTCGGCAGTTCCGACTAACACGGTCTGTTTTGGATGATATAATGAGATTAGTTACATACCAGCTATATGGCCAAAGCTGCCAAGCAAGAGGAAACGTATTAAGTTTTTTAACTTTTTTCCATTTGGTCGTTAAGTTCCGTTAAGTTAACCGTCAATTGCGTGTGACCCTTGATCAGTTTTTAATGTGAACGCATTCATATCACCGGTGTTCGGATTAAAAACGCTCAGATTAAAGAAGGTCATACCCGCGGGGGTACACGGTAACTGTGGGTGTTCCTCAAGGAAGTAATGTGGGCCCTATACTGTTTCTTTTATACATCAACGATTTGGTAAACTACACGGAAAGTCTTGATCATTCACAGATGATCCGGCACTTTCCCATCAAAACTCCTATCCGAATCAAGTTGTCCAGGATAAGGTTGTGCTGGATCTCGCGAAATTTCGTCCAGCAGTTGAAAGAAGATTTAACCACTCTACAAGGATACTTATTCGCGAATGTTTTGTCTCTAAACCTGGCTAAAACGAAATATATCTTATTCCGCTCTCCTCATCTTAAAATTTCACATCATTCGGACCTAGTTGTAAATTCAATCAAGATTGACAAAGCTTCCACTTTCAAATATCTTGGGCTCACTTTTGAGGCAAATCTGAAATGATTTTTTTTTTACATCTTTTTATTATTCTGTAGCGTGAGTTAAGCTCTACATGTGGTATGATTTGGAGGGTGTCGAAATACCGTCGAAATTATTCTCGAAAGCGTCAAGTTGTTCTAACGTCAGCGCGAACGCCTTAAAGAGGTTGAAGAGAAGGAGCAAGTAAAAAAATGCCAGGCTTTACAGAAGAAACAAAATTAGAAAGAACGATCAATGAAAAAAGAGTTTAAAACTCAAAAGAAGAAAGAACGGATAATAATAAGAGAAGAAAAAGAAAAGAATTGTGAATTGAACCGTCAATTAAAGCAGAAATCGAAGAAAGTGTCCGTGAAGAGAGGTAGACCCAAACGCAAACTATTGAATCAGCAGGAATAACAGTTTGTAAATCAGAATATTATATGATTTTTTTACGCTGGTACCTAATTTCGATTTTTGAGCATGTTCTCTGAACTATAAGTTTATAAACGAGGATATGAAAGTATGAACTTCTTAACTCGGTTAAAAAGAATAGCAATGAACTTCTTAAAGCACTTGAAAGTAAAAATGATTTTCATCTCTTTTATCCTCCCTGTTTACGTTTTGTTATTATTTTTGGTAAAAATTATATAAAAATTATAAGTTTTTGGCTTCAATATCAAAGACATCTGCGTAGCCAAGAAGTTTGCTACCTTTATTGGAAATCAAACCTCCCGTTTCGATATCTATTCGTCGCATCACCCCCTTAAAGCGATGTTAAGAAGCATGCGGGATGATCTCTCAGCTTGTCTCGACTCCCGTCGTACCTCGAAGAGACTCGATCCTATGGACTCTAACAGTGTTAACAGCCTCTCCCAGCTGAGATTCAAACAAACGACGTACCTTGATACCAACTGGAAGGCAAAATTTTAACATTGGCCTTCTTCTGTTGGTTCATTTCGATTTTTTGTCAAATTAAGAACACTTAATTTAGCTTCTAATTGACCCGCCCAGCTAGCTTCGGGGTTCGATGTTGGTTTGACAAGCCAGTCGTCGTATATTAGAATCTCGGCTGGGCGATGCTGCTATACAGCCAGTAGGATCATTGCACTAGCCTTGTAATTGTTCTGTAATTTAATAACCGGCTACGACGTCTGGCGATACAAAAGGATCAAATTCTTATGGACGTTTCTACCCATGGCGTTTAACAGAAAATAATTCCCCATTTCCTGAATAAACTCCTTAAGGTTAGGCCACAGAGAACAGACAACAAAGCGAAAGGTTCCCACTTAGATAAAACTTATGTCAAATTAGTTGGGAAACTACAGTGATGGTGTCGCTAAAGGCGCATGAAATTCTGCTCTAAATTCTGGCGCTAGCATAGCGCATATAGTCCATATATACTAGCGCCAGAGGAGCCAAAGGTTGAATCATTTAGTTGGGAAACTATAGTGGTGGTGTCGCTAGTATATTTGGTGATTTTAATTTGAAATTTTATCCAAGAATTCCCGAAAAATTTGTTCCTGAATGGATGTCTGTTCTCTGTGGTCAGGCTATGTTAGATTTTTTTTTTTTGTAAAAAAAATGTTTCCTATAGCATTTTTTCTCAGCTTTCCAATGGTGGTCTTGAAATGAAAATCGGTTGGGGGACTCATGGTGAAAACAGCGATTTTTTGATAAAACCCAACATGGCAGCCAAGTCCAAGATGACCGCCGAAAAAAATTACTCTATTTGAAAGCCCTGTTTTTCTACTTTATAAACGAGGAATCCACTATTTCCATTTCAACCATTTTCAACCAATTAAGCGCAAAACTTCCAATATTAGAACACCTCATGTCAGTAGTGGCCCCGTATCAGCGAGAATTACTCAATTCGATTTGAAAACAAAATTTCTTTTCGATAGCTCTTCACCAGATTTTAGTGTATAATTTAGGCTACAAATCTGAGGGAACAATGAGATAATTCTCATTTTATGATTTTTATCATGGGTTTTCATGAAATTTTGAAGTTTTTTTTTTCAGTGTAATTTTTTATTGAAAATACACTTAATTTTAGACAACTTTTTCTTTGACGTCATTTTGAACAAACAAGTAGGTTTTGAGATACGAATTTTTAAAAACATAATAACCTCATTTCTAAATACGCCCGTTTGAAAAATTACACTTGACGGAAAAAAATAAGTTTCATGGAAAATGAATGCTTGCGTGGTATCCAACATACCACCGCACTGTGGTTCCATTTGTTAGGACGGTCGGCCATAAATGGATTTTTCATGAGAATGAAGTCCAGCTTCATCAAAATGGACGAAAATAAGTCTCTTTTAACCAAAACACACGTCCAAGTTGTGTATCTACGATTTCGTTACAATTATTTCAATTTGGATGATTTAATACTTTTAACTTAGGAGCACTGTTACTAGACACTTTTGATTGTCATTCTCTAAATAAGCTAACGCTACGTTTTTCTCTGTTTTGACTTAAAGGTAGTTCCAGAATACTTATTGTACTTATTTTTGATCAGTTTTGTATATCTATTTTTGTTAAAACAAAAAATTACAAGCAATATAATGATAGTATTTGAAATGCAAATATTTCGATGTTATTTATCTAAGTATTTTACAAACTTCAATCTAAATATGTAATAGTTCCAACATTTCTTGAGGTAATATTGGTTTGTGGGATTTGAAGAATAGTTTCAAACTTGCAATGAATGAATTTGAACTTAGCAATAATCATTGCAAAAGGTTTTGGTAGCTACCCGTGGTGGCATCTAACGGGTATGAGTCAAACGAAAACTTTCAATATATTTACTATTCGATTCCGCTGTTTTTTCAGATAATTCTGCAATTGAAACAAGTACGTGATATATCACCAAATGATTATAAATCAGCAATTTATCTACTATATAAAAATGGATTTCTGTCTGTCTGTCTGTCTGTCTGTCGGGATGTTCTTTATAGAATCAAAAACTACTGAACCAATCGGCGTGAAAATTTTCATGTAGAGGTTTTTGGGGCCAGGAAAGGTTTTAGTGATGGTTAGAGACCCCTCCCCCCACTAAGAGGGGGGGGGCTCCCATACAAATGAAACACAAATTTCTGCATAACCGAGAACTAATCAAGCAAATAGAACAAAATTTGGCATGTGAGTGTTTTTGGTGACAAGAATTTATTCTATGGTAAATCGGGACTCCTCCCCTCTTAAGAAGTAGAATTATGACTCCTCTCCCCTTTAAGAAGGGGGGCTTCCATACAAATGAAATACAAATTTCCTCATAACTCGAGAACTAAACAAGCAAATGGAACCAAATTTGGCATGTGGGTGTTTTTGGAGATAACATTTTTTTCTATGATGAATTGGGACCCCTCCCCACTTTAGGAGGGGGGGCTCCCATACAAATGAAATACAAATTTCCTCATAACTTGAGAACTAATCAAGCAAATGGAACAAAATTTGGCATGTGGGTGTTCTCGAGGACAAAAATATTTTCTATGGTGAATTAGGACTCCTTCCCACTTTAAGAGGGGGGGCTCCTATACAAACGAATTACAAATTTCCTCATAACTCGAGAACTAATCAAGCAAATAGAACCAAATTTGGCATGTGGGTGTTTTTGGAGACAAAATTTTTTTCTATGATGAATTGGGACCCCTCCCTACTTTAGAAGGGGGGGCTCCTGTACCAAAGAAATACAAATTTCCTCATAACACGAGAACTAATCAAGTAAATGGAACCAAATTTGTCATGTGGGTGTGTTTGGAGACAATTTTTTTTCTATGATGAATTGAGACCCCTCCCCACTTTAGGAGGGGGGCTCCTGTACCAATGAAATACAAATTTCTTCATAACACGAGAACTAATCAAGCAAATGGAACCAAATTTGGCATGTGAAAGTTTTCGAGGGCAAGAATTTTTTCTGTGATGAATTAGGACCCCTCCCCACTTTAACAGGGAGGGGCTCCTATACAAACGAAATACAAATTTCCTCATAACTCGAGCTAATCAAGCAAATGGAACCAAATTTGGCATGTAGGTGTTTTTGGAGGCAAGAATTTTTTCTATGATGAATTAGGACCCCTCTTCACTTTAGGAGGGGGGCTCCTATACAAATGAAATACAAATTTCCTCATAACTCGAGAACTAATTAAGCAAATGGAACAAAATTTGGCATGTGAAAGTTTTCGAGGCCAAGAATATTTTCTATGGTGAATTAAGACCCCTCCCCACTTTAAGAAAGAGGGGCTTCTACACAAATGAAATACAAATTTCCTCATAATTCGAGAACTAATCAAGAAAAAGGAACCATATTTGGCTTGTGGGTGTTTTTGGAGGCATCCATTTTTTCTATGATGAATTAGGACCCTTTACCTTTTAGGAGGGGGGGCTTCCATACAAACGAAATACACATTACCTCATAACTCTAGAACTAATCAAGCAAATGGAACCAAATTTAGCATGTGGGTGTTTTTGTAGGCAAAAATATTTTCTATGGTGAATTAGGATCCCTCCCCACTTTAGGGGGGGGGGCTCCTATACAAATGAAAAACAAATTTCCTCATATCTCGAGAACTAATCAAGCGAATGGAACCAAATTTGACATGTAAGTGGTTTTGGAGGCAAGATTTTTTTCTATGGCAAATTGAGACCCCTCTCCTCTGTAGAAAGCGAGTTATGACCCATCTCCCCTTTAAGAGGGTGGGCTTTCATACAAATGAAATGGAAATTTCCTCTTATCTCGAGAATTAATCAAGCAATTGGAACCAAATTTGGCATGTGGGAGTTTCAGATGGCAGATTTTTTTTTATTATGAATTACGACCGCTTCCCCTTTTAAGAGGGGGGGGGGCTCCCATACAAATGAAATACAAATTTCCTTATAATTTGAGTACTAATCAAGTAATTGTAACCAAATTTGGCATGTGGGGCCTTTAGGGGGCACAAATTTTTTCTATGATGAATTAAGACCCCTCCCCTGTTTAGGAGGGGGGCTCCCATACAAATAAAATTCAAATTTCCTTATAATTTGAGAACTAATCAAGCAAATGGAACCAAATTTGGCATGTGGGAGATTTTTGAGTCTTGAATTTATTTTATGGTAGTTAGAGACCTCTCACCCCTGTGGTAGGGGGATATGGATTCTCATACAAATAAAACAGAAATTTTTGCGAAACTCAAAAACTAATCGAACACGAGAAATTCGAGACTCTTCCATAAAACATTAGTCAATAACAAGACCACAAAAGCTATCTATAGTAACACTAGATCATTCAGGACGAGAGGCTACCTGGGTTTCCTGGAACGAGCGACAGCGAGTAAGGAGAGGATCGCGAAATGGTACTTCCCACAAAAAAATTTTCCGTGAAATGGTACATTCCGCTTAAGGTTTTTCGCAAAATGATATTCGGTGAAATGTTGTACAATCATGGCGAATATTACTATCCGCTTTCTGGCTATGCAATGAGGGAATAGGGGAGTTTTCTACTTTACTGTGAGGAAAAATTGTAAATTTGTATATTAAACTACCCATTCCTGGTAACTAATAAGCATTAACATAAGCAGCAAATCAGCGTATCTGGCATTTTATACTGCACGTTGTTGTATATTAGCTTTTTGACTGCATAGGTGTTGTAAATTGGCATCCAAAATTGTATTCAAATTCTTCGTGTCGGTAATTAGCTGTAAATTAGCATTGTCAGTACTATAAGAAGGTTATCAGTAAAGTAGCTGTATATTTTGCCAAAATAGCATTTAAGTAGCTTTTAAGGCGACTTAAATGCTTATTGGCCTACATTTGAATAGCATTGGTGATGCTTATTGGTTACTTGGGATGCTTTCATAGTTACGAAACTGCCAAAATGAATCATCTAAGGTTGAACTCCTCAGAAACTTGCAAAACTCGAGATTGTGATAAAGATCATCCGAGATTCATGATTTATGTACAACACAGGTTAATTTGTGGCAATACGAAGTTTGTCGGGTCAGCTAGTTAATAGATAAAATAAGATAATATTATGAGTACACTCAAGTCGCTTTTTACGCGAAGAATACGTCCCGCGTAAATCAAAAACGCGTAAATTCCGAAATTCGCGTAAAAAAACTGCGCAAATTCCGAAATTCGCGTAAAAATAGTCGCGTAAAAAACAAACCGCGTAAAAAGCGACTTCAGTGTATTCATCTACCAGCATTCGAGCAGTTCATAGCTTATTCCTTAAATTTTACCGTATTGATTGCGTACCCAGAGGACGAGCGCTACGAAATAGTTCTGCAACGTTCACTTTTAACTTTTAACTTTTTTTTTTTTTTTTTTTTTTTTTTTTTTTTTTTTTTTTCACTAATCTGAGAGTATTTCAAGAATTTGTTCGCTGTATTGCCATCATTAGTTGTCTAAATTCCTCTTGACCAAACTCGTGTTTTTGTCTTTGACCTTGAAATGCGGTCAGGCATTAATATTAATATTTTTTGAAACGATGGTTTTTACAATTGATGGAGGGACGGTAGGGGAGAGTAACGAAAATTGTGGGAAGTGGGATTGCTGGAAGATGCATGGGTCGAACCAAGCTATAATCAGAGATTATAACCGGATTTGAACCCACTTTCCCCTACCGTCCCTCCATCAATTGTAAAAACCACCGTTTCAAAAAATATCAATTCCTCTTGGTTTATCAACTATCAAGCATGGCGCACTCACTTTGGCTCGACTTTGATTATTCGAGTGTACCGCTTCAGCCAAACAGAATTCGAAAAAGTTATGCAGAGGGCATTTATAGAGCTATAGTTATCGTCTACAATTTTTCTTCACAAAACTTTGTTGTATCTTTTGTATTTATGATGCTATACGACTCCTATCCCGTTGGTAACCAGTGAACGTATATTTGGTTAGCAACACAGTAGTGGCATTGTAGCACTGTAAATAAAAAGGATGCAGTAAAACTTTGTTCTGCAATATTGTACACAATAACTAGCTCTAGGAATTCCTCATACATTGCTTTATCAAATTCTGCTTGACAGAGGATGTATAGTAAAATGAATCAATATTTGATCAAAGTCAGCGTACCATGCCTCTCAACTATCAATCCTTAAATCGAAGGCGCCAAACTCATTAGCAAGTATTAGCAGCTAAAACCTTCACAGGTTCATTTTTAAGACTTAAATGAATCAGTAGATAGTAATTTGATGATTAGATTCGGGTAGAATCATAGTTAAAAACTAAGGTCAATTTGAATGTTTTAGATTTTCTGTAACTACAAAACTTCTGTTTCACTCACGCACAATAGTGAATTAAATACTAGTGAATATCTAGCTCAACTTGTAAAGAATAGATGCATTTAAAAGTTCCTACAGACCATAAAGATTCAGGTTGGCAATCCACTCCATCATCCAGTCTTCCACATTTATGATATCAATAATAATACTACTAATAATATGATATTAAGATGAAATGTGGTATATATGGGAAAAAATAGAACAATCTCACCAACAGTCCTTCGTATGGAATAGAGTTGTGTCATTTGAGGTTCCATAAGTGCTTCTAATAATAAATTTAAGTTTTTCGTTGGTATCCATGTGCAGTATTAAAACTCGTTTTGGCCAAAGTTTTTACTATATATCAGGAGATGCTTCATACGCTAAAACGAAAAAAATAATTAAAATAACTGTTCGTGATCGTCGTCAGGGTGGGCCGGTTACCAACGGGACTGGATTCTTCACAGTAAAATAAAACACTAGATTGTCTGACGGCAACCATCCGCCAGCGGCGGTGGCTGCTACTGTACTGAATATGTTTATACTTTATTATTCGCCTTCTATACATTTGCGGTAAATAGATTTATTACATGTTCAGAATAATAGCCTTTGTGCATCACGTTCGGTTGAACGGACAATAGCCTTTTGTGACAATTTTCGGCTGGACAATAGAAGTGTACTATGAAGGAATATTACAATGCGGCTTTCTGCCGCAACAATAACTTTTATTAGGCTACTAGCTGACCCGACAAACTTCGTATTGCCACAAATTAACCTGTGTTGTACATAAATCATGAATCTCGGATGATCTTTGTCACTATCTCGAGTTTAGCAAGCCCCCCAGTGGGCGGCGCTTCCGACGGCGGGTCACCGGCAACACTCGCGACCGGCTCGTCCTGAATGATCTAGTGTTACTATAGATAGTTTTTGTGGTCTTGTATTGACTAATGTTTTATGGAAGAGTCTCGAATTTCTCGAGTTGGATTAGTTTTTGAGTTTCGCAAAAGTTTCTGTTTTATTTGTATGAGAGTCCATATCCCCCTACCACAGGGGTGAGAGGTCTCTAACTATCATAAAATAAATTCAAGACTCAAAAATCTCCTACATGCTAAATTTGGTTCCATTTGCTTGATTAGTACTCAAATTATAAGGAAATTTGTATTTCATTTGTATGGGAGCCCACCCTCTTGAAAGGGAAAGGGGTCGTAATACACCACAGAAAAAAAATTCTGCCATCTAAAACTCTCACATGCCAAATTTGGTTCCATTTGTTTGATTAGTTCTAAAGTTATGAGCAAATTTGTATTTCGTTTGAATGGGAGCCCCCCCCCCTCCTAAAAAGGTAAGAAGTCCTAATTCATAATGGGAAAAATGGTTGCCTCCAAAAACACCCACATGCCAAATATAGTTCCATTTGCTTGATTAGTTCTCGAATTATGAGGAAATTTGTATTTCATTTGTGTAGAAGCCCCCCCTCTTGAAGTGTGGAAGGATCCTAATTCACCGTAGAAAATATTTTTGCCTCCAAAAACCTCCACATGCCGAATTTGGTTCTATTTGCTTGATTAGTTCTCGAGTTATGGGGAAATTTGTATTTCATTTGTATTGGAGCCCCCCCTCCTAATTTGGGAAGAGGTCCTAATTCATCACAGAAAAAATTCTTGCCTCCAAAAACACCTACACGCCAAATTTGGTTCCATTTGCTGAATTAGTTCTCGAGTTATGAGGAAATTTGTATTTCGTTTGTATAGGACCCCCCCTCCTAAAGTGGGGAGGGGTCCCAATTCATCATTGAAAAAAAAATTGTCTCCAAAAACACACATATGCCAAATTTGGTTCAATTCGCTTGATTAGTTCTCGAGTTATGAGGAAATTTGTATTTCATTTGTACAGGAGCCCCTCCTCTTAAAGTGGGGAGGGGTCCTAATTCACCATAGAAAATTTTCTTGCTCTCGAAAACCTTCACATGCCAAATTTGGTTGCATTTGCTTGATTAGTTCTCGAGTTATGAGGAAATTTGTATGGAAGCCCCCCCTCTTAAAGGGGAGAGGAGTTATAATTCCTCTTATAAAGAGGGGAGGGGTCTCAATTCACCATAGAATAAATTCTTGTCACCAAAAAAAACACCCACATGCCAAATTTGGTTCTATTTGCTTGATTAGTTCTCGAGTTATGAGGAAATTTGTATTTCATTTGTATAGGAGCCCCCCCTCCTAAAGTGGGGAGAGGTTCTTATTCATCATAAAAAAATTCTTGCCTCCAAAAACACCTACATGCCAAATTTGGTTCCATTTGCTGGATTAGCTCTCGAGTTATAAGGAAATTTGTATTTCGTTTGTATAGGAGCCTTTATTATTCGCCTTTTATACATTTACGGTAAATAGATTTATTACATGTTCAGAATAATAGCCTTTGTGCATCACGTTCGGTTGAACGGACAATAGCCTTTTGTGACAATTTTCGGCTGGACAATAGAAGTGTACTGTGAAGGAATATTACAATGCGAATTTCTGCCGCATAACTATTATTAGGCTATTAGCAAGGCCGTATGGCTCCGCCGTCCGTCCAAAACCGCGATTTTGAGATCAGGCAGCCGGAAACCACCCAGCATCGCGCCTCCTAACTTGGCTATCCAATAGAGCATTACCAGGTACGGCCACGTGGAGGCACTAGGTAGGGGCTTGGGATGACTAGAGCTATATTGGACGCTCTTCATTTGCCTTCCCCATTTCATACCCACACACATACATATACACACATAGAAACATATACACATACATATATACATATAAGGCTCCCCTTTCATATGCAATAAATTTTGTTCAAATCACTTAAGGAACCTATGAGATAATGAAGTCCCATATTTTTCGGATTTTTAGACATAACTTTTGAACAAAAAGTTCGATCAGTATGAAATTCAATAGCGGCCTATGGGACACCTAGACCTTTCATTTGACACTAAGAACATCGGTTCAGCATTCTCCGAGAAAAGTGAGTGAGATTAAAAAAGCTTTTGTATTCTACTAAGACGCTCCAAATACTTCAGTCATTCCCTATACTATTCTGCAGCAAACTAAATTTTTGGCGTACACCCGGGGGTTTGGGAAACGCTGACCTATACTATAGTGATTTCTATACCTTTATACTATATATTTATATAGTAGAAAAGCAAAACTCTGCGTCTAATAGTTCCTAATCATCAAATTGCTCTAAACGAGTGCTGTGCAACAATTGGTAATTAACCCTCATTTGCAGTCTTTAGTAGTTTTAAACCCTAAATTGGTAAGAGTCTTATGTTAACAAGGCAGTAAAAATAATTGTGACCATAAAGCGAATGTATTTGATAACATAATATCCAACAAAAATTTTTATATTCCGTCTTCATTATACAATGTATTTCATTATTTTAGGAAAATTTAAAACTTTTCCAACACTCCTAAAACCAGAATTAGATAGGCCTTACTGTACTACTTTTGTTATTACTTCCACAATGTCACAATGCTTTCCTTTCCATCAACCAACATAACACCTCTTGGATGGAATTTCCTTACCACCCGTACCACAATTCAAGCAGTGATTAATCCCAAAAACAATAAAACAAATAATGGTTTATTTGTGTAGTTCCATCTTCCATCAACGGTTCTTTTATGTACAGCGACCACCTTGTGAGAGTAAATTCTCATTCCGTGGCAGAGTTCCAGCCGCAGCAGCACCGGAGCGACCCGGGTAATTTATACGTAATATTAAATGTCACACTTAATAGCTGTTTTCTAATTTATTTCTAATTAAAGACATTTACCGTTTGACGCATTGCCGCCCGTTAATGTCAGAGAGCAGCACGAAGTGTCCTGACGAGCTGGCCGAACGCGAACGAACGAAATCGAGAGTGGCAGTAAATGGTCCCGAGCTGAGCGAACTTCACTTTTCCCCCTCTTTGCTGAATTCCGCACCCTCCTTGGAACGGGCTGCCTGCCAGGGAAAGAAACATTCTTGCGCAACAATAGCATCAAAAGGACAGCTAATCTCGCTTTGGCTGGCGGTTATGTCCTCACAAAAGGCAAAAGCAGGAGCCGACCAAAATAAATCGCAAAGAAATTTTTCGCAAAACGATTTTCCCCTTGCTATTTTGTTTCTCAGTCGGTGTCAAGCCAGCCACAGACAGTAGTGCGGCTGGGGGAAGAGGAAAATTGAGTGCTCCTGACGTCATAAGTACATGTTTCGCACATTATAAAAATACTTGACGCGAATTTGATGGATGGCACTTTTGGTCTGCTGCTCTCGCTTTCTCGGTGTGTCGCGAGCTGCTAGTAGCTGCGTAAAGCTTTTTGCATTTCAATGAGGGGGAAATTGCAAATTTGCAAAATTTATGTCCCGCGCGTTTCACTGGCTTCTCACACTCACTGACGGAACGGAACGGAACGGGAAGTGTCAGTGCGGGGAAAATCTCATGAATTTATCACCGGGTGATAAATTTTGCGGAAAATATTTCGAAGAATTTCCTATTTGGCTGCGTTGCTGGTGTGCTCGGTTGGACTGGAGATTTCTATTGGAATATGTGCTTAGGGAAAAAATCTGTTTGATAAGTTATTAACATTAGTCACATAAAAGAAAACCGTAGAACGATTTTCATGTTACCAAAACAGAAAACTGATAACAAAAATGTAGACACAAGTCTAGAGGACGAGTCAAAATAAAACCAAAGAGACATTTCGCTTTCCTGTATCAATTTGAGCTTATTAGCTTGCTCGTATTTCGGCATAAATTTCTAATGTCGTAAACTGATGTTCGGCGCTCCGTTGTCCTGAGGGAGAGAGCACGTATCGTTCAAAAATTACCGTCCGTCCCAGAAAGGGAATCAATTTATTGGCTATAAATTAAATACCGAACCGGAAAATCCCTTACCAAAAACACCAGTCAACTTTCAACTGTGGATTGCCGGTGCTTATCGGCCGGTACCTGATAGTCCCGTTGTGACTGACTATAAATTAAATTGCGATTTTTTTTTCGTTTCCTCAATTCCTGTCCACTTGTGATCTGAAACCAACTGACCGACGGACTGGAACTGGAATGACACAGGTGACCTGAATTCCAACCGAGTGGATGATTTTCCAGTGCGTTCCCCGGGGGATGGAGGAAAAGCTTCCCTTTGCAAACCATTCCTTTGCGGTTCAATTTAAAATCAGAAACGGAGCAATATTCAAACTCCCCAAGGGTCAACAGGTCCAGCTGAAACGGTTACATTTCCAGGGTGGTTTAACTGTGGAGTGAGGAATTGAACAAGTCATCGAATCAATGTTTTGAGTTTTTACCTACAGCTAATGTAGAGTCCGGTCACGTTTGAGCAACAGATTATCGTTTTTAAGAATAGTACTAGAATTCACTCGAATTCTTTTTCATAAATTATAATATTCAGACAATATCCCACCCATCCTGATGTTGTAAAATCATAAAGCTACTGTTTCTTTTTATTGTGATAATTATTACGGATGACTTAACACATTCTTGCTTTTCCTTGGAGTAAAACATCTGCCCTCGTCACTCTTATCAGTACACATGACCGGAAAATACGGAACTCCGACATTTAATTGCCTGTCAATCACACATTAAATACATCTCGTCCTGTTGGACGATTGGAGAAATCATAGCAGCAGAAAAGTACATGACATCAAACTCACTCCACGGTCATTCGCACACACACACGCACTTACACTCCCCCGAGTACACCCTTGCCTGGGCAAACGTCCACGTTACGATGATGATGACGGACGGAGTCCTTTGATAACTGAGGCCAAACACACAACCGGAGGAGCAGCATCAAAACGGAAGAACAGTGAACTGGAAACATTCCCCGGCCAAACCCCGGGACGGACGGACGGACGGACGGGCTGGTTAATGTGGTGTAAATGAAATGTTTGTTTTAGCTTTGGTTAACCGTGTCACAGACACAAAGTTTCCCAATGATGGCCGGAACTCAGGTTGTCCTGTTTCTAACAGATATGTATTCAAATGTGGAAATGCTGTGCCACGGAAGTAATTGGCAAGTGAGTGAAGACCTAGTTCTGATGTTTTCAATTGCAAAATTTTAGCTACTATTTTTTCCGCTTCTCTAATTTTCTTATATGATTTTCTAGTGGGCTGTAGTCGGAATTTTCAACTTAGTTGTTCATCATTGCAACATTAAAAAAATATTTAAAATTTCAAACTGTGAAAAGCGATTTTGCCTGAAAAACTGGACTTGAACAAACTGAAAGAAAAATTAGAAATTAAAATAGCAAAAACAAACGCAAACTAAATACAGACATACAAGCAAAGCCTGGGTGCCAATTCCGTTATCGAAATTTGACCTTCTGTTTTTTATACGACAGACTTCGCAACCTGCTGTTAGAATACAGGACAGTGCGGGGTCAGTGCTACGATCGTATTGACTCCTGTCCCAGCCGAGATTCGAACATACGCCGACTGGCTTATTAGACCTGTGTCTTACCTCGAGGCCAACTGGGAGGGAATTACAGACATACCTTGCGGCTTAAAGTCCAAAAAAGAAGAATTGGATATTTATTTAAGCTGCAGCACGGTATTTGATACTAGAAATTGAAAAAATGCTGCTGAAAATCGTTGAGGGTTAAAATTGCGTTTGAACTCAGATCAACACATAGCAATTTTTAACAAATAAATTATGCTTGCAGTAGTATGTACCAATAGACATCGATGTTCCCCAAGGAAGTAACACAGGTTCCTTGCTAATTTTAATGTTTAACAATCCACAAAAGTTTACCAAAAAATTCGAAAATAAAAAAATTGGTTAAAGTCTTGGCTTAAATAGTCAGAAAAAGCAGGTAAAAATTTAAAAAAAAATGAAAATAAAATGGAAGAAGTAGAAGAAGCAAACTTTCGGAACAATATAAAATAAAAGAGAACTTTATGCCAGTAAAACTGCTAGAATTTTCAAAACGCATAGCAAGAGGATAAATTCTAATAAAACAAGCAAACAATAATAAACAATAATGCAAGTCACATAAAAAACTATAAAATGTACAAAAATGTATCAAAAGGAAAAAGAGCCATAAAATGCCAGATAAGGCAAAAAAGAAATAAAAATAAACTGTATAGTGTTTTTGCCAAATACCACAAAAGTAATTATATTTGAGGATTATACGAACGCTAGGCATACAAATGTACGACATTATGGACGAAAAGCTTAATGGATGAATTAGACATACAGGAATCTAAGCCGCATGGACATAAAGTCGAACTTGATCGAACCACATACTACTTACTTCTTACTTCTTACTTCTTACTTCTTACTTCTTACTTCTTACTTCTTACTTCTTACTTCTTACTTCTTACTTCTTACTTCTTACTTCTTACTTCTTACTTCTTACTTCTTACTTCTTACTTCTTACTTCTTACTTCTTACTTCTTACTTCTTACTTCTTACTTCTTACTTTTTTTGTTAGATTAGAGTCATTTTAACACTTTTAGGTCATTCGTGACTTCTGCGGGATTGGAATTTGAACCCAGGTCCTCGGCGTGAGAGGCGTAAATGCTAACCAATACACCGGAACTGACCCCGATATACTTAATACTTTTTACTTATTTCTCTTACTTCTCTTACTTCTCTTACTTCTCTTACTTCTCTTACTTCTCTTACTTCTCTTACTTCTCTTACTTCTCTTACTTCTCTTACTTCTCTTACTTCTCTTACTTCTCTTACTTCTCTTACTTCTCTTACTTCTCTTACTTCTCTTACTTCTCTTACTTCTCTTACTTCTCTTACTTCTCTTACTTCTCTTACTTCTCTTACTTCTCTTACTTCTCTTACTTCTCTTACTTCTCTTACTTCTCTTACTTCTCTTACTTCTCTTACTTCTCTTACTTCTCTTACTTCTCTTACTTCTCTTACTTCTCTTACTTCTCTTACTTCTCTTACTTCTCTTACTTCTCTTACTTCTCTTACTTCTCTTACTTCTCTTACTTCTCTTACTTCTCTTACTTCTCTTACTTCTCTTACTTCTCTTACTTCTCTTACTTCTCTTACTTCTCTTACTTCTCTTACTTCTCTTACTTCTCTTACTTCTCTTACTTCTCTTACTTCTCTTACTTCTCTTACTTCTCTTACTTCTCTTACTTCTCTTACTTCTCTTACTTCTCTTACTTCTCTTACTTCTCTTACTTCTCTTACTTCTCTTACTTCTCTTACTTCTCTTACTTCTCTTACTTCTCTTACTTCTCTTACTTCTCTTACTTCTCTTACTTCTCTTACTTCTCTTACTTCTCTTACTTCTCTTACTTCTCTTACTTCTCTTACTTCTCTTACTTCTCTTACTTCTCTTACTTCTCTTACTTCTCTTACTTCTCTTACTTCTCTTACTTCTCTTACTTCTCTTACTTCTCTTACTTCTCTTACTTCTCTTACTTCTCTTACTTCTCTTACTTCTCTTACTTCTCTTACTTCTCTTACTTCTCTTACTTCTCTTACTTCTCTTACTTCTCATATTTCGTCTTACCACTTACTAATAAGTTCTCACTCATAATTTCTCACTTATAACTTCTCACTAGTAACTTCTCACTTGTAATCTCTCACCAGTGTTGCGAAGCCCGCACTCGTGTATTCTGATTTTCTCACACGCGCGTGTTCATTCTAACGACTTCCTTTCAAATTTTCTCACGCGCCACGACGAGTTTTTACGAGTGTTACTCGCAATTTAGCTATCATAAT
The DNA here is from genome assembly GCF_943734655.1 of Sabethes cyaneus. Classification (NCBI taxonomy): domain Eukaryota; kingdom Metazoa; phylum Arthropoda; class Insecta; order Diptera; family Culicidae; genus Sabethes; species Sabethes cyaneus. The sequence continues at coordinate 31,817,143 of NC_071355.1, read as the reverse complement.
TTACTAACAACCACCCAAGAAACCAAAAGTTCCGATATAAGGGGATTTTTTGGCATAATCAGCCATTTTACTTAATTTTTACGTTACTAACCGCACTTTCAAGTTCGTATTTGATGATGACACTTCGAAAGGAATGCAAAGCAACTTCCAATAGAATTAGAAAGTTTACTTAAATTGCAACATAGAACGCTGTTCAGCTCAAAAAATAAAGCTTAAATAATCTTTAAAAACCCGAATTAATCCACCTAGCGGCGTGACCTAGCCTTTCTACTGCCACAATATTCATTATTTAATTTCTCAGAAACTTAATTGTAGATGTATAGATGTTATATTAGACTATATTTTTAAATATCCGTTCCGTATTCCTCAAAATCCTTACTTGCCAGTAAAATTCACAACATATTGTGTAGAATAATTATATTTTCTTTCCTCGGGTGCGTAAATACATGTAAGCGTCATTTATGTTACTTGATGAACACCTTATTTAGTTTTATAATATTTATAGAAAAGTAATGTAAACACAAAAGATAATTTTTACAGACTTGAATGAATATGTATAGAAAATTAGAAATTAACCCTCTAACGGGTCTACAGACGGCCTTAACTTTCGGGCTTCAGAGCCACATACGAAACTTGTTTTGAATTGACAATATAAAGTATTTGTTCATAGCAGATTTTTTGATATTTTGATATTATTACCATGCATTCAAAAGTTAGCATCTTTGAAAAACAAGAGTTCAGAAAAATTATTATTATATTTCGCTTTTGAAGAAAAAGGATATCTACAACAAAATGATTGATCTCAAAATTTTACTATTGGCTTGCTTGGCTTCAATTTTGCAATATATCTGAATTAGAAAAAAATTACTGAATAGAGCATTAGATATGAAAACGAGAAATGGAACTATTTCTTAGCTAGCGCTCCTTCAAAATGTCAAAAATTCTGTTCTGAACACATTTTGCATGATGTCAATTCAAAACAAATTTCTTTTGAGCTCCAAAAGCGAAGGCCGTCAACAGACCGCCTTACCCGTTAGAGGGTTTAATTAACTGCTTTTCTCCGCTTTTTGCTTTTCTTGTACAATTGTGAGTAACAGCAAGTGAAGAAAATGACAATTGAAATCTGGAATCAAAGAAAAGAAAAAACTTTTCGATCGAATCCCACTATTTAATAATTATTTGCGACAGATACGTAGTTCGCCTACGACGTGCAGGCTTCATCAGTGTCTTATTTCAAAGCGTATACGTATCTGTCGCGAATAAATATTAAATAGTGGAATTTAGTCGGTAAAAGTTTTTTCTTTTCTTTAATTTCAGAGTTCGTATTCCACTAAGAGGCTTCAAAAACCTTAGACAATTGACATGTTTCTCACTTTTCTTGAATTTCATTGCAAATTTTAAAATTGCAAATTGTCATCACATACATACATACATACACACATACATACATACATACATATATACATACATACATACATACATACATACATACATACACACATACATCACACACATCTCATACATTGAATACAATCAACATTTGATTGATATGTTTTGATTTCACACGTTTTAACGGTTTAATATACGGGGCTTAAATGTTAAAGTTTGAATAACTAGCGTCCGATTTTAAATAACTTGGTTTCGTTTGATAGATCTCAGCAGTAATTTTCGAATAATCATAAAATGTGTGATGTTTTTCATTAAATTAATGTTTATATGTTACATAAATATGTTTTAAATACTATTTTTTCACATTTCTTTATGTAACTTTCAAACTACAAGTCCAATCGTCATGAAATTTGGAAGTTAAAGGTTTGCAAGGCTCCTCTTTCATATGCAATCAATTTTGTTCAAATCGGTTAAGAGACCTATGAGATAATGAAGTCCCATATTTTTCGTATTTTTATACATAACTTTTGAACTAAAAGTCCGATCAGTATGAAATTCAATAGCGACCAATGGGACACCTAGACCTTTCATTTGACACTAAGAACATTAAAATCGGTCCAGCCATCTCCGAGAAAAGTGAGTGAGATTAAAAGCGTCACATACACACACACACACACACATACACACACACACACACACACACACACACACACACACACACACACACACACACACACACACACACACACACACACACACACACACACACACACACACACACACACACACACACACACACACACACACACACACACACACACACACACACACACACACACACACACACACACACACATACATACACACACACAGAAAATGCTCAGTTTTCGAAACTGAGTCGAATGGTATATAACATTCGGCCCGCAGGACCTTCTTTCCATTTCCGGTTTTCCAAGTGATTTCTATACCTTTATACTATATATTTATATAGTAGAAAGGCAAAAAGTAAAAGGTTGTTGGGAAATTTCCACTTGTTTTGTATTAAGTTATTTTTCATGATATTTCCTTAACTAAAGCATTTATTCCGGTTATTAATTATTACCCAACATTAATTATCTAATGAAAGATCGTCAGAATTTATTTCTGCGACTTACCACACTCACTATATCCCGGGATTTGAACTTGAGTACTCCTCCTTTCGATAACCTAGATGCATACCACTGCTCCGTTGCTGAAATAAGCGATCTGCATCGATTTTACTCGATGTGATAATTTCTCATTTACAACAACCCGGCAACGAACTTACATTCAATAACAACTCATTGACAAAATTCAAGTATAGAACTAAAAAAAAGTAAAAAGCATAGAACTAAATATTCGATTTTATTAATTTTTGACAAAGTTTCTTGTGAAGCTGCTTAGCATATGCTAGCATATGCTTAGAATATTCTATGCAACGAACTCGCAGTTACTTCAAAGTTCGGTTATTTACTTTCTAGTGAAGCTGCTTAGCAAGCAATAGATCCGCAAGCAAGCATTATTCGAACTCTTGGTTACTTTCGAGCTGCATATTGAACATTCAAGCTGCATGGTGAACTTTAAAGTTGCTACAAATATTAAAGATACTTTATTAAGAATGAAGCTCGGTTTACATATGTAGTGTCTTGTTGTTCAGTAAGAAAGTTCTGCAGAACTAAATTTGAATCAAATATGAACTTCCAAGTTCGTTCCATAAGTGAAATTCGAACTTTTGGTGGCTAGGGCCGTTACTCTTACCGCGTGGTGAGCGAGGGCGTAAGCTGAAAAAGAAAAGAAGTAAAGAAAACCTTGTATCCATACTTCTTGCTTCTTACAGTCTTCTCACAGTATACCACTCTTGCTCACGAGCTGTCGTCAGTGGCTTGCCCCGTAAGCAGGTTGTGTAGAGAGACACTACGAAAGCCGTGCGATCACGTGTGTGTGGTTAGCAGAATGTATAGAACACAGCACTTACACCGTTGAAAAGCTTTACTGAAGAAAAATCTGTAGTTTTACCATCCGTGTTTTTATCAAAGGAAAAATTTAATAAAATTTTAGTTCAAAGGAAAGCTTAACCGACGTTTGTGCCTTATTTGAAAGTTTTTTAATATTAAGAGTTTGTAAATTTTGCTCAAAATCAAAATTTAAATATTAATTTCGATTTCTACTGGTTTCCAATATACTAGAGTTCCTTTTTACATGGATAAACCCTGCTTCATTCAGCCATGCTGTGTGATCACTGTGTGATACTTTTTTCAATGCATAATACTGCAAATTAATGCATAATACTTTTGAGATTTGACCTAAATTATTCCAGGATGCTTACTATCTACTTTTGTTTACCATCATTCGCCTTTCGCCTTTGTTTTCCGTCTTTTATATTTGATTTATTGTCTGTTCTATTGTAGTTCTTTAACATCTGATATTCGTTTCTCGTTCTTTTTAACATCTGGCTTCTAGCAGCTTTACATCGTCTTTTTTTTTTGTTTCTTGAAGGCAATTTGCTGTCATTTTTCATCGTCTTTTGAGGCATGTTTTGTTTAATAAAGCCTTTTTGTTCTTATTTGTAGTCTTTTTTGTCAATGTTTTTTCATCTTTTTATTATCTCTTCATCGCCCCTTAGATGCATTTATAGTTTTTTCATTGCCCTTTTCTGTTGTCTTTGGCCTTGCTTCTCTGGCTTCTTTTCATCGCATTTGGTCGTCTTTTTACCTTTTTTCATTATCTTTACATCACTTTTTTGTATTTTTTCTGTCGGCTTTTTGCTGTTTTTTCGGCGCCTTTTCACCGTCCTTTTATTGCGTTTTGACATCTTTTTGATGTCATTTTGTCGTCTTTTCATCTTTCCATCATCTTCATGTCCTCATATCATGTCGTCGTTTCGTTGTTTGGACGTAGGACTACGTCTTTGTTTACTATACTGAGTAGCACTTTGTGAAAACGAAAATAAAGGTGTAACGTTTGAATTAAAGATTTCAAATGTTAATAACTACTAAACTAAGAAACTGAACAATTTATATGTCGTTGGATAGATAAAATGACTAGCAATTTTGATGAATCTATATATATAAATCATTTTTTGTCTGTCTGTCTGTCTGTATTTATGTTCCTTATAGACTCAGAAACTACTGAACCGATAAGCGTAAAAATTTGTATGCAGGGATTTTTGAGGCCGGAGAAGATTCTTATGACAGTTAGAGACACCTCACCCCATAAGAGGAACGTACGTAGACCATGGGCGTAGCCAGAAAAATTCCTTGGGGGGGGTTTTACCAAGACAAATCTGACATAGCCTAACTGTAAGCAGCTTATTCAGGAAATGGAGTATTATTTTCAGTTAAAAACTATTCTGGTTGAAATTGAGTGTTCTGCATCAGACAAATGCCGCCTAGTTGGTTTCGAGGTACGATGCTGGTCTAACAAACCAGTCGTCGCATGTTCGAATCTCGGCTAGGCGGTGCTGCTAGATAGAGTCAGTAGGATTTTTTTACTAGCCCGGTAATTGTCCTGTACTGTAGTAGCCGACTGCGAAGTCTGTCGATGAAGAGGGATCAAGTCTTAGAAAGGACGTTTAATCCCACGGCTTTGCTTTGCTCATCAGACAAAAAATCAAATTGAAATAACAGAGTTAAAGTTATGGCTTCCCAGCCGGCATTGAGGTACGTTGTATGTTCGAATCTCGGCTGTTAAAATCCATAGAACTGAGTCTCTTCAAGACGCAGCGAGTGTGCTGAAGAACAACTTATGCTGTATGATTCTCGACATCGCTCGTAAGGTGATCCGACGATCAGATTTCAAAAAGAGAGGTTTGATTCTCAGTAAATGTAGCAAACTTCTTGGCTAAGCAGATGACTTTGCCAGGTGGCTAAGCAGGTGACAGAAACTTTGCCACGACGAAGGCCATCTGGTCGGTGTTAAATCAGACCGGACCAAGTCGCAAAATTTAAAATAATAAGTTAATGACAGCAAACGATTAAGAATTTCGTAAGCTACATTTTACTCTAATAAGATCAAACAAATGTTGCAAACAGCCAGAGATATGAAATGGTTTCGAACGATCAATAGCTTTAAACTACACAGCAGCAGCAAACTTTGACTTCGTTTTTCACGAAATCAAATTTTTGTCACTTGGTTCGGTCTGACTTAACACCGACCATCTGTGCTAGACTGAAGGCGGAGCCTAGCAGGATTGGGCTTTAAATCAACGCGTCGTAGACCAAATACATGAATGATAATAGCTCAAATAGTCGCTGTTAAGTCAGACCGAGCCAAGTGACAAAAATCTTATTTCGAGAAAAACGCGTTCAAAATTTGCTGTTCTGTATGGTTTGTAGCTATCAATTGTTCGAAATCATCTCATAACACTGACTGTTTGCAACATTTATGTAGTCTTATTAGAGTAAAATGTAGCTCAGAAAATTCTTTAATTCGTCATTAACTCATTCTTTTAAATTTTGCGATTTAGTCTGGTCTGATTTAATGCGGACCAAATGAGACGAACGTGCTTTTTTCGCGGACGGTAATCGTTGACGGTGACGAACCAGAAGTCGTAGATGAGCTCATGTATGTGGGATCGCTGGTAGCCGCGGATAACAACACAAATAAGGAGATCCAGTGGCATATTCAAGCAGGACAACGGGCCTACTTTGAGCTTCGCCAAACGCTGCGATTAAGAGGCATAAGCCACCTTACGAACCTGACAATGTACCCCTATTAGACCGACAGACCATGCTCACGGAAGACTTACGCGCCTTTGCGGACGACATTTAACGAAGTACAAGCTGAAGGCGAAGAGTAGCGGAGGTGTATGAATCAAGGGTAACATACACTGCTCGGAAAGATTACCAACGTACATTTGGAGAAAGTCAGTAAAGTACAGTGAACCAGTCACGTCGTAAGGAAAAGGGTTCTATACAACAACCCCACCGACACCGGCACATAGCGACTCAACGTGCGAGATGGCTCGTCCAGGTCTAAAGCGACATTTTTTATTTTTTAAGTAAAAAACTGCGACTTCAGAGATACCTCTGCGACTTCAGAGATACCTGGAAAATGGGCGACGAGTAACACAAGGTCGCATTAAATGGGGCTTAAAACAGCACAAACCACCACGGCTCTAAGTTCACGACGTCGACGGAGATCGTACAATCAGCCCCGTACATTTTCCTGTACTTTAAACAACAGCTGGCTGTGAAATTTCAAGCTTGAAAGTGTATAACAAATTTTCTCCTGGGGGGGTTTGAACCCCCAAAACCCCGCCCCGTCGCTACGCCCATGACGTAGACCCCTCTCCCCATAAGAGGGGGTTCCCATACAAATGAAACACAAATTTCTGCATGACTCGAGAGCTAATCAAGCAAATGGAACCAAATTTGGCATGTGGGGGTTCTGGAAGGCAGGAAATTTTTCTATGGTGAATTAGGGCCCCTGCCTTCTTTAAAAAGGAGGAATCCCATACAAATATTCAGTTTACATTAGTCTTTGATCTAGTGATCTGATATAATCCTACGTCACCCTTTCGTAGAACCCTTAGGGCTGTATTCCTTGTAGTTTTTCTATTGTCGTTTCGTCATTTTTCTGCCTGTCGTCTTGCTTCTTGTCAAGAATACAAAAATGTTGTTCTTTTTTGTCTTTTCATTGTTCTTTCATCGTTTCTCTGTCGTATGTCGATGATTTGCCACCTAAGCGTCCTTTTGCCATTTTTTGCTGTATTTTTGTCATTGTTTTGCGTGTTTTCGAAATAATATATTAATCGTTGTATTTCTTCAACTTTTCATCGTAATCTAATCTTCTTTACATCACCTTTTTGTTCTGCTTTCTAAAGTAATGTTGATCAATTTTTAATTATCATGTAAAAAGAGTAAAGTCGGCGAGATGGACCAAGTCTGGTCTTAGCCTTCGTGTGCTTGAAGCACGACAGCAAAAAAAGAGTAAAGCTAATTAATACAAATAGGACAAGGACTCCAACTGTTTGGTTATAAAGAACAACCTCATCCGTTAGACAGAAATAAAAGGTTTTGAAAGTCTGTCGCAATACAAAAATCATATGGAACTGTCAAAATGTCTGAAGAAACAAAAACGAAAATTTCGCCTTTCTCCCGTACTCCAACCAGAAAAATATCAGTGAAGGCCAATCATATCAATCAATTCTATCAACTGCATCGGATGCTGCCTTAAAATCGCCTATTGACCACCTCGCGCTTGCTAAGGTAAGGTGTTCTTCCACGTCCGAAAACGAACTCAAAACGGATTAAAACGAATTTTAAAAACAATGAAACAAAAAACTAAAACGATAAAATTTCTATAAATTTGGTAATTTTAATATTTAAAACAAATCAAAAATTAAATTTACGGAATGTTTTTAGTACCAGATATATGTGAGCAGTGCATTTCTTCTATAGCGAACCTCAGTCAACCTCTAATTTATATCTGCAACATATAATTTTTTTTATTTCCACTGACTTTTATTAAGATAAGGTTATCCCTTAACGTACCCAATTTATCCCGACTGAGATAACAATATTTTCTTGCATCCAATCCAACATCATCCGCATTCACAAATTACTTACAGCATTACTGTAACTTTATTAATCCTCAAATTCTTTGACATACTTACCATTATGTTTCCGCACATTTTCCACCTAATCACATCAACAAACAATAATAAGTGTTCTACTTACCTGAATCGGTCGTTTCTTACGCAACAACCCCTTCTGAGCGTCGTGCGAGTAGTGATCCGCACCCAGCATCAACCCCTTACTGCCGCGCCGCCGGCCGGTATCACCCTTCATCTTTCCACGGACACATATATTCTATCCCCTCGGAAGCTATAGGTATCATTTCGGAGATAATAACTGTGCAGGCAATTACTGCTACCGTGTTCGCAGATATTCACATCTGTTTTCGGTTGCCACACGCTTTACGGTTGCTCATACTATACGGTCGGTAGGGATCTTCACATGCTCCCGGAAAAAGGGGTAGAAAATCCCTGCAAGAATTCCAAGTCACGCCGCTCTGCGATACTTTCCAGCTATTTAGCTTCCGAAGCATAAGGGACTTAAAATTTAATGAACTTTCTCGTATAGTTTCTCCGGTTCGTTCTCGAGCGGGCCAGGCAAAAGACGCACAACTTAAATTTCGGCCCAGATTTTATTTCGCTCGGCTAAACCGTAGACAGTGATTGCTGACTGTTGCTGCCGTTAGTTTCACAACCGACCGAAGCGAAGTAGGGACCCTGTCTACGAGCCACAAACGAACGGGTCAAAAAGTTTAGATTTCGCGCGGATCGAGTTCCCCAAGAAAGGAAAAGCCATTATCATGAATTTTAACGGACTTGAAGCGACGAAAGTAAGGGCCGGCTGACAGGACAGTAGCTAAAGATGTGCACGCAAGCGAATGAACACCCACCCAGGATTGGATATGAGTGGAAGACAGTGAGTGGTGAAGAAAGCATCCTTTCTACTGTTTTGAAGCAGCATAAATCATAACGTCGAAAAAGTTGAAACTATCTTCCAGTGCACAGTACATGCGTACTTTATACTCTTATGGCTGATTACTAAGGATACTGCAGGGGACTCTTGGGTTGGCGAAAACCAGACAGCTGCCCTTTTGTTGTGACGTAAGAATGTTGGACGGTCGTGTTGCTGTGCCCTGAACCGGGGAGCAGAGAAAAGTTTATCTTTGGACAGTGCAGTCCACATGGGTAAAATGAAAACGATTATTTGTAGAAACAACTTTAAATTGAAGCGTAATTACAACATCTTACACCATCTTACTCAAGGAACAAAGTATCGTCTTTTCTGTCTGTTGACTCTCATCCCATCAGCGATTGTACCATCGTAATTTAGGCAGACTCTGAAATGCGCTTTTGTCATGCTTGTCCGTATGCTTTTTAGGTGTGAATAGATAAAACTTCTCTCTTTTGACTGCGTAAGACTTTATACTGAACGGTTTGAGCTAGAAGCATGTACCAAAATTGAAAGTGTAAGCTGCTTCTCTATAAATTTAAATGTAAAAATTTAATTTCTCAAGGTTCAATCAGAAAGTACAAAGATTTTATTTAGATAGCTCGGTAATTTTAGGTCCAATTTCAAGTCCAACGTCAAGTTTAATTTCAATTTCAAGTTTAATTTGTAGTCCAATTTCTAGTTCTCCATCATGTCCGATTTCAAATATATTCAATTTCAATTTTAAATCTTATTTCAACTCTAATTTTATGTATAATTTCCCAAGTCCTGTTGTCGTTCTAATCCAATATCGAGTCCACCTTCGAGTTCTATTTAAGTTTAATTAAAGTTTTAAATTCAATTTAAAGTTCAACTTTTGTTCAATTTGAAGTCCAAATTAATCCAAAATAAGGTTTAATTTAATTTCAAACTAAAGTCTAATGCCATTTGTAACTTCAAGTAAAATTCCAGGTTCAATTTTTCAATTTCAAATATAATTAATTTCAATTTGTAGCTTGATTTTGAATGTTATTTCAAATACAATTTCATGTCTAATTCAAGACCTGTTTTCAGACCCCATTTCAAGTCGAATTCGAAGTCAATTTCAAGTCCCATTTCACGTTCACAATCAAGTCCAATTTTAAATAAAATTTTGTGTCTAGTTTCAAGTAAAATTTTGAATTCAATGTAGAGTCCAACTTTAAGTTGATTTTAACTCCGATTTCGAGCAAATTTTAAGTCCAATTTTAAAACTTGTTAAGCTTGAATAATTGTCAATTCCAGCTTCAAATAAAAATTTCAAATTCAATTTTTAGTCTGATTTTGTACCCTAGTTAAGCCCAGGGTATGAAAGGGGGAAGGTAAATGAGGAGCGTCCAATATAGCTCTAGCCATCCCAAGCCCCTACCTAGCGCCTCCACGTGGCCATACCTGGTAATACTCTATTGAGTAGCCAAGCTAGGAGATGCGATGCTGGGTGGTTCCCGCCTTCGTCTTAGCTTATGAAGCATCTCCTGCTATATAGTAAAAACTTTGGCCAAAGCGAGTTTTAATACTGCACATGGATACCAGAATGAAAAATTAAATTAACTATTAGAAGCACTTATGGAACCTCAAAGGACGCTAATCTATTCTATACGAAGGACTGCTGGTGGGATTGTTCTAATTTTACCCATATATGCCACATTCCATCTTAATATCACATTATTAACAGTATTTTGGTATTATAAATGTGGAAGGCTGGATGATGGAGTGGATTGCCAACCTGAATACTTAAGGTCTGAAGCAAATATGGCACTTCTCAATTCTAAACAAACAAATCATCACGTGGGTTAAAGTTGGTACAGCGAAATCGATTATTACATGGAAGGATCCTAATGCTGGAAGGCGACTCTTATAACCCCGGAATGCGCACAAGTGCCTCTTTTTGTGGGTCCGCCTAATCCCTTTGGCCCTTCTGTAACAGCATTAGTATGAAATTCATTTGATAATCAAATTTGGATCTACTGTAATTCTACCCACATACATTGGCAAGTCCTTGAAATGATGGTGGCTTTCCCCTACTACTACTACTACTACTACTACTACTACTACTACTACTACTACTACTACTACTACTACTACTACTACTACTACTACTACTACTACTACTACTACTACTACTACTACTACTACTACTACTACTACTACTACTACTACTACTACTACTACTACTACTACTACTACTACTACTACTACTACTACTACTACTACTACTACTACTACTACTACTACTACTACTACTACTACTACTACTACTACTACTACTACTACTACTACTACTACTACTACTACTACTACTACTACTACTACTACTACTACTACTACTACTACTACTACTACTACTACTACTACTACTACTACTACTACTACTACTACTACTACTACTACTACTACTACTACTACTACTACTACTACTACTACTACTACTACTACTACTACTACTACTACTACTACTACTACTACTACTACTACTACTACTACTACTACTACTACTACTACTACTACTACTACTACTACTACTACTACTACTACTACTACTACTACTACTACTACTACTACTACTACTACTACTACTACTACTACTACTACTACTACTACTACTACTACTACTACTACTACTACTACTACTACTACTACTACTACTACTACTACTACTACTACTACTACTACTACTACTACTACTACTACTACTACTACTACTACTACTACTACTACTACTACTACTACTACTACTACTACTACTACTACTACTACTACTACTACTACTACTACTACTACTACTACTACTACTACTACTACTACTACTACTACTACTACTACTACTACTACTACTACTACTACTACTACTACTACTACTACTACTACTACTACTACTACTACTACTACTACTACTACTACTACTACTACTACTACTACTACTACTACTACTACTACTACTACTACTACTACTACTACTACTACTACTACTACTACTACTACTACTACTACTACTACTACTACTACTACTACTACTACTACTACTACTACTACTACTACTACTACTACTACTACTACTACTACTACTACTACTACTACTACTACTACTACTACTACTACTACTACTACTACTACTACTACTACTACTACTACTACTACTACTACTACTACTACTACTACTACTACTACTACTACTACTACTACTACTACTACTACTACTACTACTACTACTACTACTACTACTACTACTACTACTACTACTACTACTACTACTACTACTACTACTACTACTACTACTACTACTACTACTACTACTACTACTACTACTACTACTACTACTACTACTACTACTACTACTACTACTGATTTTGTATCCTAGTTAAGCCCAATTCCAGCACTGATATTAAGATCAATTTCAAGTGCGGCTTCAAATTCAATTTGAAATCCAATTTAAGCCGTATTTCATATCCAATTTTATTAGCCGGTTCAAGTCCTCATGCATGTCTGATTTAGATTCAAATTTTAAGTCCAAATTCAAGTCAAATTTCGGATTCAATTCAAAGACCAATTTTCAATTTGATTTGAGCCAAGGCTTTAAATCTACATTGGCCCAGATTTAAGTCCAACTTCTATTCCAAGTTCAAGTCCGAATCCAAGTATAAATTTAAACACAAATTGTAATCTAATGCCAAGTCGAATTTTATGTCCAATTTTAAATCCAGTTTCAGGTTCACTGAGGTATCCAGACTGGGGCACGTGTTCCGTCTTCTCTATGAAATGTAATGCAAACAATCCTCATGGCGTAATGGATTATCTACCAATGACCGAATCACCAATGACCGAAAAAATGAATGACACAATAGATCTAATGGTCGAATCACAATTTTTTTTTGTTTATAGGAGACTAGACCACTGCGACCAGCATTTAGATCTATTGTGGTATCGAATCACAAATAACCAAGGTACAAATGGACGAAACACGAATGGCCATATTCGGCCAAAAATATTTACGGCCCTCAACGTGCACAAATTCGGACTCAATTAAGGGATAATCCCTACTAGTCAGTAACCCTAGGAAAATGCAAGCATGCATTAGGCATTCCGAGAAAATTCACCTTTTTACGTTGCAATTTCGAGCCTCATCCAAACAGGGGTTCGGCCTTATTGATTCAGCCACCTTTAATATCGGCCCGTTTAGGGCTGGTATCGAATGACCGAAACAACAAACAGCCGAAATCCAATTGGCCGAATTCCAACAACTGTCACAGAAAGTCGAAATTGTATTCGGCCGAATCACAAAAGGTCGAACCCCTATTTGATTGATTCTCGGAATGCCTAATGCATTTGCCAACATTTTTTTTTTTCGGTTTATTAACTAGTAGGGAGTATCCCTTAGTTGAGTCCAAACGAGCAACAGCGAACAAGAACAGAATGTACCCAACATTTGTGCAGGTTGTAGGCCATGTAACGTGTAGAACGTGTTTCGGATTACCAATTTTAAGTCAAATGATGGTGGAAAACTCCAAAGAAAAGTCGGAAAATTTCGAAATACATTTTTTTTCTTGTTCGTGAGTTTCTAATATTTTAATGCTGAAATTTTTATGATAACATTGAGTAATAGCTGTAAAAATCGATTTTTCTAACTTTCTTGATTCAAAAATAAAGGGTGTCCCACATCCAATTGCACGCTGTAGAAAATTACCTAATTGACCGTTCCTTTTCAAACTTTCAGACAACAAAATACATCCCATTAGTAAGCTTTTGGCATATTTGTTTCATTCAACATCAATACCATAACCGTATGGCCCCTTACGCTTAACTCCACTCAAAAAGTTTTGTGAAACCTAGCTGCAACTTCATCTGTACAGAAATCCACTGTTTCTTCATGTCTTCCTCAGACTTGACCTCCTTGGGATGCTTTCGTAGTGCCTGCTTCATAATAGCCTAGTATTTTTTGAAGGGCCTTAGTTTCGGTGCGTTGAAGGCGTTCATGTCCTTGGGAACGAAAGTGACTCCGTTGGCTTCGTACCACTCCAATACATCCTCTGAATATTGGCACGAAGATAGACTCGGCCAGAAGATCGTAGGACCCTCGTGTTGCTTCGACAGAGAAGGCAGTTGCTTTTGTAAACACCCCTTGAGGTGGATCTGCTCGTTTACAGTCCCGGTAGTCACAAACAGCGGACTCCGTTTGTCACATGATGTATTTCTTGGCCAAATCATGTAGTTCTTGGCAAACTATGTAAATTTCTGCATCCTTACTTCCTCCGGAACATCAAACTAGTGCTGGGCGATGAAGTACAGTAGCCCCGGAAGCTGCCGGAAGTCCGCCCTGACGTATGTCTCATTATTCATGATGCGATAATTGAGGATTTTCCAGGTGTTTGCGCAAAATAAATTCGCGACGTTACTTTTCGGGTGACGCCATTTTTTCCAATTTTCGAAAAACTGATCGCGATAAAAATAGAGTGTAAACAATACACTTTAAACTACTTCTACTCAAATTTTCAAAAGAAAATACCCGTTTCTTCCGTGGTGCAATTTGATGTGAGACACCCTTTACATATCTCATGAACCAAACAACGCAAACAGTTTCTTATAAAAATATTAAAAAAAAATCTTAGCACATTCCCAGATGGACCACAGATGAATCAAGAGGTAATCCATCTCCTGCTGCTTCCCAGAAAATGCGGCTGCAAAACAAAATCAGATAGAAGGAAAACATCGAAAAGAGCACGAAAGAAAACATGACAAAAACTGGACAAACAGGTAAGAAAAAGAGGAAAACGTGCGAGAAAAAAGAATAGAAACTGCCATGAAAAGAATAAGAAAACGAAAAAAAAATCGTAACAGAATAGGAAGAAAAACGGGACATAAAAAGAGAAAAAAAAAAATGAAAAAGAAGAAAACGGCAGAGAAAAAGAGAAGAAACGAGGCAATAAAAGAGGAGACTGAATTAAAAAGGATGAAAATCGAAAGACAAAATAAGAAAATCGAGAAAAAAGAATTAAGAACCTTAAGGAAAACGGATACGTGGCAGGTGAATGGAGAAACGAAAGCAGAAAAAAAAGAAAAAATGGAGCAAAAAATGAAGACTGAACACAAAGGGCATAAAATGGACAGAAAAACAAAACCTGACAGAAGGAATAAAAAGAACGAAGGTGAAAAAGCAGCCCATAATAAGAAGAAAACGGAACAAATAAACGAGAAAAAATGAATTATGGACGAAAGAAAAACAAGATAAAAAATGAGGTAACAAGCGAAAAACGACGAAAGCCTGAACCGACAAAACGTCGAAAAGGGGTATAAAATGACAAAGAACGAGACAGAAAAAGAGGACAAATGGGCCTGAAAATGGGGATAGAAACGAAAGAAGAAAGACGAACAACGTAACAGAGAAAAGTTAGAACTCAGAAAAAGGGTCGAAACGGGACAAGAGGAGAAAAGAAAAGCAACAGAAAAAGAAAAAATAGCGGGAAGAAAAAAAGAAAAATGAAAGTGAAACAAGACCAGAAAGGGAATAGGAAACAGACAAGCCAAAAGGGGAAAGAAGAGGGGAAGGAAATAATGAGAGAAAAAGAAAACCGATAGAGGAAACAAGAAAAACGGGAAGTTCGATTTTCAAACTTTATGTACAGTCAGCACACAATCATGGGTCACACACAAGTGTGGGTCAATTTTGCTTTAGGCTGTGTTTTGTACTCAAAAGCAATGAACGTCTTCTCCAATCTTTTACAAAAATTCAACATAAAATTCGATAATGAAGAATTTTTCAAAACCTAAATTTTCGCAGCCTTGTTTTACTCCATTTTGATAATACTTAATAAAAACAAAACCAAATTAAATTTTTACCTTCTGGAGTACTAACTAATAGAAAAAAAGCATTTCTGTCATAGTTATATCCAACCGGTGTACATCATAAATAGTGAGCCTCACGCCTGACGACAACTCAATCCTCCCCGGGGCTCACAATAAATCATCGGCCAATTATTATCGGCGATGCGTGGAAAGCGAATCTGTCCCGGGCATTTTCCGCACAATTTGGCTCGCTTGCTGGCGCTGGCTGGCCCGTTTTCCATCATCCTACTACTACTACAGGGGGACCCGAGAAAGTGTCAACGATCCGGATGATTAAGTGGCCGAATGAGACTGCCGACCTGCGTCGTATCTCCGTCGGCATTCATCATATAAGAGGATTTTCATCTTTCCAGCATAGCCGGCATCGTGATAAGACAACCAGCATCTATTTTCTTTCGTTGAAGTAAAGAATTGGGATGGGAGGAGGAGGATGATTTTCCATGCCTGCGAAAACATTTACCCGGGAACATTGGTCGTCTGGGATGGTGAGTGTGTTTATGCTTTGGTCAATCATCTGTTATCTTTGGGGTTGTGTTTGCGAACTGGAACACAGTGGAAGTTCACCTTAACTTCCTAGTCATGCTCTTTCACCTATTCGTGATTAGTGGTGCTCTTCTTATTGAGCGTTAAGTTATTTTTCTTTGAAGGGGAAATGATGTATCATCCACTCCGTAGTGGATGGAGTGAAACCAGCAGGGACAAGCTTCAGTTTTGGTTCCCTTCGCGTGTGCAATTTTTTCGGGAAATTGGGTGTCGAAGTATTTGCCTAAGCACAATAGATATTTGCTAGATTGGCGAAAGTTGCGTGATCGGGAAAAAACTTTGCTAATGAATCAGGGACATGCAGAAGACCGCATGACGAAACTGAATTGAATACAGGTTTTTCATTTCACGGTGGAAGCTACCCCATCATTTGGGAAATTGTTTTCATGTATTTTGCCACAATTGAAGAACCTTCAAAAGTTTCTGCACATATGGCATCGTCCCCATCGGTATATTCGTATTCCACTCACGTAACGGGACCAGATTCAATTTGCAAACGCACCTTTTCAAAAAAAAAGGAACAGTATCACCAATACCGCAGCACGTACAGCCTTTCATAAAACTTTATGACCCAGGTAACGACCATGACGGTGTGGGCGGGTGATATTTATCAAAAAACAGATCTCTACTTTTTGATACACACGGGTTCGAACGACTACTACGGCTGCTGCTGTGCGATGATGCTTTGATAACCGCGGAGGGGAGTGGATTTTTGTGCAAAAAGGAACAGATCAAACGTTTGAACTTGTGTATTTTTTTATTCGCTAAAATGATGGCAAGAGGTAGAAAAAAACTTTTTTTCAATCCATTTAATCAGGATAAAACGAGAGACACTGCGGCGACGAACCATCAAAAGGACGACGAGAAGTTTCTCTCATCGCATCATCGGCTGGTTGGTCATTCATTGCGATTTGGCATAATTCATTAGCCTTTAATCCAACTGATTGAGTCTGCATTGCCAAATGGCAGTCCGTTGCAGTGTTTTGGGCCCCCTACCCTTCCGTTTTATGCACTTGATATTTTTTCAGTTCAATGAATTCGGTAATTTCGAATTTCAATACCTAGGAAGAATTTAAATGCTGCAGCTGGGCGGGTTTCATTAACCTCGTAACTTAACCTTACTGTACAGTTGAAAATTTGTGAAGATCATCGGGATGTAGTAGCTCAATAAAGCATCACTAACTAGCACTACATTGAAGAAAAACTAATCAGGATTTCATGGTTCAAAATATTAAAGCAAAACTGAAAATTGAGGGTAGCGTCATAAATTAAAATAAAAGAACTAATAAATAGACTTAAAGACCAAGCAATCATTAAATTTTCCGTTCCCCTTCACCTCTTGTACTATCCTAAAGACCTTTAATTTCGTTGCTTTCTTGGTAATTGGATGAAACTGCAAAAATATACAGCGCGAAATTGTCGTCAAAAAAGTTCAACCTTCAACCGAAATTAGGGTCAACCTGAGTGAATAAAACTAACTTTTTGACAAGGACCATAGAAGGATTTAAATTTGACGTCATGTTATAAATGCCGAATTGGCTATTCGGCAGACACAAAAATGCCTCACGATGTCCAACTTGTTCGCTCCGGGGTGTAGCTAACAGTACGAACAAAGCACTGAGCGTAGTTGCTTGACTGTCGGAGTGAATTTATAAAACCAGTTCTAAAAAACGTAAAAGACTGAAAAGGCCAAAAAAGCACAGTAAAAATTACGAAACTAATAGACGACAGAGTCTAAAGTATGCCCGCTGTACTATATGGCGGACCCGTATCTGGAAAAGCTACTAGTTCAAACCCAACCGATGCCACAAAAATCAAACAGAAGCCAGAATCTGGGCTTCAAAGTTGTGTGACCAGGAGCTGATGAAACGCGATGGATGTGTCCATTCCCGTGTCCAGACATAAACATAAGGTGGGGCACTCAACCTTTCAAAAAAAATATTAACACAAAAATACCATTTTTTTATTAAATGTGGAGGAGCATTTGGTATGGAAGAATGGTAGACTAGATCATATTGCGAAATTTCGATGTGAGACTAAAAATATATTGCGTAATTCTATTACTGAGTGGGACTCTAACCCACATTCTTTCGGTTTGCGCCCAAATGTTTTCTTCTCAGTGGTAGAAGCAGAAAGGGCAATCATATGTAATGTATAAAAATAATTACCGTCGGCGGGTGGAGAGTATGGTGTGTGCGTACGAATGGTTGGACTGGAATGATCGAAACTAGATGTAAGATTATCTAATATAGGGTATCGTGTACTTATAGTTTAATTGTCAAATCATTTGAACGCAAACCGAAGTCCCACTCAGTAATTGAACTACGCAATATATTTTTGGTCTCACATCGAACTTTCGCAATATCATCCAGGCTGTTTTTTTTTCAGTTCCGAGTGCAGCATTTCTACTTTTTTCGTGTTTCTCCTATTCTGTGCCGTTTTCATACTTTTTGCTCTAATTCTCCATCCGTTCTACCTCTTTTTCTCTCGTTCTCTGTTTTTTGTGTCCCGTATTTCATTGTTCTTCTTCCTTTCGTTTCCTTTTTCATTATTTTCTTATTTTCCTGTCCTGTTTTTTTTATAGTTTACGCTCTTTTTTCTACTCGTTTCGTTAGTGTCTACTTCTCTCTCGTTTTCCCACCATTTCTGTCGCTTGTTTTTCTTTTTCATCCTGCCTTCCCTCTATTTGTTTCGTTTTCACTCCTTTTCTTTCTCATTTTTCCTTTTTTATGCCAACTGTTGCTCTTACTCTGTTCCGCTCTTCGATTCCAGGTTCATTTTTCGTACTTTCCAGTCCTAATTTCCACCTTGTTTTTTAGTCCGTTTTTTGTCTCGATTCCATCGTCGATAAGACATGGAATTACTTTTGAAACTAGAATTCAAAACGTATTCCAAATTGGGATTTAAATTGGGAGAGCTTAAATTCGACTGGAATTAAATTGGGCACGAATTGAAAATAAGTTGGGCTTGAAGTTTTGCATCCAACCAAGCATGGATTATATTAGAACTGACATTTTTAGATTCTCTTTCACACGGTTTACCTTTTTTCTGTTCGGTTTTTATACCTCCGAGTGTGGATTGTCCGCTTTTTTGCATTGTTTCTCTTGCCTGGTTCCACTTTCTTGATTTTTACTCTCATTTTACTGCCATTTTTCCTCTAGTTCTTCTGGCTTTGTTTTTTTCGTCCCGTATTTCCTGTTTCATTTGTTCCGTTTTCTTTGTCCTGACCCCTTTTCCCTTTCGGTTTCTCTTGTTTTCTGTTCGGAATTCTTTTTGTGATCACTTTTTTCCTTTTTCCGCTGTTTCTTCGTTCTCTTCCTTTTCTGTCCCGTGTTTCGCCCTTTTCCAGCTCCCTAATTTTCCTCAGTTCCATTTTTTATTGTTTATTTGTTCGATATTTTTTTTTTGTGTCTCGTTTTGGTCATTTTCCGTTCCGTTTTTCTCTTCCGGTACCTGATTTCGCCGTATTTCACTTCTTAGTTTTCTATTCCGTTTTTCGTGTTCGTCTGTTCCATTCTTTCTGTTACACTAGTTAACAGCATTTATGAACTCAGTAAGCTGAGGGTGATTTTTCATGTAAAATTGGTCGCTGAGACCGAAAATGTGGTCAGAAAAATTTAAAGTAGGATAGTTTTTGAGATATGTATTAAAGTTAAAATTTTGCTTGTTAAAATTGGTGCGGTGCACCAATTTCAAATCTCTTTTTTCCATATAAAGAGGAGAAAATTTGCTATCGATTACTCGAACTTCATTTTTCTGTAAGAATAATAGCACTGTAGATATTTGAGAATTTGTTCACAACAAAACAAAAAAGAACGCATTTTTTTGGAATGGTTTCAACGTTAACAAAGGTTTTAGACAAGATTAACGCATTTCAAAAATTTCCTTTTACGTGGGTCTTAAAGGCCGATAAAAAACAAAGAAATCATGGGGTTAATGATAACAATCGGTTGAAAATTGTAGAAGTTATGACCATTTTACTAAAACAGTAATGTTTGCCCATTTAAATATCATGCTCTTGCAAACACCCCCTGCTTTAAGCTTTTACTCTCTCATTTGTCCACATGCCACAAATATACCCCCCCCCCCCCCCTTCTCTCTCTCCCTCTTCTATCTATCTATCTCTCTATTTCCTCTGTTTATTTTTCAAACGCATACGCATCAACACTAAGGTCGGAGCAAATTTTCCAATTATATTTAACTGTAGTTTATTTTATGTAGAGCCATTTGACCCACGCTTAGTATTTTTAGTATTTATTTATTCACATACGTGTAGCATGAGCTACAGGAATCGAGGATTATTTGTATCCCTGATGTAGTTTTCCCCACTCCCGTATTTTCGCCTTTTTTAATTTCTCCTGTTCTTTTCTTCCTTTGTCTAGTTGTTTCTCCTCTTCTGCGAAGTTTATTCCTATTTTCTTTCCCGTTCCTCGGCTTCTTTATTCCTCAGTTTTTTTCTTTTCTCCTCCGTTCTTCATCTATTACTTCATGTCCTCGTTTTGCTCTTTTCCCCCTTTTTGTCTCATTTTTTCCTTTTTTCTTTTCTTTTTCTTTTATTTTCCGTTTTTCTTCTCAATACTGTGATTTTTTCTCCTCTTTCATGCCAGATTTTATTTGCTCTCTATCTGTCTCTCTCTCTGTCGCGCTTGTCCTCGTTTTAGATCCCGTTTGTCCAGTGTATGTCACGTTTTCCTTTGTGCAATTTTCCATTTTTTCTGCTCCTATATCATTTTTTTCTTTTTGCTTCTTCTTCTGCAGAGCAACAGGAGACGGACTACGGTCGACCGGACAGATCCATCGGGATAATACATCTCTGAATATGCTAAAAAAATTGCAAACATTTTCATAAGAAATCATTTGCTCTACGCTGTTTGGTTCCTGAGATATGAATGTTTGAATTGGGCAAATATTCAAGACAGTTTACGTTATTATGGAAATTTCAACAATATTTGTTGACAAATAAGAAAATATCGACAAACAAGAAACTAATATTATCCATAAGACATAATTACATAATTACAACATAATTTGATGACTTTTCTTTAGAATTTCACTACCATCACATAGCTTTTGGGCTTAAAAATGAAATTAAAGTTGAACCAAAAGTCTAAATTGAAATTAGTCTTTAGATTGCTTTGAAATTGAAACTTTAACTTGAAATTGGTGTTGAAATTGGACAAGAAATTGATTAAATTAGGCTTAAAACAAAACTTGAAATTTTATTTATGAGTGGACTTAAAATGGGTCTTGAAACTGGAACTGAATCGTTTGTTCGCAAGGCTCGCTGCGCTCTGCAGGATGCCCGGCAGATTCAAATTTGTTTATGCGTATAAGTTGGAAAGAACTATGATTTGAATTCCTGCGACAAGCGACGTTTTCGACCATAATTTTAATTCAAATACAGTTTGCATAACTTTTCGTAGAGCAAGCAATTTTTTGTATGACTTTTAATTCGATTTTTAAAACTGAAATCTCAAAAAAAAGCTTTGAACTCAGCTTAAAGTCAGCATAAAGGAGTGAAAAACTGATTGTATTTGGTAAAACATTTAAATCAAACTTAATCATTCATATTGCACTCGTACCGACTGAATTTTCCCAATTAGGCAGCAAACCCGAACTCCCCCTAAGGACATTTTAAAGTAAGTTAGAACTTCACCATTAACTTCAAATTGACTGTAAACAGTCCGAAATAGGATTTCGTTCGTTTTTTTCCTCTTTCTTTCCGGTCGGTGCCGCTGAACAGACCAAACCAAAAGTAAATCAAACTTGAGGTTATCTCATTTCCGTTAGCACAAAGAGTCTCCAACAACAACCCTTGAGTGTTTCTTTTGGGTTTACTTTTTGTGGGTGTGGGCGTGTTTGTGTATATGTGTTAGTGTTTGTCTGCCCAAGATGGAGAAGGACTTGAAATAACATCACAGTCCATCCCTTGCACCACTAGAAAAAGCTGAG
Source organism: Sabethes cyaneus (assembly GCF_943734655.1). Taxonomy (NCBI): domain Eukaryota; kingdom Metazoa; phylum Arthropoda; class Insecta; order Diptera; family Culicidae; genus Sabethes; species Sabethes cyaneus. Next base: position 31,794,920 of record NC_071355.1, on the reverse strand, counting down.
AAAGAATAACATCTGCCAGAATGGAACCGATCTCACGTCCTTCACATAACCATTTCAAGAAACCGAAACATAAGTCATTGCTTTCGTACCAGCATAGCAAGACATTCGGTTCCTTGGAACGAGTCCTCCCAGCAAGAATCATATGTCTTTGCTTTTCTTAGCCGCTCGGATGAGTTGTCGGTGTGTTGTTCCACCGGATGCCCCTTGCCTTACCTCAATTGTCGAGCATTGTCCGGCCCGTTCGGGTACGGAACCCAGAATGGACACATAAATTTTGGCCACTGAAGCGGGACACCGTTGGCCAATTTCGGAACCGTGTATGATGCAGCATAACTCTTGTATCACAAAAGCACTCCCAGCGGTGTCGTAAAAGACATTAATGTTTATTGGCTGCCGGTCTCGCAAAACCGGACCGGACCGAACCGGAAGTGAAGCAGAAGAATATAGCCAACAACCGCCGTGCCACCGACAATGACCGAAAAAGGGTTTTGCCTCCATCCGCCGATAAATCACCTCTCTAATTGATTGGAAGGGCGAGGACAGGTCAAAAGTGCCTTCGCTGATCCGCTCAGTGATAACAAGCAATCAACGTCAAATTATTGTTGTTTCCCTGCCCTGAAAGCGTCACTTAAATGATTTAATCTGTCGGAAATCTTCCGAAAACGAAAAAATAAAAAAACGACAGGAAAAAAGTACCGCAACAACAATGAGGGTGAAATTAGCTGTTGATCTTTTTGCTTGTCAGAGAATGAAAAAAAAGCTACCAAACAACAAAATGGTACAATAAGTGGGCTTACAGTCTTCTGGGACCTGAACCGAGAACGGTGAGGACGATGACGATGACGACGACGACGACGACCCCTGAAGGAACGTTTCGTCGTCATTCGTCACTCGGCCGCAGCGATTCGTCAAGAGGCGTCCCAACAGCAAGCATCAAGGAAGCAACATCCCAAGGAATTACATGATATCTTTCTGTTTTTTTTTACTTTCCTCTTCTATCCAGACTCTATTTATCTTGTAGATTTTCTCCACAAACAAGCTGTGTACTGGTCGGGGGGAGAAAGATTTTCCTTCCGCAAATTCTTGCTAATCTCGTAATTTTCTTCCTCGGGGTTACTCCCTGCGGGTGGAGTGAGGGGTGTGCTTTTTTATTGTCGACAGTCCTTGATGTCTCATATCACCATTGCAAACAACACAGCCAGTCGTCCCGAGGCAGTCCTCGGAGGGTAGGGAAAGCAAACGGAGGTACTGCGGGAAAAAAACTTGAATAAGGAAATGAAAAGAATTTCTTTTATAATTCAATCACATTTTCCCGGTAGCCTAAGGTTCGGTTGGTTGGTTAGTTCGCTGGCTGCTTTTTACCGGGAGAAAACATTTCGGTTGGATTTCCCATAACGGCGCGCAAAGGCGAAAAAGCGGAAGAAACAATTTGAGTGAAAAGTATCTGGTTTCTGTTGGGCTTTTGTTGGTGGAAAATTGTCGGTTGAAATAGAGTTCGAAAGTGATCTATTTGGCATTTGATGGATATTGAACTAAGAGTTTGGAGAAGTATGAAAATTTGTTTCATATCTAGATTTGTGCCATCCAACTTTGTATAACGCCAATAAATCCACAATCAGTAAACAGCCGAAAACAACTGAACACGGTTACAAATCACAAAGTTGGTTTCTGATAAATTCCAGAATAAAATAAATTCAAAAAATTAAGATTAAGTTTGAAATTAAACAAAAACAAACGGTATCTATAAATATTTTGGCTTCAATTTAAATTAAAGCGAAAGCTATAGAGGGTTTTTTTTTTCATTGTAGTATTTTACCTTTAATTCTCAGCTGGAATATTGTAAAAAATCTTATTAAATAATATTATATTTTATCCGTATTCTAGTGTTTCAATTACAAGATTGCGTCTCCCGATCAACATTCGGTAATGGCTATTCACAAATTGAAATCCAAATACAAATTCAATTCCGACTTCAAGCCCAAATTCCATATAAAATTTCAAATTGAAATCCAATTTCGAGTACAAATTCAGGTCCAGTGCCAAGACCGTTTTGGTCCAAATTCCAATTCTAATTTCTGCTTACGTTGCATCCCAAATATCAATTCAAATTCCAGTTCAAAATATGGTCTAAATTCCAGTCAAAATATTAGTCTTGCCACATTGAAAATGCAGCTCAAACTACTTTTTACCCAGTTCAATTTCCAGCGCAAAGTTCTCAAAGTTCATTTCAAATTCTAGCACAAATTTCAGTTCACGCTTCAGTCGAAACATCAATTTTAATTCTAATCCAAATTACAGTTCTAAACAGTTCTAAATATCACTTCAAAACTTAAGTCAAAATTTGGCCAAATAGTGGTGGATAAACGGTAAATAGTAGGGAACAGCACAAATGGCCGAATTTCAAATACTGTCACAGAAGGTCGAAATTGTGTTTGACCGAATCTCGAGAGGCCGGATCCCTATTTGGCCAAATCACGAAAAGCCGAACGCTTATTTAGCTGAATCACGAAAGGCTCAACATGAAAAGACGTGAAATTAAAGAAAAAAAGAAAACTTTTTCAGTTCTCGTATTCTACTAAGACGGTCCAAAAACTTCAATGAAAAGACGAATACTCTCGGAATGTCGTATGACTATTCAATAGAAAAAAACATGAATTGGAAAACAGTAAACAAAATCTTTAAACGGACAAAAAACAAAATGAACAACACAGCTAGGTACTACAAAACAAAAAAAGCTTTGGCCTGTTTGTTTAGCGCTTAAAAAAAGCACAACTACGTCTACATTTTTTTGTTGCTTAACCGATTCTTTGATGTCTATCCCAAATAGTAAAACGAGTTAATCGCACAATACTTTTAATGCCAACCAGCGCTAGGAGACTGTACCAGAAAACTATGGTCATCAAGCCCTACATTACCCAGGATAAAACGACAACCCAAAATACATAAACCAGAAACGGAAAATACACACGGCAAAAGGATCACCCAAAGAAAAGATTTCCTAGTAATTAGTAACCGAGTTTCAAAACCAATAAAACACCTGAGCCGGTTTTTTCAGCAGCTCACGAGAAATCGTCGAGTATCTAAAAACATCGGGAGAACCAGCAGAAGACGACGTAATGGTCTATTTTGATGTTATGGCCTTAATCCCACGCGTCCCTGTGAAAGAATCGATAAACCTCTTGGAATTAAAACAACATTAGGGACAACGCATGGAGAATAAAGGTGGGAGGATACTTGAAGCTGACAGGTTTGTGTATGGAAAACAATTACTTCACATTTAGGGGTAACTACTAACTACAAACAGTTAAAAGGTGCACCGATGGGCAATCCACTATCACCGTTCCTGTGTGAAACGTTCATGACTCACCTAGAAAGTAAGCTGGAACAAACCCAAGTAACAATTTGGGGTTTATTACACTTTTATGACATTTATGGCATTTAAGACCAAAATTAGTCTTGAAGACCACTATAAGAGTACAATAAAACTAACATTGCTGCTTGGGAAACCAGTTACTCCCGAAAAGATACGTCGACGACGTTTTCAGCATGGAGACGTGGAAGCAATAATAAAAGGAGTATTTGAGTATTGGAAACCATTCTAGCAGCCACAAACAGCACGCACAAGAACATACGCTTCACATACGAAATAGAAAAAGAAGGGAAACTTTCTTGCTTGTACATATTGGTAATTTGGTAAATGAAAAGTAACCATAGAATTTGAGATATAGCACATCGAACCACTCGCACCAGCACAAAATGGTGGCTTTCCATCAGGCTTGGCATACACTTTTCGCTTTGATTTTGCTCTTTTGATTACTGCTCCTCAACCAAGCAGAATTTCAGAAAGTGATGTATGGGGCATTTGTAGAGCTAGTAATTATCTATACTAATGCTGAAGAAAGTGAAGTTTTATCTTTTGTATTTACGGCGCTGTAGGGCAGCAATGCGATTAGTAGCAAAAAGAGCGCTCTTTTTGCTACCAAGAGGGTAGCAGCCTCATAGCGCCATAAATACAAAACGCACAGTAATGCGTACTTCAGCAATATTGTAGATAATAACAAATTCTACAAACGCCCCATATATCACTTTTTCAAATTTTGCTTGGCTGAGATGCAGTAATCAAAAGAACAAAATCGAAGCGAAAAGTGTATGCCAAGCCTGCTTTCCATCATTTAATGCTAAGGATGGAAACATTCCCGTTGAATGAGCTATGGAAACAAAAAGAATTGACTTACATTTTAGAAATTGCAAAACTGAACGGATACAAAGAAAGGACCATCCAGGCCATTGTTTCCAAGAAAAGAAGAAACGCGTACAAAAAAATAATCTCAACACTAACACCAGAACTAAAGATAATAGCAGTAGAATACACCGAAAACATAACACGCCCTCTCCGTCGAAAAATGATGAAATTCGGAATCGCCCTGTGCTGGTTGAACAAAACGTGAATATTTTCCGCCGAATATGACATTAGGTCATTCGTGTTTTGGCCACTTGTGTTTCGGCCATTCGTAGGAAATCTATGATAGGTAAATTGAGGTTAAAATTGTGGCTAAAATGTTGACAATATTAGGACAAAAATGTATGCAATATTCAGGCCCGATTTGAGGTTAAAATTGTGGCCAAACTAGGGGCCTAATTTGAGGTGAAAATTCAGGCCAATGTGAGGCCGAAAACCGGGTCAAAATTGATTCTAAAGATGAGGTCAAAATGTAGGCCAAAGATGAGAACATAGTTGAAGCCAAAATTAAGGCCAAAGTTGGAGTCAAAATTGAGACCGAAATGTAGTCCAAATTGCAGCAAAAATTGTAGCCAAAATTGAGATCAAATTTAGGCCAAAATTATGATCAGTATTACGTGCAAAATTAGCGTCAAATCTGAGGCCAAAATGTAGGCCATATATGAGGCCAAAATTGAAGACAAAATTTAGACCAAAGTTGGGGTCACAATTAGAGCCAAAATTAAAGCAATTGAGGGTAAAATTGGGCAAAGTTAACGCCCAAATTGAGGTATAAAATTGGATCAAAATTAAGGTCAAATTGAGATAAAAATTGTGACCAGAATTAGACCAAAATTGAGATTAAATTTAGGCCAAAATTATAGTCAATTTAAGGTCAAAAATTAGGGCCAAAATTGAGAACAATGTGTAGGCCATATAAGAGGACAAAATTAAAGCCACAAATTAGACCAAAATTGAGATCAAAATTAACGCTTAAACTGAGGCCAAAATTAAGACAAAAATTGTTGTTACAATTGAGGGTAATACCGTGGACCCCCGTTCGTTTGACCGTTTTTAATCCGAACACTTTTTAATTTGAACCCCGTTGGTTTGCACGAGTCGCAAATTAAAAATGGTTCAAATGTCATTCTCAACATGACATCATTTGCTTATGCAGAGAATGCACATAAACAAGATTTGTTTGTACTGATCTAGAGTGTTAAATCTGTTTCACATTCCGTTTTCCCACCGATTATAATAAAAATCCGATCGGAAAATTTAATATTCGCTGCTTGCAACTGCCAACTGAATCAAACCACCAAAACAATAACAAAGAGCAGCGCGCATAATTGGGGTTGCCAGTTGTTCAAATTAAAAATTAACCCCGTTAGTTTGCATGAGAAATCGTTCAAACGAACGGGGGTCCACTGTAATGGAGTCAAAATTTAAGCTCAAATCAAGGTATAAGATATTCAGGCCATATTGAGGTCAAATGTGAGGTGAAAATTGAACCCAGAATTGCTTCAAAAATTGAGAGGCTAAAACTGAGGTAATATAAGACCATCATTGTAGTCCAATTGGGCTAAAATTGAAGTCAGAAATAAAAGGCCAAAGTGGAGGTCAAAATTGTGACCCAATTAGGACAAAAATTGATTAAGGCAAAAATTCATGCAATATTGAGACCAAGATTGAGGCCATAATTAAGGCTAAAATGGAGGCCAAAATTGAGGTAAAAATTGAGACCAAAATCTAGGCCAAAATTTAGGCCATTTCCAGGTTCTAGTCCGAGTCCAAAATTATGGCCAAAATTAAGGTAAAAAATTACAAAAGAGATTGAGGTAATATTGGGCCAAAATGAGATCAAATTGAGGCCAAAATAAGATTGAAATTGTGGCCAAAATTGACAGGAAAATTATTGGCAAAATTGAGCCCAAAATTGAAGCCAAATTTGAAGTAAAAATTGAAACCAAGATTTAGGCCAAGTCCATGTCCAAGTCCAAGTACAAAATTGAGTCAAAATTCATGCCATATTTGAGGCTAAATTGAGATTAAAATTAAAGAAAGTGGCGTCCTGAATTGAGGTCATTATTTAGGCTATAATTAAAGCCTTTTATGCAATGAAGAATTACGGGCAAAATGGATGTTAAATTGAAGTAAGAGTTAAGCACAAGATTGAGCCCAAAATTGAAATCAAAATTGAGATCAAAATTCAATCAAATCCAAGTCCAAGTCCTAGTCGAAGTCCAAGTCCAGCTCCAAGCCCAAAGCCAAATCTCTGTCCAAGTGCAAGTCCAAATCCAAGTCTAAGTCCAAGTCCAAGTCCAAGTCCAAGTCCAAGTCCTAGTCATAATCCTAATCCAGGTCCAAGCCCAAGACAAATCCAAGTCCTAGTCGAAGTCCTAATCCAAGTCCAGGTCCAAACCCAGTTTAAGTCCAAGTCCTAGTCATAATCCTAATCCAAGTCCAAGTCCCTAGCCCAAGTGCAAGTCGAAGTCCACGTCCACGTCCAAGTCCAAGTACAAGTCCTAGTCCAAGCCCAGTTTAAGTCCAAGTCCTAGTCATAATCCTAATCCAAGTCTAAATCTAAGTCCAAATCTAAGTCCAAGTCCAAGTCTCAGTCCAAGTCCTAGTTCAAGTCCACGTCCAAGTCCTAGTCCAAGTCCTAGTCCAACTCCAAGTCCAAATCCAAGTCCAAGTCTCAGTCCAAGTGTAGGTTCAAGTTCAAGTTCAAATCCAAGTCCACGTCCTAGTTCAAGCCCAGTTTAGGTCCAAGTCCTAGTCAAAATCCTAATCCAAGTCCACGTTTTAGTCCAAGTCCTAGTCCAATTCTAGGTCCTAGTCCAAGTCCAAATGCAAGTCCTAGCCTAGGTCCAAGTCCACGTCCAAGTCGTAGTCTAAGTCCTAGTCCAACTTCAAGTTCAAATCCAAGTCCAAGTCTCAGTCCAAGCGCAAGTTCAAATCCAAGTTCAAATCTCAGTCTTTAAGTCAAGTTTAAGCCCAGTTTAAGTCCAAGCCCTAGTCATAATCTTAATCCATGTCTAAATCCAAGTCTAAATCCAAGTCCAAGTCCCTACCCCAGGTCCAAGTCCAAGTACAAATCCTAATCCACCCCCAGTTTAAGTCCAAGTCCTAGTCATAATCCTAATCCAAGTCTAAATCCAAGTCCAAATCCAAGTCCAAGTCCAAGTCCACGTCCAAGTCCTAGTCCAAGTCCTAGTACAACTCTAAGTCCAAATCCAAGTCTAAGTGCAGGTCCAAGTTCAAGTTCAAATCCAAGTCCAAGTCCTAGTTCAAGCCCAGTTTAGGTCCAAGTCCTAGTCAAAATCCTAATCCAAGTCCACGTTTTAGTCCAAGTCCTAGTCCAATTCTAGGTCCTAGTCCAAGTCCAAATGCAAGTCCTAGCCCAGGTCCAAGTCAACGTCCAAGTCGAAGTCTAAGTCCTAGTCCAACTTCAAGTTCAAATCCAAGTCCAAGTCTCAATCCAAGCGCAAGTTCAAATTAAAGTTCAAATCTCAGTCTTTAAGTCAAGTTTAAGCCCAGTTTAAGTCCAAGTCCTAGTCATAATCTTAATCCAAGTCTAAATCCAAGTCCAAATCCAAGTCTAAGTCCCTACCCCAGGTCCAAGTCCAAGTACAAATCCTAATCCACCCCCAGTTTAAGTCCAAGTCCTAGTCATAATCCTAATCCAAGTCTAAATTCAAGTCCTAGTCCTAGTCCTAGTCCTAGTCCTAGTCCTAGTCCAAGTCCTAGACCACGTTCAATTCCAAGTCCAAGTCCAAGTCTTAGACCATGTCCTAGTCCAAGTTCTAGTCCAAGACCACGTTCAATTCCAAGTCCAAGTCTTAGACCATGTCCAAGTCCAAGTCTTAGACCATGTCCTAGTCCAAGTCATAGTCCAAGTCCTAGTCCTAGTCCGAGTTCAAGTCAAGTTCAAGTGTAACGTTTTGGTCAAACCAATTAATATGGCATTATTAGTTTTGTAGCCTTTTCAATAAACAGAAGAATTGAAAGAAGAAAGTAATTAAAACAAAGGTGTTTTTATAGTATCTCTGGAGAGTGGGACAAGACGTAAAGGAGAAAGAGCGGAACATTAGGTAAGAGAGGGTCATTGAAGCAACACCTTTTACCGTTACCTTTTATCAAATTAAAGGATTCGCTGGGAAAACTGGTTACAATGGGAGCCAATTATAAGCGAATTCGAATCCAACGTTAGACGGGGCGAGGCTTAATTTGTGTCTAAAATTTCCGTTCTAAAATTTGAGCTCCGTTAACGATGGCGGACACTGAAAAACGTCGCACGTTTCAATAACGGGTATAGAGATTATCTTTCACCAGTCCTCTACGGTTCAAGAGTTACGCAATGCCGGCGAATTATGGGGCCTGGAGGACAAGTTCGGTTCGAACCCGATTATAACTGGCTCCCACTGCCGATTTACCTACAATATTTTTGGTTAGAATAACCGTGGATATTTTTAGCCGAGTTGAAGAGAATATAAAATAGCCAAGTCATGAGGCTCAAATTACTCTAATTCTGCTTACATTTTGACGTCAAAGCGAAACCCAGGTACAAAGCCAAGCTTTGAGTCCTAGTTCAAGATAGGTAAAGTACTAGTTGATCTCCAAATCCAAGCCCAAATCAAAACTAACGTCCCTGTCTGCGTTTAAGGGCAAATTCAAAATTTAAATTCAAATGTAAAATTCAAAAGCTAAGCTTAAGACATAGTCGAAATTCAAAAGCAAGCGATCTATGAATGCAAATTATAATTCTTGTTAAAACTCAAATCCAACCCAAATTTCAATTGCAAAACCAAGCCTACAGTCGGTTTAGTAAATTTTTGCCTTTGATTATAGCATTTAGTACTTAATTCTTTTAGTTTCTGTTTTTACTAGACACGTGCCATTTCTGGTGGGTTTCCATCAATCCCATTTCAATCGCGTCATTTGTCTCAGTCAATACTCATATTAGAATCTCGCTGCTTTGGGCAATAACTCAAAATGCTTCCCGTCCGCTCATAGTCACCATCATTTTTCACAAACCGACGAACCCTGTGAAATATATCCCCAGAGAAGCCACCCGAAAATGTTGGACCAATAGACTTGTTTGTCATCGTGCGTTATTCATTTTTCCGCCCGGTTTAAGCGAAAATCATAACAATCTCGAGCCCAGACATGCTGCCGCTCACGGAGCTGGCTGTCCCAATTCCGTGCGGGAAATAGAAAAATTGTATTACGAAAGTCACAACCACTCGGGTTCGACGTACCACGCCGAACGACGACGGGGGCGACCAGCAACATTACGAGACAGGAAAAAGTGTCAAAATCAAAATAGGCGATGATTTTTCATGTCATTGCTTGCTGTGGTGCCACTTCGCCCATCAACAAACAACACCCCCCACCCCGTCAGTGCATCAGCAGCAGCATCATCGAACAATGCGCTAATGAACGGAGCGACTAATGAAGCCGACGGGAAAACAATCAGTTTTTCCGTCCACACGCTCGGTCGCTCGGTCGATACAGTACGATAGAACAGCACAGAACGGAGGGAAAGGGCTCAATAGTCTGGCTGGGTTCTAGTTCCAGCCTGGTCGGATGTAATTTCGAATTTTAGCGACGCGTCGTCGGGTACGAGATGAATGATTATTGAGTGAGTTGGCAAAAAGTGATAATGGATTTCGATTCCGTCGGGATTCTGGCCTGAAAGCGGTGCAAGCTGGCGGTTGTGGTAGATGATCTTTTGAATTTGACAATTCCTACTGTAAGGAATATTGTTTTAATATAATATAAGCAATAAAATTTCGATATTGTTAAACAAAAACTTCGGATGAAGCGTCGGAAGCTTGATTTCTTCCATAGAAACAGTGCCCTGCCTCACATGGGTCGAAAGCTAAACTTTTCTTTAATTTTCCCGGAAAGCATCCTTTTGATCTTTATAAAACCTTCTTCACCATTTTTACGCCACTGCCAACCGTGGCTGAACTCTGACTTTTCGGTCGGTACCTAGCATAGGGTGAGGCGCCCCAGCCAGCCTCGGCAGCAACTCTAAATGAGAAATGTTTTCTAATTTCATCATCGCCCGCAAACGAAAAATCTGCATGCAGCAGCTGATGTTGATGGCAGTTGCTGCCACTGCGGCTGTTGTGGTTAAGCCCCATGCAGCAGAAGTCTGCAGGGTCTTGCCGAATTTCTTTCTCCACACAGCCAGCGCAACGGCGACCCACGTCTCGCCGGCCCGACCGAAAATCTTAATTAGATTAGCGTTCGCCGTATACCGACCGTGTCCGCCGCTTGCCACCGCCGCACCGCTCCTACCAACGAATCACAACATTTTCCTTTAATCTCTTTATTCCCGGTGGCTCATATTAGTTTAGCACGGAAGAGAAACTTTTTTCCTGCGCTTAACGATATTAAATCATTCTTGAAACGCAAATTTTAGTCGGCGCACCCTGCCCCTGCGGGGATGCTAATGGACCACAGAGTGTCCTGGCGGTGAGTGTTCGGGGTCGGGAGATTCAAAATAAAAGAAGCCAATCGCACGCTGAAAGAAAGTGCACCATCGAAACTGGGTAGAAGCGAATGTTGTTAGGGGCCACGGACGGCACACTTTGAGGGGGCACCAGAGCAAGTTGTTTATGTTCACTTAAACAAAAGACATAAAACTTGTAATGTTCTACATATTTTTATCAACATATTTGTTACTACAAAACCAAACTCGTTTCAAGCAAATTTTCATGTTTGAAGATTTAATTTTTTGTTGACCTTTCGAAGATTTTTAAACGATATTGAGCCAAGAACCACTAGCAACGACACGTCATAGGATAATTTCAATTATTTGGAAGAAGGAGGAAGGAGGAGTCCTACCTATAAAAAGGACGATCGGTTAGATTGCTGTATTTACTGCGGCAGTACACTCGAGTCCTTTCGAATCGCGCAGCGGGTTGCGGCAAGGGAATAAACTGTCCTGTATGTTATTCAACATCGCTATTGAATGTGTGATCCGGCAAGCGTGCGTCGAAACGAGGGAAACCCCTTCGCAGATGACCTCGACATCATTACTAGAAACCTTGAGATGGCGGAGGCAATCTACGCCAGATTAAAAATTAAGGCTAGGAGGGATGGGTTACAAATCAATGCGGCGAAGATCAAATATTAAATAGGAAGAGGTTCCAGAGAAAACAACGTTCGCCTTCCACGGACAGTGACTATTGACGGCGCTAAGCCGGAAATGGTTGATACTTACTTACTTATTCTGGTGCGATATCCTTTAGGATTTCACCTGCATGACACTGTTCCGCCAACAAACTCGGCCCACAGCTGTCCGTCTCCAACTTCTCAACTGTCCCACACTTTCCAGGCCTTGTCCACGTTTTGTGCCCGTAGAGGATCACCAATCTTATTAGCGTTTTGTACATGAAAAAATGATGTTTTGCTTCTATATCCGACGTTTCGGTGGTTTTATTCCGTCGGATATAGAAGCAAAACATCGTTTTGACTGCTAAATACAGACTACATAGCCGAAAAACAGAACCTGAAAATTGCATATTACAGTCGGAAAGCATACGTTAAAGTTTTGTACATGGTACATTTGGTACGGGGGTGAAGCTTGACAGACCTTTTCTTTTCGAGTCCGAAGTAAGTACGACTTCTGGCAAGAATACGTCTTCGTATTGCTCTCCTGAAGTTGGTATCCGACGTCATCAACTACCCGGGGTATGCCAATTCGTCCACCACCTCGAACTCGTCCCCGTCGATTACCACACTATTGCCTATGGAAGCTTGATCACGCTCGGCTCCTCCTGATAACAGGTCCTTTGTTTTAGACGTATTCACCATCTGAAAAGGACTTATAATTGGCGTTGAAAATGATGATCGCTCGATTTTTTTGTCGGAAGGTTTGACCACTGCGACCATTATTTTGATCTATTGTGGTGATCGCTTGATAGTTCTCACATTCAACTTTGGCTTCCTTTTTGTATATTGGGCATATTACTTCCTCCTTCCACTCCTCCGCCCTACTAGCACAGTTGTTATAAAGCAGTTGTGGCAACTGATTTAGAACCAATTTCAGTCATAAATAAGTTTCTTCAACTAAAAGGGCCAAAAGTGTGCTGCTTGGACGGTAGCTATTCTGTTTCCTAGATCCTTACTATCAGCTGGTGCAGATAACCAACCTATCTTAGCCAGCCGTCTTGCTGTTCTTGAGCTGTTTCATGACTTCGATCATTTGATCTATTGTAGGGGTCGGCACATCACCATCATACACCGTACTGACGTATTCAATCTCCCTGCTGTCTTGGTATTGCGTCTCCGCACCATTCAGGTGCTCATTGTAGTGCTGCTTCCACCTTTCTATCACGTCATGTTCATCGGACAAGACCACTCAGTCTTTGTCCCAACATGTTTCGACCCGCGGCACAACCTCTTTTTGGGATACATTCAGTTTCTCGTAGAATTGACGCGTTTCCTGAGAACGATACAGCTGTTCCATGTCCACTCACTCCATTTCTTCCAGGCGGCGCTTCTTATCCCGGAAAAAACTGGGTTTGCTGTCTTCGTTTCTGTCTATATCGTTCCACCTTTTGACGGGTCCCCTGATGCAGCTTCGACGCCCGCGCTGCATTCTCCTCGTCTAACATCCTCGGGCATTCCTCGTCGGATCAGTCGTTACGTCAACTCCTCGCAGCAAACCCAATGGCACCCTCCGCTGCTCAGTTGATGGCTGCTTTCACGCTATCCCAGCAGTCCTAGAGAGGGGCTTCGTTTGGCTCTCTCTCTCTCACCCGGCAGTGCTGCTTCAGGGCATTGCGCGCATTTGTGAGTACGTCTGTTGTGGTGGTCTCCAGGAGTACCGACATGGGAGGCTGTACTGGAAGTAGGTACTTCGTATGGCCATATTTTTGGAGGCGACGAAGTCCATGAGTCGATCGTCGTTCGTTAGCGGATGCGCACTAGACTTTCCAATAAGCGGTCTAAGTTCCTCCTCTTAGCCAACCTAAGTGTTAAGGTCTCCAATAACGATCTTGACGTCATGTCTTGAGAATCTTCAACTTGCATATACAGTTGTCGTTTGGCCACTACCCAGTCACGCGCGCTTTTGGAAGTGGTTTATGTGTTCGTATATTTAGGATCTCTGGTCACCGCCGACAATTATACGAGTAAGCAGATCGAGCTTACTTTTCCCTCTGCAAGACACCGCCGCAGAAAGCTGATGATGTTCAAAACGCTAATCAGATCGGTAGTCCTCTACGGAATTGAGACAGTAACTATGCTTACGGAAGACATACGTGCACTCAGAGCCGTAGCGTGACATTGCGGCGCCCTTGGCGGAAGCCCTATTTGGCGCTCCCTCGTTTCCTAAATGTTTTCTTCAGGTCATTTCAGTATCATTTTTTCGTATTCGTCTCTCATCCAATATTTCGCTGCACTTAACGTAGGGTAAGGAACGAGTTAAGCAGTGTCACCTATGTTAATGTGAAAATAAATGAGCCGAAAATGCACTTTTTTATTCATATTTTCAAAATCTTTTGATAGGAACATGTTCACAAATCACTTAACCAGACATTTAATTCATACAAACACAATTTACTGGGTTTCCAACAAGAAATATGATGAATTAAAAATTGTCCAAAAACGTAAATTTTTCAGCTGCTGAAGGCAATCGCCACCTCGCCTCTAACCAATCCATCACATTTTTCAGCACTGATTACAACTCTAAAAGTCAAGCATTCAATTGTCACATACCATATTATTCACTATCTTTTTTTCTATTATCTAAGGCTTTGTCACTAGCCGAAAGTTTTATTATTTTATAACAAAACTGAAAATAAACTCTGAATTGACCGAACCTGTTCACCAGTAGCAGCAGCTGCAGCATAACTGATGAACTATCGTGTTGCCAAGACACTGTTTCGGTTCTGAAAATAACAATTATAGGTTTGAAATTAACTGAAACCTCCAATCACAGACTAACAGACGTAACACTTCGAACAATTTTTCTAACAAAACATCGTTTCATTGACACCCCTAAAACATGTAAAAAACACTAGCGTCACCTGGTGCAGTCTTCGCACTACGCAAATCAGCGTGCTATAAATTTAGCAATGCTATAAATTTACTTGTATATTATCTGACAACAACGCCAGCGCAAGCGAGCGGCGTTCTCGCGCAGCGACTGTTGTTTGAGTCTTGGCTTAAGTGAACATTTGAAATGATCGTTTTTATTGGCGATGGAATGAGGCTTCAGTGTTACGTCTGTTAGTCTGTGCTCCAATGGTGAAAACGTGGCTCAATACTTTCAAGAGAAATGTATGTTCATAATAAATTTTTCTTTATTAAAAACAACAAAAAAGACAACTTTTTCAATAATTTTCGAAGACTTTCTCAGTGATTTAATGAAGCAATGATGTGTTTCAATGTTATTTGCTTTGACAACACTGTTCTAAAGTTGGACCGTGTGCTCTGCTATGCTTACCTCTTTTGTTCTCCCACCATCCTTATCAACAGCGAGTGAGACGTCAAACTAGCAGTTTCCCATAAGAACACCAGAGAATGAAAGAAATGACGGATACCGTTTGCCAAGCGGTGCGGTGTGTGTATGCCCCGATAAACAATTTAGACAGATTGCATTTTACGCATCTACCGACCAAAAATATTAAATCAATTAATGCAGATGCCGATTAGTAGGTCGCGGATAGGAACGCGAACTTAGTGAATAGAGGGAAAAGTTCGAGGTGTTTTTTATGGGAGCGTATAAAAAAATCAGATTTCAGGACTGCTTTAAAAAGCACCTTGAGGGTGAAAATATGTTCGGTCTGATCAAAATTAGTTCCATCGCTCCAACTTTTCAAGCTCAAACATAGTGTCTTCCAATGATAACAGCTTAAAGAACTAAAGATAGCAAGAAGATTGGTATGCTGATATCCCCCACTTAGTCAACCCATCGCTTGTAATAAGGTAAAACAATCAGTGACCCGCTTAGATTGCTTAAAACCGGTTCTTTACCCTATATATTAGAAAAATGAACTCATTTCGGATGGCAATGAAAAAAAAATACACAAGCTAATTCAATGAAACAGATTTTCCTGAAATCTTATGTTAATTAAGCCTTCTATAATAATGTTTTAAAGCCCTGCCAAATGGCTTTACAGCGGTTCACCGGAACCTTCGCTATGGCCGATCAAAAGTTTGACGTTGGCATATTATTCAAATCTTTCGTGACCTTGGCGATCAGCTCCTTCTCCATTTTGGCAACAAAATTATTGAAGTAAATGCTCCGTTTGAGCTTCGCCCAAAGATTTCCGATAGTTGGGAGATTTGGTGATCGTCGGTACAACGTTTATCTTCAGCCGGTTCATCTCCTCCAATAATCTCTTAGGATCCTTTACACGATACCTCTTGATGAAGGCGGCAACTTCAGGTAAGTATTTCGTTCTATGTGTATCGTATCTTCTTGTTCACTGTAAACCCCGAACGAAAGAACAGCGGCTTGAACTTTCTCTTCTCACTGATCGCCAGTCACAGAAGGATCATCGTCGGGAAAGCAGGGATGATTCCTCCTCAGAATAAAAAAAGAGAAGAGAAAAATTCACACTTTACTCAGTCGCGATTTATGTTGCTCCGTTTTGTTTGAACTTTGCTCTTTTTTACTGATCGCGATTGCTCAGCAACCTGCTCATTGTTCTTCTCATTGAGGAATAAACTGAGCAACACAATGTTAATACACTTTTTGGCTGCCCATGATATGGCAAAAAAAACTGTTTGGACTTCTCGCAGCGGCAACAGTGCAAAAAATGTTGCATATGACGATGGTGGATGATAGATATGGCAACAATGTAATTCCCGTACCGTTGCCTTCTGCAGTACGAGCGATTTAGAAAGTTTCTCATTTTTCGCCCAATGAGAATCTAAAGTTTGTTCATATTTCTCTTTATTTTTGGTCTGTTTCTCATTGCGTGGATGTATTTTTCATTTGTGGCAGCAGTTTTTGCTCATTGTGTTGAATGAAAAAAGTTGCACTTTTTGTACAATGAGTGAAGAAATTGCAAGCCTGGGCGAAAGAAATACTTAACTTGACTGGTCATCACTTGCCTTCTTGGTTGGGGATGTAAAGTACTCGGTCCTCTGCCAGTCATTGTCGTCCAGCGTCAAGTAATTTTCGACATCCATTATGACTACGACATCGTG
This sequence comes from Sabethes cyaneus, assembly GCF_943734655.1. Classification (NCBI taxonomy): domain Eukaryota; kingdom Metazoa; phylum Arthropoda; class Insecta; order Diptera; family Culicidae; genus Sabethes; species Sabethes cyaneus. Next base: position 31,778,521 of record NC_071355.1, on the reverse strand, counting down.
TTTCGCCGAAAAGATTTTTTTCACCAGCAACCAGCAATTTTGGCCAAGTACTTCTTCGCCGTATAGCCATTTGCTCAGACCTCCCAGCCTAAGCTGCGGAACGATGAGAATTTTCAGCTTCTGCTGCACGTTACGGTCGCGCAGTACTGTCTGACGTCCGGAATCGGGCTTCCGTTCAACGCTTTCGGCTTTCTCGCGGGGGAGGATGTTGTGAATGCCAGATTGGTTCGATTCAGCAGGTACGAAGTGCTTCACCATGTCCAACTTCTTCGCTACGGGGCGGAGCTGGCAGTACGAACAAAGCATCAAGCGCAGTTGTTTGGCTGTTTTCGTCATGGCTGTCAACTGATCAACTGATAACGTGGCATTAAAAATTGCTAAAATCCGGCCATTTTTTGCTAATGCATTACTGAATATAAGCCCTTTTTAGCACCCCCAAGAGCTAGCGGCCTTGGCGGGGGCCAGTCTGGCCAATAGGCCGTCCCTTATTTTTCAAAAATTGACCTAGCGATGAGCTCAACATCACAAAATGTTCGTTTTTTTATGCAGAATAAAATGACGTGTTGTTAAGGTCCCTGCGATAACGTTAAGTGGTCCCGCAACGGACTTTTAGATAAAATTATGTGAATGACTGGATCCTCCACATAATGACAACTACGCCACTATAATGCGTACGCTTGGTCATCCGTTATTCATTTTAGTGATGAGTTCAACATCACAAAATTTTCGGTTGGCCGTGCAGAAGAAGATTATATGCTCTTAAGACCCCTATGATAACATTAGGTGGTCCCCCAATGCTCCGTAAGTAGTTTAATGAGCGACCTCCAACGTAATGACAAGCTCTTTACTGCAGTGAGCGTTCTAAAGGGTCTAGCAAGCAAAAAATCGAGGCAGTTATCGCATGTGTCATTTTCAAATCAATTAGTTTTATTTATATCAATTAGTTATCATTGAGGTCCAACAAATTTCACAATGCTGTCACTTCTTAGTAAGAATGCGAATTTATAACTGGTGCGCGTTTTCCCACGATACATCAAGCGCAGCGTCAGTGCCCAGTACGGGTAACATTGACCACCGGTGGCCGCGACGGTTACCATTGACCGAAGCTGCGCGACAGCGAAAGTTTTACCTTTCTGTACGGCTGTAAGGTTTATTACCTTACCTTAGGTTTATTATTATTACCGGCTGTAAGGTTTAAGGTTTAGGTACCTCAAGTGGAGAGTGGATCCCCCGGTGGGGGATTCAGATTCGAGTTGTTGCTTTTTGGAAGATTTTACCACAAGTGAAAAGTGCAGAACGTTTATCCCCGGTGGGGCTAGAAAACGTTGTAGGGCTAGGATTGTAGATAGTGATTTTAGGAATAAATTTCTACATACTCATCTTGTGTTTTTTTTTACATCTCTGTAGCGTTTAAGCTACATAGCTACATATGGTGACAGCGGTGTAGCTATGTAGCTTAAACGCTACACAAGTATTAGCTGCGTTTTATTACCAGCTCCGATCGGCAAAACTTTCACTTAAAGTGAGTACGCAGAACGCCGTTAAGTAAGTGTTGTGCTACTGGCAGAAAACGAAAATACCAATAATCCAGGAAGCACATTGCATTGCGAGAATCGTATCCCTCCATGCTCGATTATCAGCACTCTGCAAGCAAATATCACGAAAGGAGAGCAAAACGCAACATAATCGAGAGACTCTCTTCTGCAAAAAGCTTGACAATCTTTTCGATATACCCAAACGCACGGCGATAACGGATATGCAGCAAAAAGCTTAAAAGGAAAGGGATCCAATAGTGAAGCAAGCTCTGTTGGAGGATATACAATTTCTGAAGGATCAGAAAGAAGGTCGTCGTGTATGTACTATTGCTGGTGTCGATGGAGTTCTTGCTGGCAAAATCCAGGAGAAACAGAAAGCAGAGGAGCGTAAGAAACAAAGACAAAAGCTGTTGGAAGAACATCGTAAGCACATTTAGGGTATCAGACTTTTTTGATACTGGCTCTCTTCAGCAGATATTCTTCGGCATTCATTTTGGAAACACATGGTAAGCCGAAGGAAATAAACTGAAAATCGACCACTGCCAAAATAGCGCTCTATCTTAATAGATTCAACATTACAACATTTTTAAACTGCAGCCAATACCGTGCTTCTCTACACATCTAGTGAAGATGAAGACTCTGAGAATATAAGCGATGGAGACGAATATCGTGTATCGACAGAATCTCCACAAAGACAAACGCAGAGGAACACAGAATGTTGTGACCCCTGAATTGACACAGGCTCTTGACGCTGCACAGGTTAGCACAGATTCTGCTCCAGTAATCTTGCCAGCAGCTGCTAAATCACATTAACCAATAAAATTAATGCAAGACTAGAACAGAAAAGTTACCCAAAAAGAAAAGGCTTTTCAGAACTTGCTGCTAAATATTGAGGATTTTCGGAAGAAACTTCCAAACAAACAGAAAGTATCCCTACGTAACTTTGTAGGATCGTAGGATCGTAGGATCGAGAATTGATTTGAAAATGACACATGCGATAACTACCTCGATTTTTTGCTTGCTAGACCCTTTAGAACGCTCACTGCAGTAAAGAGCTTGTCATTACGTTGGAGGTCGCTCATTAAACTACTTACGGAGCGTTGGGGGACCACCTAATGTTATCATAGGGGTCTTAAGAGCATATAATCTTATATGCACGGCCAACCGAAAATTTTGTGATGTTGAACTCATCACTAAAATGAATAACGGATGACCAAGCGTACGCATTATAGTGGCGTAGTTGTCATTATGTGGAGGATCCAGTCATTCACATAATTTTATCTAAAAGTCCGTTGCGGGACCACTTAACGTTATCGCAGGGACCTTAACAACACGTCATTTTATTCTGCATAAAAAAACGAACATTTTGTGATGTTGAGCTCATCGCTAGGTCAATTTTTGAAAAATAAGGGACGGCCTACTGGCCAACCTCACGCTACGGCGCACCGTGGGATGAAACTCAAATCTAGGTGGACAAAAGTAATTACGCTAAAACCGTTAGTCCTAGGTATATAGTATGTTCGGAGTAAATTTGTTATTTTAACTTCCACATTTTTGGTGTACATGACATTAGGGTGACCATCATAGTAAGCGAGTGCAAAATATAAACTTTTTTATGGCTTAAGTCAGCTGAATAAAATGTTCAGCAAAGTTAAAGAACAATAAATTTCAAGTAACTTTGTTAAAGAAATTAAAGTTCTATCTCTTATGGCTGATGGGCTGAATCTATTTAAAGTTTTTTGGTCGGGGTGGACCTAAATCCGTTTTTTCTTTATATCTTCTTTCGTGTTTATTTATCACAAATCATGCTTTCTGAGCACTTTCACACGCATGGAAAATGCACATTTCGTTTGAAGAAATCAAGTTGCTATCTCCTTCGGTTCCGAAGCTACAGGCATTTTTTCCAAAAAAAATATGGTTTTTTCAAATGTGAATAACGTAAAAACTGCTCAAAAGCAGCAAATCAAATTTTGTATAAATGTTGAGTAATTAATTGAGATCACATCGGTCCAGGTCGGCCCATTTTTGCTAGACCGTATTGAATAATGAAGTACAAATTACCGGTTTACTTACCAAAACCACACTTTTTACGTAAAAAGAATGGATTAAAAAACGAAAATAAGTCTAAATACTTGATTTTATCTTAATTATCTGTATTCACCTTATGAAAATTGCTCCGGTTTTTATTCAAGCTTAAAAACCTTTTATTTTAGGGGATGTGAATGCTGTAATATTTATTAACTGTGGTCGCCGAAAATATAACAGTTAATCTCGTTGAAATCGGCCTACTACTGACACGTCGTCTTCAAATATTGAAACTTTTGTACTTGATTGGTTGAAAATTGTTAAAAAATGAGAATTACACTTTACGTACTTCTAGACAGTGGACCCCTCCGTCGTCAAGGCGCAAAATATAGATGCATGGCTCAACTGTAGCTGATTCCAAGGCTGATTCTCTGATATTACCGATTGGGATGATGTCAGAAGAGGCACAGGAGCCAATTAACAAGATATATAGGCAAGTTAGAGAAAGACATACATGAAAGTTTTCGAGATATAACAACTATTGATTTAGTGAGTATGATGCTACAGTACTCAGGTTTGTTAAAAGCAAACATTAGAGATATTCCAGTTTTCAAAAAACTTAAATCGCCCGGAGAAGTTATACCGTTATTAATTATACTTGATTAAATTAAATATAATCACTTAGACTTATTTTCGCTTTTTTAATCCATTCTTTTTATGTAAAAATTGTGATTTTGGTAAGTAATTTTGGTAAGTAAACGGTAATTTTTACTTCAATATTCAATACGGTCTAGCAAAAAAGGGCCGACCTAGAGCGATGTGATCTCAATTAATTTCGGAGGCCAATATATTACTAAAGATTTATGCAAAATTTGATTTGCTGCTTTTAAGCAGTTTTTACGTTATTGACATTTGAAAAAACCATATTTTTGACGTAGGACTACGTCTTTGTTTACTATACTGGGACTGGGTAGCACTTTGTAAAAACGAAAAATAGAAGTGTAACGTTTGAATGAAATATTTCAAACGCTAATAGCTACTATACTACTGAACGAAACATAACAGTTAATATGTCGTTGGATAGATAAAATGTCCAGCAATTTTACAGTAACATATTAATAATAATTTTTTATACGCTAAATAGTAAAAATGTGTGTAAAGTTTTAAGGCCGAATTTTCCCATACTTTTCCCTTGTGATCGCCTAGCTTCACAGGCACGGACGACAATTAGATACACCAAAGGATGATAACCTTTGAGACCACTTTGTAAGCCACACCCCTTTTCCAATCCAATTGGCAACATCGATGGCTATTGACGGCAACACCGACCCCGAAGACAAGCGGAATCAGCGGGCAATGGCCAACGTGAATCCCACACGATGCACTTTACGTTAAATTTTGCATTATCCCCATCGCAGACATGCGAAATTGTTCGATAGCTTGCTCAATCAGTGTCGGACAATCATTTAAGCAGCAGCAGCCGATATGGTTTCCTCCACCACCTACACTAGCTTACAAGTAGCAGCGGCAGTGCCAGTGACTATAAAATGGTACACTTGGTTCGCCGCCTGCTCATTTATCGCACTATCGCACTGACGGACGGTCAGTATTTTATTTATCATCGACGGCTATCGGACACTGAAGGCAAATGGAAACGGATCGACTGACGGGCAGCAAATTCAGCAGCAGGCCGTTGTGGTCTTTAACAGTTCTTATAAGAACTATGGTAATTGAAGAATGGAAAGATTTTTCTACACTTTCTAAATGATTAACGTTCCATTCGGATAATTATTTGAGCAGCAGCAGCAGCCGATCTGGTTTCTCCCATACCTACACTATCTTACAAGTAGCAACGGCAGTGCCAGTGGCTATAAAATCGCACACTAGGTTCGCCGTCTGCTCATTTACCGCACGATCTCACTGACGGACGGTCAGTATTTTGATAAAACTAATCCATTTCTACTTTACAGTGATTTGGTATTTCCTATCACTCCTGTATTAGCGGGCAACCATCATCCTAGAGTCTAAAGGACCGAATAGCGACATCCATCTATATATTGGCAACAGTAATTATAGTACTGATTTTTAAGAAGTGCTATCAGCTCAAACATAGTTCTTTTCAGGGCCACCAAACAATTTCAAACGGTTTTTTTCAAAACCACCATTGATTCAATGAAGAATTAAATCAGAATATTTCGCTCTTCTTTTACAAATAAACCCTCAAACAATAGACTAATCTTAAGTTTTTAGTCTTGACCTTGAAATGCGGTCATACATATATATTAATATTTTTTGAAACGATGGTTCTACAATTGATGAAGGGACGGTAGGGAAAGAAATGAAAATTTTTTTTGGTGTAGGTGGGGAAGAGCGGAAAGGAAGGGGGGGGGGGTTTGGTAGCTATGCTTGACAAGTAGTCATTTTGATTCCTACCTTTTGTCCAATACTGGAAGGTGCATGAGTCAAACCAAGCTGTAATCTGAGATTATAACCGGATTCGAACCCCAGCGCCTCTATGGTTCAAAGGTACAAGTACCAGCGAACCACATGCCCTGGCGGGTGTTGTGGGTTCGAATCCGGTTATAATCTCAGATTACAGCTTGGTTTGACTCATGCACCTTCCAGTATTGGACAAAAGGTAGGAGTCAAAATGACTACTTGTCAAGCATAGCTACCAATACCCCCCCCCCTTCCTTTCCGCTCTTCCCCACCTACACCAAAAAAAAAATTTTCATTTCTTTCCGTACCGTCCCTTCATCAATTGTAGAACCATCGTTTCAAAAAATATTAACTCAAACAATGATACTCACAAATACTCAAATAGGGTAATTTGCCAATTGTTGCACATCTAAGGCAGGGACGTTCAGTTTATCTTATCTCTCGGGGAAACTATTTCGTTACTAAAATCGAAATTTGTCCTATAAACAAAATGACCTTTCACTAAAACATTTGGTATGTTTTCATAGCCTGGGATATTGTACATATTATGCAATTTGAGATTTTGTTCAACAGCATACAGACCCAATTGTTGCCCACTTGATTAATGTTCTTTGCCTAATATTGCACACCTTCAATCCAATTGTTGCACGGCAAAAAATATGGAATTAGGAGAAATACCAAGTACAGAAAGCTGACACATGAAGAAGAACTCCTTAAAAACAGATTTACCAATTATAAGTACCGTACCGTTACCATTTTGTCACGTATTTGAACGTAATTCAATCTTCACCGAACAATGGTTTACAAGAACAGGTAAAAATTATTGCATTGAATTAATATATGTATTAATTAAAATTAATTAATATAATTTTGTTTTCCGGTATCTTTCCTTTTTCAAATTTTAATGCAGTATACGTTTTAAGCTGGGATTTGGGTTTTCAAATGCAAAGTTTTTCGATTTTTTACATTCGAGCGTATAAGAAAAACCTCGACTTTTAAGTTCTTTTAGTTACAACATAACTTTTTTCTCTGTTTAATAGAAGCTGAAGCATTGTTCTGCGTTATTATGTTCATTTCTCAAGAATTTCTCATAATAAACTTCCGCACACATTGTTCCGTTAATCGACTGTGGATTACGGATACGGACATTATTTTCTATTCACGAAAATTGTTACACGCTGGTAATATCATTAGGCTTTTGTTGATTTAGTCTCCAGAGAAATCGAAAATTATTGGTATTGTTTTAATCCAACATCCAAATAGTGGTAAATTTTCAATAAGAGTTGGATCAAGTAAGAATGGTACAGTAGGGCCATGCTTAGCGGCATTTGCGGATGGTGTGCAAGAAATGGACAAAATCCTAATTTTTTTCCAATTATTAACCACTATGCATTAGAACAAAAAAATAGTAACATTTAGTTATTTAATTAATCAAACATTATGAATGTGGGTATTTTGAAAGGCATACGAAGTAATATGGGGTAAATTTGCTTTTTGTTGAGATCTATAAGCTTAAATTTGATGAGTGATTTCTTAATTCACACTGTAAGCATTCGACGTATTTTGGCTCTACTAAGAGTTGGATTTTATGAGGTAATTTTACTATTCCAAATATTTGTTTGCTAACAATTATGTTTACACATATTTGAAGGTAATGAAATATATTTGTGTTTTGATTGTTTGGAGTGCTGCGATAATATAGATATTCTCAGATATTATTCAAAAACCGAGAAGTGGGCAACAATTGGGTGGTGAGCAACAATTGGCAAACTACCCTATGCATATGCCAGAAATGCAGTTTACATTAGTCTTTGTTTTAATGATCAGACATAAAGTTATACTTCTTCGATTAAAACATGTTATCAATATAATGAGTATTATATGACACAGTCCTACGTCACCCTTTCGTACAACCCTTAGGGCTGTATACCTTGTAGTTTTTAGAAAAAATGCCTGTAACTTCGGAACCGAAGGAGATATCAACTTGATTTCTTCAAACAAAACGTGCATTTTCCATGCGTGTGAAAGTGCTCAGAAGACATGATTTATGAGAAATAAACACCAAAGAAGATATAAAGAAAAAACGGGTTTTTTAGGTCCACCCCGACCAAAAAACTTTAAATAGATCCAGCCCATCAACCATAAGAGATAGAACTTTAATTTCTTTGACAAAGTTATTTAAAATTTATTGTTCTTTAACTTTGCTGAACATTTTATTCAGCTAACTTAAGCCATAAAAAAGTTTATATTTTGCACTCGCTTACTATGATGGTCACCCTAATGTCATGTACACCAAAAATGCGGAAGTTAAAATAACAAATTTACTCCGAACATACCATATACCTGGGACTAACGGTTTTAGCGTAATTACTTTTGTCCACCTAGATTTGGGTTTCATCCCACGGTGCGGCGCTGCGTGCACTTGCCGTATTTGAACGAAAGGTGTTGTGGAGTACAAACGGATAGCGAGGAGTGGCGTAGGCATATGAATCACGGGATGCAGGCACTACTTGAAGAGATTACCATCGCACAGCTGGCAAAAGTTGGGAGCCCGCGGTGGCGGTGGGCCGGCCACGTTGCAAGGATGCCGAACGACTGTGCAGTGAAATCCGTTCTCTTTAACAACCCCATCGGCGATAGGAATAGCGAGGCTCAACGTGCTAGACCAGGTTGAAGCCGACTTGCGTATGTCGAGACGCTCAACGAATTGACGACGAGTGGCCCAGGACCGAGTACAGTGGAGAGGAATTCTTGAGCCACCCTGTTCTCTGCTGGTAAAAGAAGAAAAAAATAAAAATAAATTTTAAATTGGACTTATTAAAATTGGGTGCGCGATGTTAGGCATACGGATATTAATCATAATTGACCCTAGGCACAATGAACGATGGGCATAATAGACGTTAGGCATAACTTATAAAACTTCGTATAGATTGAAGCTCTTCATCGTGTCCTGTAATATTAGTCATTGATAATGTAGAGTTAACAGTTGGTGCTTTCACCAAGTCTTTCACCAAGCCTTTAACAAATTTCGCATAGTTCTGAAATTTATTAAACTATAATATAATTAATATAAATTAATTCCTCGTGTAGAACAGAGAGAGAAGATATTTAATTCAATATTTTTATAACTGACAGACTGAGTAAGATCGAAGAGATTATAATGTATTCTAAACTTGAATTGTAAGGCAGACTAAAGCTTTGATTCGATAAAACCAGATATTTCCAATGGCAGAAAGCGTTGATTAACAAACAATATGGATGCGCTTCAAGCTATCTATAAATCGTTTAAAAATATGAATCAATTTTGATTGTGACATCCCTTTCCACGGAACATAATCAGTGGCAACATGAGTTCATTTCGTGGCAAACAAAACAAACGCCATAAAGTGTCGAACTTAATTGCGCAAGTGACGTTTTGTCACTCGCTCGGCTCGGCTCGATACAATCCTGTCTGCCTGCCTGCCACTGCCTACGGGCACCAGATGGTCGCGCCCGATCGCGTGCGGCTCTGTCTTCCCACCCACACCCACAGTCGACCGACGACCCAGCGACAATTTCATCCGAAATCAAATTTCCAAACGATTAATCAACGTCACATTAATTTCGTCGCGGGTTGTGGAATTTCGGGTCGAACCCTCACGCCAGCCCGGAATTTCGGTGCCATCCAAACTTCGCTGCTGCTTGCCGTTCTAGCCAGCCAGCGCAGAAAAATAACTGTGTCATTTATTATTTGATTAACACGATGAGAAAGCTAGTCCCCAGAGCGATTCTGACGAATCATTACTCCAGCCAGGTTTTCCCCCGCGCTCCGCCGTCGGAGCACTGAAATCGAGCTTCCCGAGCGAGCGAGCACAGGCAGGGCAGGTCGGGGTCGTATTGTTTCAAATCCTTGCTGAACAGTGAAAAATGCGGTATAAGTAGACACAAGCTGTTGACGCGTGAGCTTCCTTCCTCCTTCCTTCCTGGCAGCCTTCTGCTGGCATTGTTGCGTTGTTAACTGAGGGGGAAAATGGTTTTGTAATTTTACACACCCCACCACCTACCTACAGCCTACAGTTCGTTCGTTCGTGGTTGCCACCTCGCGGCTGATTTCACCACCCATCCGAACACACCGGAGTGGACTTGTAGGAATATTTTTTCCTTATTATGTTCGATAGAACAATAAATGGAAGGATGCTGGGCGAAACAATTGTAACCTTGTTCACCTCGAAATGGAAAGTTGATTTTAATTGAACGGAGTAGTAACGGAGGAATCTATTTTCTAGGACAATTGGGAGGGAAATGAAAGTGAATAGAGCTTGCCCCTAATGGAGAGTGTTTTCCTCTTTTTCCTTTGGTTTTGAAGTTGAGGCCCCCATTATTTCGAAATAAAAATCTCCGATTAAAGATTTTATATCAAATTAAACCAGGTTTTATTGTTGAAACAGTAAATCCAACTGTTTCCGTTATGAAGATTGACAATTAAACTAGTGCGAGAAATAAAATATATTTAGAAGTAAACTCTATCCTTTCAGGTTTGAAAACAAGTGTCAAGTCAAGTCGGCAATTGGCCACACAAAGCATCTCCTTCTATTTCTTGTTGGAGGGTTTCTCGGTTTTTTCTTTCAATCGCTGATGGTGACACCACAAATTGCTGTTTTACAAAAGTCATCGAGCAGGGCAAACAAATACTTGATTTTGGTTGCAAAACGCGTGTAAAAAAAAGTCTACGGCACGTGCTACCATGCGACCCCATCCCGTTGTTGTTCGTTCGTTGTTTCCGCTCTGTGGACGGACAAGGACATTGTAGTATGCCAGGAACTAGAGGAAAAGGTAAGGGATAATTAGGTGAATGAGTAGGGCAAATGGCACGTTAATAAATTATATTTAATTTGAATGAGCAGCTAATTTATGGTGATTGGACAAATTTGGCACCGCCTGTTATTGTTGTTGTTCTTAGATCGGTATCTTTAATTAAAACCTAGTTCGGATTATTTTTCCGACATGAGAACCAAAATAACTTCCGAATCATGTACTATTTTGAACTTTAGCTATGTAAAATTGTTTATCCAGTTAGAACCACTGTTCTCCACAATCGTATTCCTTTTCCGGTGACGGCAAAGACAAAATCCACCGAGCGGAGCATACCGACAAAACCGACAATAAAAGTTTCACTTTATAGACCATTTAACCGCAGCAAAATTTCCGGCCCGGTTGAACGGAAACCCTCGCTAACCAAACCAAGCAACGCACATTTCCACCGCGAATGGCATGCATGCGGTAAACCCCCGGAAAATCTAACCTCGATCCCGTTCTCCTTACACGCGCCCAGGCGAGGTATCATTTAGGAAGCTAAACAGCGCGCGATGTCAAAGGCAATTGTCATAGATCATAAACACCATCCCCCGTGCTCCCTTTCCTCTCCTCAGCAGGTAGTGCGTTGCAACACACACTCGCCTATGTTTCGGAATGGGAACGTGAGCGTTCCCGGAAGCACTTTTACCGCCAAAACTATAAACACATCTCAACCGCAAGCCCGGCTTGGGCTCAGTCGGTCGGTTTGTGCGATCGAGGTGAAGGGTGGAAAATTTTTGCGCTGGTTTTGTTCTGGAAAATGCCACAAGCCAAAATTTCCTCAGTCTTTTTCCACGGCTCTCTTTGCATATTGGCTTGCCACCACACCGTTTGGTTTGTGCTGAAGGCCAAAAAGGGGGTAAAAGTCAACGTGTCGCAGGCAGGGACGATATCAAAGGACCATTATGGGACCATGTTTTACGACATATGAGTGCGAGCTGCCGTCTCGGGGATCGCATTTGAATGTTCGTCCCACGGTGGCAATTGTGTTCATATGTATAGCTATTTACATGCCCGTGTGTGTGATGCTGATGGGGATACTCGTCTGGGAAAGGAAATATCAATTACTTTAAACGGTTATGAGTGCCGTTGCCGAATGGTCGAGGGACTCGGGGTTTCTGGAATACCGTTACACAGCGAAACACAGCTCCGGATGAATATTTCATTATGTGATAAACTTTAACGGTCATCAAAAGTTCATCTAGAAAATTTGATTTTTGATGGTGCTTAGATTTATGGACTACTGCGATTTGAATTGCTGTCATTTGTTGTACTTACCTTACGTGAGTTAAAGATGGAAACAAGAAATTCTTTACAAATCCGTGTTTCTATCTACAATTATGTAAGCTTGATTTTTGCATAATTTTTTTAGAAATTACTGTTGATTCGTGTATTCAGGACTTTGAGAAAAGGTGGAGGATTGAACGAATTGCCTATTTTAACAGAATAAGTTGAGGGATATTTGATTTTTAACTGACATGAGAGCAACATTGCCTTACATTTCTTCCTACTCAATATCCAGATTCTATTGGATAGAATGTCCCCAAGCGGAATCGCGTGAAGCTGAATAGTACCTTCCGACTCATGGCTGTAAGAGTTGCCAGTGCGTATAGAACAATATCGTCGGAGGCAGTATGTGTTATCGCTGGAATGATCCCCATCAGCATCATGCTCGTGGAAGATAACGACTGCTACGGACGAAGAAACATCAGAGGAGCGCGGAAGCTGGTGAGAGAAGAGTCGCTGAGCAAATGGCAGCAAGAGTGGGATAGGGCCGAGAATGGTAGATGGACGCACCAACTCATACCGGTTCTGTCAACCTGGTTGAACAGGAAACATGGAGAAGTCGGGTTCCACTTAACGCAGTTTCTCTCGGGTCACGGTTGCTTCAGGCAATACCTGCACCGGTTCGGGCACGCTGCGACACCATTCTGCCCGGAATGCAGAGAGACGGTAGAAACACCACAGCATGTGGTCTTTGGATGTCCTCGTTTTGCCGCGATACGAAGGAAGATGCCGCCCCTGACGGTGGAGAACTTAGTACGCGAAATGTGTCGGGAGGAGAGCGTGTGGAATGCCGTCACCGGCGTTGTAGCACAGATTATGTTGCAACTGCAACGACAGTGGAGAGACGACCAGCGAACTAACGAAATCCCGATTAGCAGACAATCTTGACAGACGCATCGGTGGAGTGACGAGCGTGACGGAGAATCCAGGCTTGGACGGAAACACTTCGAGGGCGGCCGTGAGAGGCTAGATGTTATGTTGGTCGCTATTCCTGGATCGGTTCGCGTCTTGATAAATGAAGTGGTAGTGTGGTGGCGAAATAGACGGAGCAGTGCTGAGCCCAACAAGAAACCCTGCGAGTGTGGTCGTGAGGAGATGGAAGTCATGACGGTCGCCATCTCTGGATCGGTACACGTCTCGACAGGTGCAAGGAAAGTGGACGGTGAAAGAGCATGTAGTAGCATCAAGGATGGCAGAACGCTGCGAGGGTGCCTGTGAAGGAGTGGACGTTATGACGGTCGCCATTTCCGGATCGGTTCACGTCTCGACAGGTGTAGCACAGATTATGTTGCAACCGCAACGACAGTGGAGAAATGACCAGCGGACTACCAATCCCGATTAGCGTTGTCTCGACAGACGCATCGGTGGAGCGACGAGCGCGACGGAGCAAACCTAGCTTGACAGAAACACTACGAGGGCAGCCGTGAGGAGATGGAAGTCATGACGGTCGCCATCTTTGAATCGGTACACGCCTCGACAGGTGCAAGGAAAGTGGACGGTGAAAGAGAATGTAGTAGCAACGAGAATGGCAGAACCCTGCGAGGGTGAATGTGAAGGAGTGGACGTTATGACGGTCATCTCCGGATCGAGGTGTACAGACACAGCCTCCCCCCGAAGTAATACTTAACGGTAGTTCCGGGGGGGTTAAGGGCAGACGCCCGTGAGGTTTTTAGTGGGTTAGAGTCCCACACTGTGCCACGTGATGTAGCAATATATCATTAGTGTGCCTGGCATTGAGCGTTTCCTCACGTAAAAAAAAAACACACACACACACACACCACAACCACTGCGACACGGCACGACAACGGTAGAGTGGGGAAGCAGATGCACCAACGCGAGAGGAAATAGTATGCTGGAAGCTCTGGCTAAGTTAGAGGTAAGGCTCTGCAACGAGGGCACCACAAGCACTTTCCGCAGGGATGGTCGAGAGTCCATCATCGACGTCACCTTCTGCAGTCCATTGTTGGTGGCAAACATGCACCGGAGGGTATCTGAAGAGTATACTTACGGTGATCACCAGGCGATCCAGTATTCCATTGGCACACGGAATCCCGCCACAGCTCTAAAATATAGAGTCGATAAACATAGGTGAAAAACGAAGGCCTTCGACAAGGACCTTTTCATTGAAGTACTAGGCGCGGACAGCCATGGACCTAAACGCAGATGAACTGACGGATATGCTAGTGAAAGCATGCGATGCAACTACAAGAACCGAAGAACTACCGACCCCCAGCTTATTGGTGGAACGAGGAGCTCTGCGTACTTCGCGCTAACTGCCTCAGGGCAAGAAGAAGCCTTCAAAGAGACAGAAATGTCGCATTGAGGGAAGAGCGAAGAGAGGGGTTTAGAGTGGTCAGGGCTGCACTAAAAAAGGCGATAAAGAAGAGTAAATCGAACTGTCTGAAGGAGCTATCCAGAGACGCGGATGTAAACCCATGAGGTAACGCATATAGGGTAGTGATGGCGAATCTCAGTGGTCCAAGGATACCAACTGAAAGGTGTCCCAACAAGTTAAAAGCCATTGTTAAGGAGCTATTCCCGAAGCATGATCCAACCCTCTGGCCACCTACGCCGTATGACGAAGGGGAAGGCGGTGACGCTGAGCGCAGACAGGTTTCCAATGACGAACTAGCAGCAGCTGTAAAAAAACTGAGAGCGAAGAAAGCACCGGGGCCGGATGGAATTCCCAACGTGGCCCTGAAAGCGGCAGTGCAGATGTACCCAGACATGTTCAGGACGGTAATGCAGAAATGTTTAGACGAAAGCCACTTCCCAGAGAGGTGCAAGATACAGAAACTGGTGTTGCTGCCTAAACCAGGGAAACCTCCGGGAGATCCAGCATCGTATAGATCCAGGCATATGGATACACTTGGAGAGGATCATTTTGAACAGGTTGACGGTATGCTTGGAGAGTGATCTCGGACTCTCAGAGAGACAGTTCGGGTTTCGTAAAGAGAGATCTACGGTGGACGCCATTTGCACAGTGATCGAAAGAGCTGAGAAGGCGTCCAAACAGAAGCAAAAGGGTAACCGATACTGTGCAGTGGTAACGATTAACGTTAAGTATGCGTTTAACAGTGCCAGCTGGGAGTCCATTGCACTAGCGCTCCATAGAATGAGCGTCACTGACTATTTGTGCAGGATCTTGAAAAGCTACTTCGAGGATCGAGTGCTGTTTTACGAGACAAACAAGGGACAGAGGATGATCAGGACTACAGCAGGAGTCCCGCAAGGCTCTGTCCTGGGTCCATCTCTCTGGAACTGTATGTACGACGGTGTACTAAAACTGGTTTTGCCTAGAGGCGCGGAAATCGTTGGCTTCGCAGAAGATATTGTAGTAGTAGTAACAGGAGAGTCGCTGAAACAGATAGAAATGCTAGCAACCGAGTCGATAGACATAATCGGAAGCTGAATGCAAGGGGTGAAATTGCAAATAGCCCAACATAAGACGGAAGTGCTGGTGGTCAGCAACTGCAAGGCAGCTCAATCAGTGGAGATCGTTGTGGGAGAGCACACGGTAGTCTCGAAGCGATGGTTGTAACACCTAGGTGTATGGCTTGACGACCGGCTAAATTTCAACTACCACGTCAAGTACACTTGCGAAAAGGCGGGAAAAGTGATCAACGCACTGGCCAGAATTATGCCAAACAACTCTGGTTCAAACAGCAGCAATGCGCGTTTTGTTACCCAGTGTATCCTCTTCGATACTGAGATACGGTGGACCTGCTAGGATAGCAACGCTTAAAACCCAGCGGAATAAGAAGAGATTGAACAGTACATATCGGCTCATGGCAATGCGGGTCGTGAGCGCGTACAGAACTATTTCTTCGGAAGCGGTCTGCGTCATAGCTGGAATGATTCCCATATATATCATTTTGGCAGAAGACAGTGAATGTTATAAGCGGAAGGATACCACAGGAATTCGAAAAGCTATGAGAGCGGAGTCAATGGCAAAATGGCAGCTAGAGTGGAACTCCGCGACTAACGGAAGATGGACGCATAGGCTAATGCTCTCAGCCTGGGTGAACAGGAAGCACGGAGAAGTGAACCTCTATCTGACACAATTGCTTTCGGGACACGGTTGCTTCAGACAGTATTTACATCGATTCCGGCATGCAAGGTCACCCTTCTGTCCGGAGTGCGGCGATGTTGAAGAAACACCCGAGCATGAGGTTTTTATATGCCCCAGATTTGAATCGATGCGCGAGGATACGTTCGCTCTAAACGTAGACAACATTGTTGAGAAAATGTGTCTAGATGAGGGCACTTGGAACGTCGTCTATAGATCGATTGCAAGAATTCTGGTTTAGCTGCAGCGAAAATGGAGGGCAGATCAGCAAGTCGGTAACACCTAGCTTCAAAAGAGGGGTGATGAGCGTATAGAGGACAAGATGGCCCATTGAATGGACGTATCTAGGCCGCATATGACACACAGATCAAAAGCAACGCAATTCTGGGCGCGGTAAAATCCTAGACGGACTCATATGTGTGGGGGATGGGATCTTTCCCAAAATAGTCCCTGTACCTAGATGAACAATATTCAACTGTGGAAATGGAAGAAATCCTGCGATGGTGACTGTGCGGGGTGCGCGTTATGTTGGAGGGCACTTCCTTATCAGGTCACGTCTCGACAGGTGGAGAAATCCCGCTACGGAGGCCATGTGCGTGCTGTTGGAAGGTACTCCTGATTTGGCTCACGTCTCGACGGGTAAAGTTCCTGTGAATGCGGTCGCGATGCTAGCTACAGTTTCGCAAAGAAATCCTGCGAGGGTGGCCGTGAAGAGATGGACGTTAAGTTGGTCGCCATCGGTGCACGTCTCGACAGGCAGCGGAGTAGTACATAGGCACACCCTCCTTCCGAAGTAATGCTTAGCGGTGGTCCCGGGAGGATTTGGGGCCAGGAGCAGTGAGGTTTTTAGTGGGTTAGAGTCCCACACCGTGCCACGTGATGCAGTGCATCATCAGTGTGCCAGGCATTGAGCTTTTCCTCACGCTATAAAAACACACACACACACACACACACACACACACACACACACACACACACACACACACACACACACACACACACACACACACACACACACACACACACACACACACACACACACACACACACACACACACACACACACACACACACACACACACACACACACACACACACACACACACACACAGAGAAAGAATGCTCAGTTTTCGAAACTGAGACGAATGGTATAATACATTCGGGCCTTTTTTCCATTTTCGGTTTATTAATGCTTCTTAAAACGATGGTTTTACAATTGATGGAGGGGCGGTAGGGGAAAGTAATGAAAATTTTTTTGGGAAAGGAGGGGAAAGAGTGGAAAAGAAGGGGGAATAGGTGCTACGCTTAACAAGTTGTCGTTGTGACTCCTATCTTTTGTCCAATACTGGAAGGTGTATGGGTCGAACCAAGCTATAATCAGAGATTATAACCGGAATTGAACCCACAACACCTCCCAGGGCGTGTGGCTCGCTGGTACCCGTGTACCTTTGAACAATAGAGGCGCTGGACAAAAGAAGTCTGCACAACCCCTCTTATTAATGTAGCGACGTATCTGGTTTTGGGTTATTTTTAGACACACAGATTGTGCCTTTTCCTCCGTCAACTGCAGAAACCACCGACCGAGAAGTTTTAATCCCCCCCTTCCTTTCCACTCTTTCCCAAAAAAATTTTCATTACTTTCCCCTACCGTCCCTCTATCAATTGTAAAACCATCGTTTAAAAAAATATTAATATTAATGCCTGACCGCATTTCAAGGTCAAAGACTAAAACACGAGTTTGGTTAATTACATAGGAACGGAGCCTTCCTCCGAAGACCAGCGCTGAGAAACGCGAACTAACACGCTTACGGACGAACAACGTCACACGCAGTACCTTGCAAGTCGTAAGGGCCTGCATAGTGTCGCCGTCCTGAAAGTAAAAACAAGTTAGATTAAAACTTCTCGGTCGGCGGTTGAGTCGAGCAGCCGAATCAAATAGTCCAATCGACTAGTTGAGTCAAGCAGTTCATTCGAGCGGTCGAGACGAGCAGTTCTCGACTGAACTCCAGTCGAGCAGTAGAATCAAGTAGTTGAATCGAGCAGTAGAGTCGAGCATCGAATCGAACAGTTGAGTCGAGCAGTCTAGTCGTGCAGATAAATCATGCTATCCAGTAAAGCAGTTCAGTCGAACAGTAGAATCGAACAGTCCAGTCTAGCAGTTTAATCGTGCAGTTAAGTCGAGCAGTCATGTCGAGTAGTAAGTCAAGCAGTCGAATCGAGTAGTTAAGTCGAGTAGTCCACACGAGCAGTTAAATCGAACTGTTCGGTCCAGCAGTCAAGTCGATCTGTCCAATCAAGCAGTTGAATCGAGCAGTTCAGTTAAGCAGTCCAGTCGAGCAATCAAATCGAGCAGTCTAATCGACCAACCCAGTCGAGCAGTCCAGCAGTCGACCAGTGAATTGACTGAGAATACAACCCGTTGCTACGAAAAGATGACGTCCTGTCAGGGACCTGTTTTTAGTTATTGATAAGCCTCTTATGACGTCCTGTCAGAGACCTGGTTTTCGGGACAGACATAAGCCTCTTATATAAATAGATTAGGGTATTTTGCCTATCATTGAACGATTCCAATGATTGGACAGCGTCCAATAAAACGTTAATTCTAGAATACATATACGCTCAAATCCTATCAAAGTGCACGAATTACTCACTTTGATCAGTTGTGGATAATTTCTTGTAACAATAGCGTTACATAAGGCAAGATTTAATAACAAAAATTCAAGTTGAACTTTGTCATATACAATATGGGCTATAACCCTGCATTTTGTTAGCATTTCAGATAAGAAACATGTCTCACTAATTAACATTTAAAATAATTATATTACCATATCATGCTGTTTATAGCTAATGATATTCATCTATGCACTATTTGTCAACATTTTCAAGCAAAATAAAAAATTATTTATCGTTTTTAAAGTATTAAAATTTGACTGTTTAATCATTGGACAATAAAGCAACGATGGTCCTAAGCTTGTACAAGAACTGAAATAGCATGAAAAACTCGCATTACTTCTCATTATGCATGTGTATTTGACAGTTTTTATATTTATGGCACTGTTTACAAATGGTTTTCATTTGTACGGCAAAAATCTTCCGTTGAAAATTTAGTATTATTTCTTATTTTATATACATGCTTTTGTTTTTTTTTTTTTGTTTTAATACAACAATTCCACGAAAAATAGTCCTATTGCGAATTAAAGCTACTCCAGATTTGTTTAAACTATGTGTACTCGAATCTTATCTGAAAAATTTTATTATCGTGTATTTGATTTGGTCTGCCATGAATTAAGGTAATCACAAAAATCAACATTTTAGTCTAAATACTAAAGAAAATATTAAGAAGTTTAAATCACCGAATTGTTCCGGTGTTAATGGTACTGACAGCAAACGTGTTACCGTTCGTAACATTTGTATATATGTTGTATATAATAATTGGTATGATTTGTCATCGACTTCGTTAAAAAGTCTCCGGAGTACTAAATACGGCCATTTCAAATATACACCAAACAAATAGGGTTAAATATTAAGCACACATTACACTAAACACGAAAAGCAATAAAATAACCGGTTCAGATTCAGTTCAGTGGGTGGTCGAGAAAAGGAAGTAAAAGGAAGCAGTAAAAGAGATAGCAATAGAGGAACACACCAAGGACAGACTCTTGGGTGGAGATCATTTCTAACCAACCATCGAGCGAATAACATCGAAACGAACAAGTGGACGTGAAATTAGAAGTACATAGTTTAAAATAGTTGTAGTACAGATAGAACAAGAATTAAAAGTTTAAAATAAGAAGAAAATTGAATCAGGTAAATGCAGAGCGGAAACGTGAAGCTGGAATGCTTATATCGGGAAATTCTGGCTACAAAATGAGTATCCCATTTCTCAAATAGGACCCGTTTAGAGAGGCTGAGACCAACGATTCCCGGCTTTGGGACCACGTGAGACTCGTCAGGGTTACGAATGACCATAGTCTCGTCTAGAGGGAAGCTGAATTAACCACGGCAACTACCGTTGGGAAAGCTGTGAGGAGTTAAGAACATCCGTTGGTCGTCCACCACGTGGCACATTCCGCCGTCCACGATTCGCCGGCCGCCGTCGTTTAGAACCCGTTGGCTAGCCGATCCCGTTCTCCGAGTCGACGCTGCAGTGTACGCTTAAATCGCACCGGCGTACCGGAAATCTCTACTGGCCATCATACCGCGTGCCGGAAATCTTCATTGGCCATCATACCGCAGACATAATCCACCTGGGTGGATTGAGGGTCGCTGAGTCCAGCAACAGCCTGCCGCAGTTCACCGAACCGATAGCATCTCCCCCGGAAAGTTAAAGTGCCGCTGCATCGTGCGACGAGAACCAAATTCCTCATTATCCTGCCGGTAAGGTTACAACGTCGACCACCCACACTAACTCTTACATACACACACAGAGCTTTGTACACGTTAGGGGAATTAAAAGGCAAGAATTATAATCAGCAGGTTTTTTCAGATTTGCACACATATCACAGTCCTGATTAGCGTAGTAAGCCAGAGCCGACCTTGAGCCAGAAGAGTTTCACGCTCGTGCTCGGGTGTGAAAAGAGGTCTTGAGCACCCACCCCAGACGGTCCCCAGTGGTTCGACCAGGGACCAGGGGTATAATAGGTGGAACCCCTCTGGTTCCGCCAGTAACAAACGTTAGATACTTCTATGAATATTGTAGAATAATATTAGGTTGAAACAATTTTTTTATATAACGTTGTAAATATTTTGTATTCTAACGGGTGGCAACTAAAATTTTGGAATTTTTTTCTCAAGCTGTCAAAAAAAGACAAAGATACATGAAGAAGATCTGATTTACCGAAATTAAAGATACATTATCTATTGTTGAAAAAAAAAATAGTGTACATTTGAAAACGGTCCGTAATCGGCTGTTCGGCGAAGCTTTCGTTTGACATCGAAACAGGAGCGTTGTACGGCCGTCATGTCAACTTTGCGAATGCATCTCTTGATTCTACCAATCAATTGTTTGTAATTCGGGGCTCTCCAGTTATTTTTGTAAACCAAGGAACTCAAAATACCAAAGAAATATTTGATTGGGCGCACTGAGACAGGTTTTTCGGATTGTGGGTTTTGGGTAAACATGGAATTGAATGGGTATTCAGGAACGATTGTATTTTTTTGCGTAATGCGATGATGCTCTATCCGGCCAAAACACGTATTGTCTATCTGCATGATGTTTTTGAAGAAACGGGATCAAAATTTTCTTCAAACGTTCGTCTGGTGCATCTTAATTGGTAGCCAAACCAGAGGGCTTGTTGTTGAAGAAACGGGAAAGAGAACGATGTCCTTCTGCGTCCATAATTTTGGCTGGTCTTCCACTACCTTGCTTGCGAATAGTTGGTGGGCATCTTAGGATATGGTAAACAGTCGAAGTCGCAACATATTTGCTTTTTAAATGTTATACCGTATACTTTTTGCCGAGATTTCTGTTGGCGTTCGTAGAAGTGTACAACGCGCTCCCGAAATGCTTCTTGTTTCGACGCCATTTTTAGCAAAACTGGGCTAGCATAAACAAAACAAAAAATATTAACAAAAAGAGAAGAGAGGGAGCTAACACATACATACTCCCATTTCTCTCTGAGCTCGTTTGTTGTTGAGCATAAGGGCCGCAAAAAAAATCCAAAATTTTAGTTGCCACCCGTTAAATTCTAGCCAACGAGCTAGTTTTTCATATTTTTTGAGAGCTAAATAATTTTTTATCATTACTTTTGAAAAATTCTAAATATTATAATTTGATTTCTTCTTATAAATAAAGTTTCGACGATGAGACGAAGATGAATGGTACATTTTTTCACCTGCAGGGAAACGGATATTCGCAGTTTTTCAGAGTATTATCTTGCTAACAAATTTGTTTCGAGGAATCAGGAGAGAAACAAACATAGTTTCCCTTGTAAAAAACAGATCTTGCCATTAGACCGCAGGAAATATAAGTAAGCTCGAGGAAACCGTAAAGAGAGAAAAATTTGCGGGAAAGCAACAGAAATGAAGGATAAGAGCATCGTAGATTAGAAGGGGAAATTAATATCCCTTAAGAAACATATTGTAATTAGTAACATGTTAACTAATTGCAGATTATTTTTAATGAATATCGGCACCAACTTTTCAAAAGGGCCGATCTGCAAAATGTTACCAACCCGAGTTTGGGTTATTTTCTGCTGGACTAGGATAGGGAAAGAAACCCTCACTCGGTTTGTTTACATTTTGCAGACTGGCCCTTTTGAGTAGTTGGTGCCGATATATCTTAAAATGTATTCATTCTTAATAGTAAGCTATCAAATTAACTTCAAGGTCGGTGCAATATATTGCATGTCCAACCATTGGACAATAAGTGTCCAACTATAGGACAATACGGTTTTAGAAGTGTTCAACGATTGGGCATTCAAGCGTTGTCAAAAAATCGCATATTTTTCCACGAAAGGCTTATTTATTTCATGAAAATGTCCATGTAATGTGAACATATTTTGTATCTGATTCAGATTTTCATGTTTCTGTCTATTTGAAATTATTTATTTAGAAAATATCGCTAAAACTAAAAACACAGGGGCTTAGCTGTGCGATCATTAGCAAATTACCCTATATAAATAGATTCTCATATAGTAGAAAGGCAAAACGGAAAAAAAGTTTAAAAACGGTACTGGAAAAGGGAGAAAAATAAAACAGAGCAGAAATAAAATTCCAATTCCAAATAAAACTGGCACTGCAATTCACTTTAAATCTAATTCCAATTTTTAGTCCAATTTCCATTAAGTAAAGCTACAAACCCTAGAAATGAAAAACTAATATAATCGTATTTCGAATTTGGCAACAACTGCGCGTCGCCTATGTTGCCACAACCGAACCCGTGCCAAAATCGAGACCCTTTTTTGATATGAAAATTTTTAATGTAAATGCGTTAGAAATTGACTAAATACTTTTAATCAACGATTGCAACAATTCTATATTTAAAAAGTCCACCAACAGCCATCCGTTCGGTGCAAATAAGTTTTCGGCAGTGTACGGTAAGACGTAGTCTTACGGCAATAAAAATAAGATTGTTCAAAACATTCTATTGCGGAGATTCCACCTATTAGACTCCCACGCGAAAATTATTAGCGTGGTTATTTTTTGCATGTCCCACACATGTTTGCAATTTAGCAATTCGAACCATCAATTTTTCGTTACTATCTACCTACTGCAGTTGTACCCCTGCTTGCTTGACAAGCATATTTTCAATGTATTTGGTAAGTACAGGATAATTATTATTAAAATATGAATTTCCGTAGGACTCGTAAAATTACTGCGAGGCGCGATATAACTGGAAACTTTTTTCAAGAACACACTAAGGGCATTAGTTTTTCGTCATTTAAAGCTTGTATGCGGAAACTGACCGATATTTAAGCATATTTTTGGAAGTGAAATATTTTGTGTTGCCAAAAACGGATACTTTTGTTACCAACATCGAGGCATGCCAAAATCGTACCATGCCAAATTCGAAATCCCACTGTATAGAAATTCAAAACCCGAATGAAAATGAATGAAAATCAAAAAAACACCAAATATCGAAGCTCGTGCGAGCGGAAAACAAAATTCGAATGCTTTAAGCTAAAGTCAAAGCAAATAACTGCGAAGCAAGCGCAAAGAGCCAAGTCGGAAGATCAATAATTTACGATTGAGTTGTAAGGTATAGAAAACAAGAAAATGTAAGCCGAGTATTAGGAGTCAAAATCGTAATTGAAAAATCAAAAACCGAAAGCTGGAAATTGTGAACCTTCAGCTAGAAGCACAGTGGGTATACTTAAAACAGAAATGCAAGTATTGAAATTTAAAAACTGGTCATTTTAAATCAATATGAATCATTAGGACTGTCGCAGTGGCCTTTTAACCCAATATCCTTCTGGCATACAAAAAAAAATCAATATGAAACATTTTCAAAATCAAAATTGTTAAAAATCAGAACTTGCGCTTATATCATAAATTATAGGTCAATTCTGTTAACCGCCATCAGGTACTTTCTCGGTGTTGCACCGCAGCGAGTTGGAGCTTGCGGTAATAGTCGTAATAAGATTACGCCGGTAAATTCGTCGATTGGAGATCGTTGTTGGCAGGTTTGAGCACAGACAGACCTGCAACTTTGTGGCAACATGTTTGGCGAGTGCTAAGCCGTCCCACATGTTTTCACCGGTACTGGAGGTGTTCACACTCGCGACCAAACAGCAAAATTTCGCATGCATTCGCGGCAACGGCAGTTCGGGTTCGCTGGAATCTGTCAACTTACCCGTTGGTACCCCCCCACCCCCCCTACAAGTAGGACATGTGGCAATCTGAACCGGGAAAAATCGTGACCGGGAAGTGTTACTGCTTTGAAATGCAAAACCAACCGCGAAACATTGATACCTACTTTTAACACTAAGGGGGTTATCAATCGAGTAAAAGTGGGACAAATTCATTCGTGCTGCTTGGGGACCAGTTCAGTTGTTTATGGAATAAACAATGTTAGCTGTTTTCTAATCAAACCATCATGAGATTGTAGATGAAACATCTAGCCGGTGATTTCGAGTTCCATCGAATTGTGCCGGGCAGGGCAAATAAATGAAGTCACATCATAACCATTAGACACCTTGCAGTAATCAACCGATCCATTCCTGCCGGCAATAAAAACCGTCCGGAGAGCAACGCGATCGATAAAAGCAATTATTGGTTTCGGCTCATGTGGCAACGATACGTCCGTCCGTTTTTCTTTTCGTTCCGTTCCGTTGTTATCGTCACCGAGGGGTTTCGTTCCGGAGGTCGTGTGTGCAGCAGCAGCCAACGATTGATGGCCACTTTTTCTCAACCCGATGCCGCATGGCATGTCTGTGCCATTGTGTTCCGAGGGCGAATCGTGATGCGAATTTCCAGGAGTGGATTATCGCTAAACAGCAGCAGAAGCAGCAGCAGCAGCGGCAGCTAAGAGTCACTGCCGGAAAATGAACTCTTTCCTCGGCGGGTTTCTCCATCTGATGGTGGCGGTCAGTCGTTAGTGGATATCGCTTCTGGCGAAAAGATTTATCTAGTTGTACACAATGAGGACCAAGCGCGGCGCCACGGGCTGGGGGGTGGACGTGGAGGTCGTTCGATTCTAGCTCAGAAAAGTAAAACGTTTTATCGATTCCCCCGTATGAGCCCCCGGTTGTTTCTGAAAGGAAATTTGAGATTGCGACGGCTATTGAATTACAAAAGAGAGCGCACAAGTGCTTGAGAGCTGCGGCAGGTTGCTCAAGGCGATGAAAGGGTTCGTCTTAGCGGTTGTTGATAGGAGTCGAGTGTCAAGAAGCAACAAAAAAAATGTCGAAGGGAGCAATTACACTTGCACACTAGAGCCAGACTCGCTTAATTAAATTTTGCCGCTTTTGTCACAACAATCAATTGATGCCTGCGGTAGACAGAGCCAAATTGTTGTGACAGGTTTTTCCGTTTCGGGATGATACACTTCTTGATCCGGTACGCTCTGTTTATTAACGTCCGTACCATTTGATCTTAGTGCCAAGCTTACCATTATTAAATTGAGATAAGAAAGGGGAAACCTTCTTATGCTTCTCCAGCGATGAGGTCGATTCCATATTTAACAAAACTCGCTTTGAGGTTATGAAGAACAAATCAATTGGAATGAACTCGTCTACTTGGATGACTCCGAGTGAGTGAACTTTTAATCTCGTAATTCCAAGGAAGGTTACAACCCAAGCAAATCTACACAAAATTAATTTTTCAAAAATATCACTCGAAGACAAGTTATTAAATATTTATGTAATTTTCAGCGCTCCTATCGGGGCTACGCTGAATCCCGCGGGCCAATCGCGAAACTACGTCAGAAGCGATAAAATAGGCATTGACAAGGCTAATAACATTGAGCGGTGAATAAATTATACCCACTTTGCCTGGCTGCTGGAGATATTTCATTAGGAGCAAAACGCATCGCGGGGTTCGCAACGACTTTACCCACCCTGGCAGGCAGGACCATTCTAGGTAAGCTGTCCCTAATATATCGCGGAAGAACACCACCGCACCGCCACCGGACCGGCTAGGAGACATTGTGTAGGTACATGGCGAAGACTCCGCTCGTGAAAGTGGCAACGAGGCATGAAAATTTTAATACTCCCGAATCGTCGAATAAACTCCTCCCGACCCGTCCCGGTGCACACGTACGTACGTCTTTACCCACCGCGAATCCCGGTCTGAGGTCGACCTGTGTGCGTTACTGGGTTGAGCCCAACAGCAACATCAACCGGTAGCGCTTTTCCTCCCAACACGCGAAGACCAGAGAGGGGGGGGTGACACGCGAAGTTAATCTTCTCGAAATTATTTTGTCATTTTTGGAAAACTCTCTCGGGGATATATTTTTCACTTTGTTCTTTTGCCCGCGTGCGAAATGCGCGCCTGGCATTGCGCGGGGTTCGGGAGGAAAGCGACGCCTTGGAGCCTTACCGAGCGGACGTCTTTTCCAGCGCGCAAAGGCCCCTTCGGGCGTGGAGCTTCTTCCTGCTCCTCTCGCGAGTTTCCGTGTTGATACTGAAGGCGGTGCGGTGGAGTGGGAAGCTCTGTATCATAGTACGATAAAACGTCATACTGTCTAGTCGGAGAACACGCCGGCGAAACACAGCGACAGCCTCCTTCATGCTTCGGAATTCTTTTGACTTCGTTTCGTTTGCCAACCGGCAGCCAACCCGGGAGAAGAAGTTACAACCTCGACTTCAAACGGAAATATGAAGGTCTGGCTGCTGCTCGGAGGCTGTTTTCAATATGTACCTTATACATGCTTTGTCGGTGCCCCGGTAACTACCAGAGGCAGTGAGGCGACGTTGGTTCAAATTTTCTTTACGCTTTACGGATTGAATTCTGCCTGGGACGTCTCCCATTTCTTATGCTGACTGCCATCGTTAATAAATAATGAGTGCAGGTTTGAATAATTGACGATGTGAAAATATTGAAATTTTGTGTGTACGATTCGGCTTAAAGCCAAGGTAAACTGCTTTACGTTAAACCGAATTTTATGTTACAGCAATTTTCTAACGCTAGAATTTCAATCCACCCACCGAACATTTACTCGAGTTCAGGTGATGTCATCTGAAACCATCGTCTGTTGCCATCATTCTGAACAATGAATTAAACTAAGATAATATTCTATTTAAATTTCTTCAATTCACCTTAACCTTTGATTCCGCTCACAACCCTTCGCCATCGCCCTCGGCGGCGGGCCGAGGAAGACTGCTCGCTTCAAATCCCAAACGGCACAAACAAGTCGAATCATAAACAGACAGAGGCGCGGTCGCACCTGAGTCTAAGACTGCAGTAGATTTTATATCGCAAATTGTCTTTAAACAAGCTTAGACAGATAGAGAGAACTCGGTCGGAGCAAGGGGCACCGAATAGCAGTGCAACTCAATAAAATGTAACTAAGCTTTGCTTACACACAATTTTATTAGATTTCGCCAACAACTATGGCAGCTCGGTTCTTGGAGACTGGAGAGACGGCTCTAAACACCGACGGTGCGCCCGGTAGCCCCGGGAGGCAAAACGATTAAGACAAAGCAGCGTACCTTTTCCTTGGCAGCAACCAGCGCCGACCTTCCTAGTAGGAGACGCTTGTCTTGGCTTAGCTTGATTTGATTCACAACTAGGAATGTCAACAATTGGAACGATTACGACTCCTTCGTACGGTTATGACCGACCGGAGGAAACCGGAGCAGCCCTACTCGTCGGTATGTAGATATAGAAATTATTGCTAACAAGACCGAACAGAAGAAAGATCGTTTCACGCATTTGTGCATTTAATTTGTGCAGGTCGCTCCGTGGTGAGGCCTGAGGAGCAATAGTCGTTCAGGCCAAGTTTGTTGGTTTACGAGGTAAATAGAGGACGTAAGCTTGTGCAACAGTAGCTGCGGTATTCGGATAGGATTACTTTAATAGTTGTTTAGTTAATAACTAAAATACACAGTCAATATTGAGATGGTGGAGTTATCGCAGATTAAAACAGGCTGTCTATAGCAATTGATTATTACAAAAAATTGCATTCAATGCGACTATGTCAAGCTCACTCTCCAGTGCAAAGGAAAGCTGCGAATTTACTACACCCAGAGTACATATTCCAGTTGCGAAGCTACGTTGAGAAATTGCAATCAATTTTCATGATTCGATTTTAATTTCTAATTTTTCATTTTTCATTTTTCATTTTTCATTTTTCATTTTTCATTTTTCATTTTTCATTTATCATTTTTCATTTTTCATTTTTCATTTTTCATTTTTCATTTTTCATTTTTCATTTTTCATTTTTCATTTTTCATTTTTCATTTTTCATTTTTCATTTTTCATTTTTCATTTTTCATTTTTCATTTTTCATTTTTCATTTTTCATTTTTCATTTTTCATTTTTCATTTTTCATTTTTCATTTTTCATTTTTCATTTTTCATTTTTCATTTTTCATTTTTCATTTTTCATTTTTCATTTTTCATTTTTCATTTTTCATTTTTCATTTTTCATTTTTCATTTTTCATTTTTCATTTTTCATTTTTCATTTTTCATTTTTCATTTTTTTTCATTTTTCATTTTTTATTTTTCATTTTTCATTTTTCATTTTTCATTTTTCATTTTTCATTTTTCATTTTTCATTTTTCATTTTTCATTTTTCATTTTTCATTTTTCATTTTTCATTTTTCATTTTTCATTTTTCATTTTTCATTTTTCATTTTTCATTTTTCATTTTTCATTTTTCATTTTTCATTTTTCATTTTTCATTTTTCATTTTTCATTTTTCATTTTTCATTTTTCATTTTTCATTTTTCATTTTTCATTTTTCATTTTTCATTTTTCATTTTTCATTTTTCATTTTTCATTTTTCATTTTTCATTTTTCATTTTTCATTTTTCATTTTTCATTTTTCATTTTTCATTTTTCATTTTTCATTTTTCATTTTTCATTTTTCATTTTTCATTTTTCATTTTTCATTTTTCATTTTTCATTTTTCATTTTTCATTTTTCATTTTTCATTTTTCATTTTTCATTTTTCATTTTTCATTTTTCATTTTTCATTTTTCATTTTTCATTTTTCATTTTTCATTTTTCATTTTTCATTTTTCATTTTTCATTTTTCATTTTTCATTTTTCATTTTTCATTTTTCATTTTTCATTTTTCATTTTTCATTTTTCATTTTTCATTTTTCATTTTTCATTTTTCATTTTTCGTCTTTCGTCTTTCGTCTTTCGTCTTTCGTCTTTCGTCTTTCGTCTTTCGTCTTTCGTCTTTCGTCTTTCGTCTTTCGTCTTTCGTCTTTCGTCTTTCGTCTTTCGTCTTTCGTCTTTCGTCTTTCGTCTTTCGTCTTTCGTCTTTCGTCTTTCGTCTTTCGTCTTTCGTCTTTCGTCTTTCGTCTTTCGTCTTTCGTTTTTCGTCTTTCGCCTCTAGTCTGCCGCCTTTCGGCTGTCTGTTTTCTGTATTATTCTTTCCCACATTTTACCAGTTCTATTTTATTTTATTCTCTTTTGCTGTCCCATTTTTAAACTTTTTTCCGTTTTTTCTCCTTTTCTGTACCATGTTCTTGGTTTTTTCTCTCACTTTCCTATAATTTTTTTTCTCTTTTCCATTCGTTTTCCTTTTTCTGTCCCATATTTCCTGTTACGTTATTCAGATTTTTTCGTTTCCTATTCCATGTTTGCTTATTTTCAGTCATGTTTCCCTCATTGTTTTCATTATTTTTTTTCGTTTCCCGTCTTTTCTCTTCTCTTTCTCCCTTTTCTCGATTCCAGTTTTTCTCGTTCCGTTTCACCGTTTCTTTAGTCTTTTTACTTTATTTTTTGTCCCATTCTCTTGATTTTTTTCCCATCGTTCTTCTTTTATATATTGTTTGACCTCTTTTTCTGTTTTTCTCGTTTTCTCTATCGGAGTTCGTTTTTCTCTCTAGCCATTTTTATTTTTGTTTCTCGTTTCTCTTGTTTTCTTTTCTGTAATCCCTTAGTTATCTCGTTTTCGCACTTTTCCCCTCGTTTTTTCACTTGCACTCTCTTTTCTCGTTTTATGACCCGTTTTGCCTTCGATTCTGTCGCATTTTTTCTTTCGTGTTTCTTTTTTTCATGCCTTTTTTCTTTTATTGTCTTTCTGCTCTGTCATTTTTTTTTCTTTTATACAAAAATACAAAAAAAATTAATTCTCAGTATTAAACTCTGTCTGTCTGTCTGTCTGTCTGTCTGTCTGTCTGTCTGTCTGTCTGTCTGTCTGTCTGTCTGTCTGTCTGTCTGTCTGTCTGTCTGTCTGTCTGTCTGTCTGTCTGTCTGTCTGTCTGTCTGTCTGTCTGTCTGTCTGTCTGTCTGTCTGTCTGTCTGTCTGTCTGTCTGTCTGTCTGTCTGTCTGTCTGTCTGTCTGTCTGTCTGTCTGTCTGTCTGTCTGTCTGTCTGTCTGTCTGTCTGTCTGTCTGTCTGTCTGTCTGTCTGTCTGTCTGTCTGTCTGTCTGTCTGTCTGTCTGTCTGTCTGTCTGTCTGTCTGTCTGTCTGTCTGTCTGTCTGTCTGTCTGTCTGTCTGTCTGTCTGTCTGTCTGTCTGTCTGTCTGTCTGTCTGTCTGTCTGTCTGTCTGTCTGTCTGTCTGTCTGTCTGTCTGTCTGTCTGTCTGTCTGTCTGTCTGTCTGTCTGTCTGTCTGTCTGTCTGTCTGTCTGTCTGTCTGTCTGTCTGTCTGTCTGTCTGTCTGTCTGTCTGTCTGTCTGTCTGTCTGTCTGTCTGTCTGTCTGTCTGTCTGTCTGTCTGTCTGTCTGTCTGTCTGTCTGTCTGTCTGTCTGTCTGTCTGTCTGTCTGTCTGTCTGTCTGTCTGTCTGTCTGTCTGTCTGTCTGTCTGTCTGTCTGTCTGTCTGTCTGTCTGTCTGTCTGTCTGTCTGTCTGTCTGTCTGTCTGTCTGTCTGTCTGTCTGTCTGTCTGTCTGTCTGTCTGTCTGTCTGTCTGTCTGTCTGTCTGTCTGTCTGTCTGTCTGTCTGTCTGTCTGTCTGTCTGTCTGTCTGTCTGTCTGTCTGTCTGTCTGTCTGTCTGTCTGTCTGTCTGTCTGTCTGTCTGTCTGTCTGTCTGTCTGTCTGTCTGTCTGTCTGTCTGTCTGTCTGTCTGTCTGTCTGTCTGTCTGTCTGTCTGTCTGTCTGTCTGTCTGTCTGTCTGTCTGTCTGTCTGTCTGTCTGTCTGTCTGTCTGTCTGTCTGTCTGTCTGTCTGTCTGTCTGTCTGTCTGTCTGTCTGTCTGTCTGTCTGTCTGTCTGTCTGTCTGTCTGTCTGTCTGTCTGTCTGTCTGTCTGTCTGTCCTTATAGAATTGAAAACTACTAAACCAATCGGCGTGAAAATTTGCATGTAGAAGTTTTCGGAACCAGGGAAGGTTCTTATGATGGTTAGAGACCCCTCACCCCCTAAGAGGGAGGCTCCCATACAAATGAAACACAAATTTCTGCATAACTCGAGAAGTAATCGAGCAAATGGAACAAAATTTGGTATGTGAAAGTTTTTGGAGGCAATAATGTTTTCTATGGTGAATTAGGACCCCTTACCTTTTTAGGAGGGGAATTACAACCCCTTCCCCTTCAATAGTGAGGGGGGGCGCTTCTATACAAATGAAATGCAAATATCCTCATAATTTATTAGTTAATTCCTTGCAACAACTTTGTTATTACGAAAACGGTTTTCGAATCAAAATAAGGGACTACATTCAAAGTAGTATCAAGGAAGTTAGCAGAAAAAGTGTCTTTTGATTGCTCAGGTTTATTTTGCTTTATTTATTTGCTTTATTGTTAAGAATTTTCATTTTGCTTATGATTTTAGTTGAAAAATCTTGAATTGTTTATTTCAAAACGCTATATCTCGAGATCGGCAAAGAACAGGAAAGAAGGTTATGAGTGATTCTTGTGTAAAAAATTCTGAGGAATACGATGGTGTTGAAATTTTTGAGATCAAATTGTACTCATTGAGAGAAAAATGCAAACTTAGTTTTAAAATCGAAAACAAAAATTCTTGGCAACACT
This sequence comes from Sabethes cyaneus, assembly GCF_943734655.1. NCBI lineage: Eukaryota > Metazoa > Arthropoda > Insecta > Diptera > Culicidae > Sabethes > Sabethes cyaneus. The sequence continues at coordinate 31,746,307 of NC_071355.1, read as the reverse complement.
GTCGTTAAAAACTAACATCTTTTTTGGATTTCTCAGATAATTTTCCTTGAAAATGTAGAAAAGAGTTTCTTTCGGATTACTTTCGGAGATATAAGCCAAAGAAAATAGGCGGATTTGACGAAAATGAGGCTTTTTCTTATAAAGGGGGGCTCATAAATCGAGGGGATGTCCAATCGGCACCAAACTTGGAATTTTTGTTTTTTGGTCCAAAATGAACAATCTGCCCGAATTTGGTAAAAATCCAAGGAGCTCGATTACAAGTTTGTACTTTTTCTCGGTCACTTGACGTGGAATGACCTATAGGTTTATTTATTTTCCTAGATCTACTGACCTCTATTACTTTCCTTCAGTTGGGTCACCCCTACGAAATGGTACTTTCTACGAAAATATTTTCCGTGAAATGGCACATCCCGCGTAAGGTTTTTCACGAAATGGTATTCTGCGAAACTCTATATGTATTCCGCGTTATGGTCAACCGAGAATTGGTGTTCCGCAAAATGGTATTCGGCGAAATGGTTTGTAATGAAGGCGAATATTTAAATGCTATCCGCTTTATTTTATCAGGCTAATCAATGTTTTCTATTTTACTGTGAGGAAATTTTGTATATTAAAACACGCATGAACTTTCTAAGACAAGCCATTCATAATTCTAATCTGGAAACAAATTAACATGTTGCATATAAACCATTCAAAAGCCATGTGTTTCCAATAAGGTATTATGACTCTGACGCTCGACATATGTAATCAAAAATTACAACAATCTCCCCAATAACAAACATAACGTCATACCGCCACATCCAGCTGCCTAGCGAAGAACAAGTTCATGAAAACTTTATCAACCGGTTTGAGCGAAGAAAACTCACTCTACAGCAGCAACTCGAACTCGAGGCAGGGCACCGAGAACAGGCCGATGTCTCCGGGTGTTGATTGATAAATTTTGCACAGCATTACTTAATTTTCGCGAATATAATCAACAAACCGTCGAGTGGAAAAGCGAAGCGAAGCGACGGGGAAAAAATAAACAGATCTCATTTCTCATTCCCTTCGGCCTGCGCTGCTGCTGCTGCTGCTCAAGTTGCTGTATGGCTCCCATCCGAGGGGCGTGGGTCGGAGGCTGACTGGGTCGGAGGATGTTTGTCTTTAGAATCAAAAGTTCAAGCCAGACAGAAGTTGGCTTAGGGATTTAGCTCGGCACAGGGGGAAAAGCCAGAAAAGACCCGGTGCACAGGCACTTCGGCTGTAAAAAGGCTGCCGACAACATAAAAATAAATGTTACTTGTTTCTTACTGCGCTCATATCTCCTGGCCGCGGTCGGATGTCTGGCTCCCGGTGAACTGCGCCGTCGAATGAATGCGCTGCTGGGTGGGGGTTGCAATTGAGCGTGTAACTGAAAAGACTAATGGGAATCATGTTCTGAACTGAGCACACTGGGTGTGAAAAGTTCTGCTGAAAAGCATTCAATCTAGTCCGTTCAGAGGCACGTTGTCACCTTCCAAGAAGCTCAGCGAAACTTAGTCTACTCTAAGGCATATTAATATTTTTTACTTTAGGTTATTCATCAGGCCGTTTAATATTGATATCTGCCAAGATGTTCAAGTAGCAAAAAGTGACACCCATTATGCTGACGTTTCACGCTAACACTCGGTTCCATTGGCATTATCTGCCGGAGCTGATCGTCATCTACGATAGCGTACTTGGGATCGAGTGCCCGTCGTCTTCGCCGAGCACTCGTCGAGCTGATGCACGACCCAGTGCAAAACTGATAGTGAGTCACACAATGCGACACTCATTCTGTTGACACTTCACAAATGACCCGCAGAATGCGGTGACAATGAGAAAGATGCGATATCCGATTACGTCTTTACGGACCAATTCTCCCCCGTGGCCGGCCGTTTGTTGCCTGCTGGCGTGCGAGGTAAACGGATCAAGATCAACGACCTGCCAGCTTCTCCGTCTATAGTCTCTGTAGTCAGAAATGCGCGGAATTCCTACCCAGTTTCACCTTTTCCAAATGACAACGACAACAGCAGCGCGAGTGAGGTTCGTGATCTGAACCACCCAAATAAATGCACGACCATTCTATTTCTCGCGATCCGAAACGCATTCCCGTGACAAAACGGTTTAATTAGTTAACCTTTACAGAGCGCGGTCCCCCAAGGTGCTCGTACTCGCTAGTAACTACACGCTAGTTGTGTGATGCTCGGAAGGAAATTAAAAACTGTCGAACACCTAATCCGAAAATAAAACAACAATCGCGATTGCACCAACTATTTACGGTGTGCAAGAAGAAATTAATTAAGGTGCAAAACGCGATGCCCTTTGGGAGGTACCTAAACCTGTATTCGATCTGGTTGTTCAGCGGAGACGCAAAACCAGAGCGAGGCTCGTTGCTTCCGAGCAAAGTAACAGCTGTTTCGGTTCACAGATAAAGGGATAACTCTATGGATAGGTTTTTTCTGCCTGTTTAGGAGTTAAGGAGAAAATATTTGTTGTAAATTTTTGTTACTTTTACAGTTAATCTGTCACTTCGTCAATATTTCTAACAAAAAAAACAAAGCCTAGGTGCTACATTCCACATGTCACCACGCTCACCACACATTTTGTATTGATCACAGAATTTTACGCTCGAAAACTCCAAGTACATCGATCAGCTTCCTTCAGCGTCCATAATCCATGTCCATGACGGGCCACCGGGAGGAAGTTCTGTAAAGCGCCAGTTTTGTGCGAATTTGCAAACTACGGGACTTCAGCTAGCTACCTAATCCATAGAAAGCCTAATTGGCAGCTGCAGTTCGTCGTTTTACTTCGTGGTTTACTCCGTTGTCACATATTACGAGCAGACCAAGGTATATGAATTCCGTCATATCGTTCCTCACCCAGCTCCAATTCGGCACCAACACCATTTGGACTCCCATGTTTCCTGCCAGCAGCCTTGTGTACCTTTTTTTTGACGGTGTTCAATATTACGGCTTTCTGTTTAAAAGGTCTAAAAGCGTCTTCCACTGCTCTACGGTTGGGCTTGGAATATCGAAATCATCTGCAAGGCCAAGAAACATGTGAAATTTCGTGTCGATAGTCCCGTTCGTTTACACGTTTGCTCTTCGTATTGTACCTTCCTAGGCAATGTTGAATAACAAGTTAGAAAGTGCATTCCCTTATTTCAGTCTAACCAACGTCACGAAAGTGGCTGAAGTCTCACCCGCTATTCTGACTCATGATTTTGGGCCATCCAGCGTCACACGAATCAGGGTAACTATTTTCGTCGGGAAACCATCTTCTAGCATTATCTGTCACAGCTTACTTCGTTTGACTGAATCATACGCCGCCTTAAAGTCCACAAACTGCTGATAAGTTTGCAAGTTGTACTTCCGGAACTTGTCTAGTAATCGACGTAGGGTAAACATTTGATGTGTCTAGAAGTGACCCTTATGAAATCCAGCTTAGTACTCGCCGTTGAAGAACTCCGCTAACGGTCTTAGTCTACGGGAGATACGGGAGAACACCTCATAGACAGGAAAACAATGTAATACTTCGATAGTTGTTACAGACGAGTCAATTCCCTTTTCTAAAAATATGGCAAATTAGGCCATCCAACCAATCCTCCGGGATTTGTTCGTTGCAGATCACAGACATGGCAACATTTCTGCGCCTCACCTTTTTGTAGAAACTTCGTGTATCGTTGCTGGCAAAGCACGCATTCCTCGTATTCGCATTTTTTTACATGGCACTAGTCTCATTATGCCTTTCTATGTTCTTACATGTAGCCGCAGTGAGCATGCGAGGTCTGGTCTGATTCTTCTCATCTGTTTCCCACGTGTCCTACTTCTCTCATAGTTGCTTCAATGGCACCATGGAGGTTCCTCCACAGCCCACCTATATCTTCTTCGTTTTCATCCTGCTGTTCTGCGATTCGTCAATCAAGTTTTATGGCATATTCTGCTGCCACACCATCTGCTGTCAGCGGCTGGATGTTAAAACGCAGCATCTTCTCAGTGCGAGTTTTCGCCGCGTTCGACAACCTTGCGTGAATCTTACACACGTCGAGATAGTGGTCAGATAGTTCTGACTTTCCGACCACTACTAACGGGTGGCAACTAAAATTTTGGATTTTTTTTCAGGCCCCTATGCACATCAACAAACGAGCTTAGAGAGAAATGACAGTTTGTATGTGTTAGCTGTTTCTCTCCTCATTCTGCCGGTATTTTTTGTTTTCTTTATGCTTGCCAAGTTTTGCTTAAAATGGCGTCAAAACAAGAAGCATTTTGCGAACGCATAGTACACTTCCAAGAATTATACAAAGGTCTCGGCAAAAAGTAACATATCCCAAGATCCTCAACAAAATTACTCGCAAGCAAGGTAGTGGCAAACTAGCTTAAATTATGCACGCAGAAGGACGTCGTTCTCTTTTTCGTGCCTTCAACAATAAAGATTCCGTGAGCCAGCCACGTAGCCCGAAATATTTTGGCTTACATTTTTTAGAAAATTTCAATACAGAACAACTATACACCAAGCTAAAACTGTAGCACAAGTATATTTTTAAAGGGTACGCCTTTGAATAACAATATAACGGACATCGTTTTGTATCTCTCATAGTCTTTGAAAATTCTCAACTATGCAGCTCTCCGTTATTCGGAACATTCGGCATGAACAAAGGCGACGAACTAAGGATATGGAATGGAGACTTGGGACCTGGAAATGCAAATCGCTCAATTTCGTTGGTGCCAACAGGGTGCTGCTCGATCATCTAGAACCCCGAAAGTTTGGCATCGTGGCACTGCAGGAGATCTGTCGCAAAGGCGAGAAGGTGTGGAGGATCAGTGGCGGCAAAGCCCAATTTTTCCAGAGCGGTGGAGCGACCAACGAGCTGGGAACGGGCTTCCTAGTGTTGGGCAAAATGCAGGATCGCATAATGGACTAGAACGCGATCAACGAGAGGATGTGCGTGTTGAGGATAAAAGGCCGTTTCTTCAACTATACCATCATAAACGTGCATTGTCCACACGAAGGTAGATCCGACGACGAGAAGGAAGGGTTCTACGCGCAGCTGGAGGCAACGAACGACAGTTGCTCACCACGGGACATCAAGATCGTCATCGGGGATATGAACGCCGATCATCAACTTTGCGGCTTCCCGGGGCTTGGTGATCAAAAGCACCTTCTTTCCCCACAAAGATATCCACAAGGCCACCTGGAGATCATCTGACCAACGAACCTCGAACCAAATCGACCATATTCTCATCGAGGGCCGGTTTTTCTCGAACATCACCAACGCACGCTCCCTACCGAGTGCGGATATTGACTCGGACCACTACCTAGTAGCAGTACATGTGCGCTCAAAACTATCGACGGTTTATTCCTCGCGACAAAGTCGCCCTCCTCGGCTAAACATTCGGCAACTAGACAACCCGCGAACTGCCGAAAACTACGCGCGCGTACTGGATAAAGCTTTGCCTTTCTCTGTGGAGCTAGATGCTTCGAACCTCGAAAACGGATGGAGTAGGATACGCTCGGCCGTCAACAAGGCCGCAACCGCGGTGCTAGGTGTGGAAACCTCGAGTGCACGAAATGATTGGTTTGACGGGGAATGCCAAGAAGCGATAGAGAGGAAAAAAAGAGCTTGGGAAAACTATCTGAACATATCCATGAGAGAGAATTTGACCAAGTATCGACGAGCGAGGAATGAGTTAACCATGGTCCTGAGGAGGAAAAAGCGCCAGAAGGAGGACAGAGATCGTGAGGAGCTAGAACAACTATTCCGGGCTAATGATACCCGCAAGTTTTACAAAAAGGTGAACCAAACTCGCAAGGCCCTCACACCAAAACCTGACATGTGTAGGGACGAGAGAAGGGATCTAATCACAAACGAGCGCGTGGTGGTCGACAGGTGGAAGCAGTTCTTCGATGAGCACCTCAACGGCGATATAGCAGCAGGAGACGCAATGGAAGTTAACCTCGGAGTACCTACAAACGACAACAGCGTACCGGCTCCCTATCTCGAAGAGATTCGGCGAGAAACCGACCGACTCCCGGCTGAACTCTATAAAAATGGTCAAGAACCACTAGCAATGGCACTTCACTGGCTGATTTCAAGGATTTGGGAAGAAGAGAAACTACCGGAGGAGTGGATGGAAGGCGTAGTCTGTCCCATCTACAAAAAAGGGCGACCGGCTAGACTGCTGTAACTACCGCGGCATTGCGCTGGTCAACGCCGCCTACAAGCTACTCTCCCAGATTTTGTTGCGTCGTCTATCCCCAATAGCAAGAGATTCCGCAGGGCAGTATCAAGCGGGCTTTAGGGGGGTCCGTGCTACGTCCGTACTCGATTTCAGGGCAGCATACGATACAGTTGAACGAGAACAGCTATGACAGATAATGCACGACTACGGTTTTCCGGACAAACTGATGCGGTTGATCAAAGCTACTCTGTAACGAGTGAGCTGCTACATGCGCGTTTCGGGGACACTCTCAAGTCCTTTCGAATCGCGCAGAGGGTTACGGCAAGGGGATGGACTGTCCTGTATGTTATTGAATATCGCTATCGAAAGTGTGATCTGGCGAGCGGGCATCGAAACGAGAGGAACGATCTTCAGCAAGAGCAGCCAACTCCTAGCCTTTGCAGACGACCTCGACATCATTACTAGAAACCGTGGAACGGCGGAGGCAATCTACGTCAGACTAAAAACGGAGGCTAGGAGGATAGGGTTACAAATCAATGCGTCGAAAACCAAATATATGGTAGGAAGAGGCTCCAGAGAATGCAACGTTTACCTCCCACGGACAGTGACTATTGACGGCGATGAACTGGAAGTGGTTGATGAGTTCGTATATTCGGGATCTCTGGTCACCGCCGACAATAAAACGAGTAAGGAAATCCAACGACGCATTCAAGCTGGAAATCGAGCCTACTTTTCCCTCCGCAAGATACTTCGATCTGGGAGCATGCGCCACCGCATAAAGCTGACGACGTACAAAACGCTAATCACACCGGTAGTCCTCTATGAACTTGAGACAGTAACTTTGCTTACGGAAGACATACGTACACTTGCCGTTTTTGAACGAAAGGTGTTGCGGACTATTTTTGGCGGAGTGCAAACGGAAAGCGGAGAGTGGCGGAGACGTATAAATCACGAGCTACAGGCACTGCTTGGAGATATTCCCATCGTACACCTGGCGAAAGTTGGGAGACTACGGTGGGCCGGCCACGTCGCAAGGATGCCGGACGACTGTGTAATGAAATCCGTTCTCTTCAAGAACCCCACCGGCACCAGGAATAGAGGGGCTCAACGTGCTAGATGGCTTGACCAGCTTGAAGCCGACTTGCGTGTGTCGAGACGCGCAACGAATTGGCGACGAGTAGCCCAGGACCGAGTACAATGGAGAGGAATTCTTGATACGGCAAGAGCCACCCCGGCTCTCGGCTGAATAAATGCTATAATACCAATGAAAATGATAATATTTCAATTTTTAATTTCAGGTATTCAATACCAAAAGCGTCTTACTGATATTGATATTGACAGCACCATTCAACACGTGACAGCACCTAGTGAATTAACCCCTCACTGCAAAAATCATTGTGACATATTGAACTGAAATAAATCTTCTCTCGATCTTTTTCAATTGGTATGCTGTGATGTCGATTTTAACTAATAGCTGCATTCATTTTCATTGGAACTTTCATTTAGAAATTGAACAATCGCAACCCTGCTACCACGTTCTTCGTCGGACATTAAATATGACTCCAATTTTGACTAATTAGGGCTTAGACTTTGCGTCTTATTAAACTGAAACAGGGACTTAAAATTGCATTAAAAATTGAAATTGAATTAGACTTGAAATTGGATTTAAAATTAAAGTTAAAATTTGACTTGAAATTGGGTTTGAAATTGGACAAGAGATTATACCTGGAATTATATTTCAAATTAGACTTGACTGAAATTAGACATGAAACCCATGTTTAAATTTGAGCCCAAAGTTAGAATTAAACCAACGAACCAACAAACCCAAAACTTAAAATCGGCCATGCAGTTGAACTTGACATTGAACATTAAATAATACATGAATTTGGACTTATTTGAACTTTACTTCCAACTGGATATAGAAGTTTTACCTACTTCAAACCCGTTATAGACCCGAAATGAAACACTAATTTTAACCGTTTATCTTCCCACACGTTTCACCTCCTTTATTCATTTCCTTCCTCCCAGATGGCTTCAGGTTAAGATGCTGGCTGGTCTAACAAGCCAATCGGCTTATGCTCGAATCTCAGTTGGAACCGGATTTTAGAGTCAAAAGAATCGTAGCACTACCCCCTGTACTTTATCAGGTGGCTGCGAAGTCTATCGAATAAAAACAGAAGGTGAAGTTTCAAAAAACGAAATATAGCACCCAGGCTTCGCTTCTCTTTTGATTTATTTTCTTAATTTTGTTCCGGCCCGACTTTTCACGTTTCGTTACGTTTCGCTTCTATTCTGTACCGGTTTCTAGGTTTTTGCTTTCACTTTTTTGCGTTTTTTCTCTTCTACTTGCATTTTGATTTTTCTGTCCCGTATTTCGTGTTTCATTGTTCAGTTTTTCTTCGTTTCCTGGCTCATTTTTCTTAGTTTTAGTCCTGTTTGCCCTGTTTTTTTTTTTGTTATTATTTTTTGTGATTTTCTCGGGAGTATTCACTCTTTCCTCTTCCCTTTTTATGTCTCTTTTTGACTTTTTCCCTAATTTCCTTCTTGTTTTTTGTGATCGGATGTTCCGTTTCGCCATCTTTCTGGCACATTTATTCAGTTCAGGGGCGTAGCCAGAAATTTTTCTTAGGAGGGGTTTTACAAAAAAAATTGACATAGCCTAACCTTAAGGAGTTTATTCAGGAAATGGGAAACTATTTTCAATTATCATAAACTATTTTGGTTGATACTCTGGGTTCTTCATTTGACAAAGAAAATCAAATTGATAAAAAAGAAAGTAAATGTTGAAATTGCGCCTCCCAGTTGACATCGTGGTACGTTGTATATTAAAATCTTGGTTAGGAGAGACTATTAGAGTCAAAAGGACCGAGTCCCTTCCAGGCGTGGCAAAAGTCGAGACAAGTTGACAGCTTAACCTGCATGCCCTTGAGAAGAGGATCCGACGAGCAAAATCGAAACGAGAGACTCAATTTTCAGTAAAGGTAGCAAACTTCTTGACTACGCAGATGACTTTGATATTGTAGGCCGAAACTTCGCAACTGTGGAGGCCATCTGCGCGAGACTGTAAACGGAGGCTAGTAGGATTGGGGTAAAAGTAAATGCGTTGCAGTCCATACATGATTGGTAGATGCTCAAAGAGACGAACGTGCACTTTCCGTGGACGATGATCGTTAGGATCGCTGCACAGTGGTCCCATTGGTATCAGAACACGCGTTTTTTTAATTGTGCCGAAATGGTTGATTATACTGGGTAAGTATGTTCAGAGAAATTTCTCAGCGTTAAAAGCTCTTTCATATGGCATGAACGATTATTTGATTAATCCCCCTAAAAGTTAGATAAAAAATTTATTTTTTGAACAGTAAGAGATACAGCAAAACAATGTTCTACAAAATGTATGAAAAGATTATTATAAAGAACTTTGCCAAAGAAAGTAACCTTCTAGCTATTATAGTTTTAGAGATAAAGAACAATTTTTATGGAGACTTTACGAAAATCAATTTTTTGACCACAGTTGTTTCTACAGTATTTATACGCATTAGACATGTTCGGCAAAGATTTTCTAACAGTCAAGTTACATACTTTTGTAGAATATAGTAACTTGCTATCGTCAATATTTGCGGAGAAAATTAAAGTTTTCGTTTAAAAATTAACCAATTTTCAACAGCAATAACTCCCAAACATGCAAATATATTCAAGCCATTTATTACCCATGTGAAAGTACAAGAAAAATACTACAAAATGCAAAACAAATTAGCTTGACCCTGGCTATCCCTCTACCAAAACACTCGCATTGAAAATTGTTACTCGGTTGAATTTAATATGGCGTAGTGATAAACCGTGTTATCCCGATCAAGTAAAGTGTGCAAAATAAATTATGAAAATGTGTAATCCAAGCAGCATGGATTATTAAGATTTTCAAAATTCGTTTTCGGATGAAATTTAATTACTGCAGTTCGAGGTGTACAAATTTCGAAGTGTATTTCAAGATACTTCATCGCTGTTACTGTGATTATCAGACCTCAAGTATTATCAGCTCGAAAGCTGCATCACTAAACACGTTTTCTGATGAAGAACTGAAGACAGTAACTTTTTTCGTAAAGTACGGTTGCGATGGAAGATGGAACCGCAGATCTTAGCCAGTATTAGCAAACATTCATTGACGATGATGGCACGAAGTCCAACTCAAGCCTTTGTGTCACTTCAATTGTTGCCATGAAAGCAGTAACAAATGGAAAGAATATATTCCTAAATCCACATCCATCTTCGACCAGATATGTTTCTTTCAATTAGCCTAATTAGATCGTCTTCGACCATGTATTGCCGGCCGTTACATCTCCAGTTTGCAAAGGAAACGGCTGCACTAACGCTGCAAGAAAAAATTAACATAGACCAGCAAATCGCAAAAATTCATCCTACATCCATTGAATGTGAAGGTAGAACGGTAGTGGTTACGAGCTGATGATGACAATGGTGGACAAGGACATACAACAGTTCCGAACTCATCACACAAGAAAGATCTCCAGAATGGTTACAAATACGGATCTTCTGCCGTCTGTTAGAATCTTCTGATCCGGTAATTTCTAGCATGAGGGAACTACCAAATAACAAAAACGCCATGTCCTCTGAAGATGTACCTACTGAAACTGTTGGTCAGTACATATGATATGCACAATAATAGCGATAGTGAGGATGAAGAATCTTCAAATACATTTCGAAATTCGTACACCTCGAACTGCAGTAATCAAATTTCATCCGAAAACGAATTTTGAAAATCTTTTTCTCTACAAATAATCCATGCTGCTTGGATTACACATTTTCATTATTTATTTTGCACACTTACTTGATCGGGATAACACGGTTTTCACACTACGCCATATTAAATTCAACCGAGTAACAATTTTCAATGCGAGTGTTTTTGTAGAGGGATAGCCAGGGTCAAGCTAATTTGTTTTGCATTTTGTAGTATTTTTCTTGTACTTTCACATGGGTAATAAATGGTTTGAATATATTTGCATGTTTGGGAGTTATTGCTGTTGAACATTGGTTAATTTTTAAACGAAAACTTTAATTTTCTCCGCAAATATTGACGATAGCAAGTTACTATATTCTACAAAAGTATGTAACTTGACTGTTAGAAAACCTTTGCCGAACATGTCGAATGCGTATAAATACTGTAGAAAGAACTGTGGTCAAAAAATTGATTTTCGTAAAGTCTCCACAAAAATTGTTCTTTATCTCTAAAACTATAATAGCTAGAAGGTTACTTTCTTTGGCAAAGTTCTGTATAATAATCTTTTCATAAATTTTGTAGAACATTGTTTTGCTGTATCTCTTACTGTTCAAAAAATAAATTTTTTATCTAACTTTTAGGGGGATTAATCAAATAATCGTTCATGCCATATGAAAGAGCTTTTAACGCTGAGAAATTTCTCTGAACATACTTACCCAGTATAATCAACCATTTCGGCGCAATTAAAAAAACGCGTGTTCTGATACCAATGGGACCACTGTGCGCTGGTGGCCGCGTTTAACACAAATAAGGAGATCTTGCGGCGTATTTAAGAAGAAAATTGAGTCTACTTTGCCCGTCGCAAAACGCTTCCATCCGCAAACGATAGCCACCGTACGAGGCTGACAAAGTACATAGCCCTTATTAGACCGGTAGTTCTTATGGGTTTGACGATACTCACGGAGGCCATGCCCGCACTTGCGAACAATATTTGACGGAGCAAAAGCTAGAAGCGGAGAGCGACGGAGGTACGAATCTCTTTTTACATCCATCTATTTGTCGTGATTTTCTTTTGCGTCAATATTTTAACGTACGGAATGTCATCTCGTTGTACGTCTAAAATTTGAATTAACGACCACCCTTTTGACGACCGATTGTTCTTACGCTCCATAATAATGAACGTTAAATAAGATTTGCGTGTATATGTATCACGAGCAGCAGACACAACTTGGGGATATTACCATCGGACATCTGGTGAAGCATACGGTAAACTACGGTGGACCGGACAGTCATAAGGAAAACGGTTCTAAATCACAACCCCACGGGCACCCAGAACAGAGGGACCCTACGTGCGAGATGGGTTAACTTGGTCTTGCGATTTTCCCCTTCTGAAAAGCCTGGGCTACGAGTAAACCAAGATTGAGTTGCATGCTGCCGACTAGTTGAAACAGCACGAGATCTATGACGAGGATCGTACAACTAGTCCCGTAAATTTTCCTGTGCTCTAAGCAATTGTGTGGGGGGGTCGCTACGCCCATGATTCAGTTTATTCAATTATTCAGTCTTTGGGTCCTTTTTGCCTTTCTACTATATAAAAATAGTATAGGAATCACTCCGAAAATCGAAAGATAGCCTAGTGGAACATACCATTCGACTCAGTTTCGAAAACTGAGCATTCTCTCTCTCTCTCTCTCTCTCTCTCTCTCTCTCTCTCTCTCTCTCTCTCTCTCTCTCTCTCTCTCTCTCTCTCTGTGCGCGTGTGTGTGTGTGAAACGCTTTTGATTGAGCCAACTTTTCTCGGATATGGCTGGACCGATTTTAATTATATTGTAATAAATAACTAAATATGGGTCCTCTCATACCAGCGAAAATAACAAGCGCCGGAAATTATATCAATCATGTTTTCCATCCTCAAGCATATTTATGGCGCTGCTTTTTCACTATTTCTTTGATCTCATCGTTTCCTAAAACATCCAACGGGCAACATCGTATAAACGATACGATCAAGCTAATAACTATTTTTTCATTAAAGTTTATTCAAAAGAAGCTCACGTTTTGATTTTCATGCACAAATAATTCACTGAAAGAGCGCCAACTAAGAGAGTCCAATTTCTCTTTTTCGTTTCAAAAAAATAATTATTGCGGCAGTAGAAAGGCTAGGTCTCACCGCTAGGTGGATTATTTCGGGTTTTTCTATCCTCTTCGGCTTTACTTTACATATTCCGTTTTTCGTCCTTTTCTCTTTCGCATAATCTTTTTCTTTAGTGCGTTTTTTTTTCCTTTTCCTGTCATATTTTCCCGTATTTTGTCTCATCTTTCTACTTTTATATCTCGTTTGACTTTTTCCCCATTTTCATCGTTTTCTTGTATATATTCTATATTTCTTTCCGTTGTTGGTATCGCATGTTCTGACCGCTCCGTTTCTTTTTTTTTTGTTTTTCCTATCCCGTTTTTCGTTATGAGTTCTTGTCTCATTTGTATTACTTTTTTACTCGGTCCCGAGTGTCGTTCGGTTTTTAACACCTTTTGACCTGTTGACGAATGTTTAATTCTTTCTATTATTATGTCCTGATTTTCTTCCTCTCTATAGCAACCTGTTTTGGGTTTCCGTTTTATTCCTTTCTTTCTCTGTTTTCGGTGATTTTTCTTCATTTTTTTTCTTCTTCTGTCGAGTTATTCCTTTTTTTCAGTTCTCGTTTCTCCATTTTCCTGCTCCCGCGTTTTCTCCTTTTGGTTTCCTCGTTTTCTATCCCATTTCTACTACTTTTTTCCAGTTTATCTTTATTTTCTCTCTCATTTCCTTCATTATCTTCTTGGTTTTTTCTTCCAATTGTTTTTGTTTTCTTTTTCTTTCCAGTCTCTTCATTTATTGCTTCGTTTTCCATCTTTTGTCTACCGTTTTCCACTTTTTTCTTTTATGTCATGTTTTCTCTCTCACCACACTATGCCGGAGTACTACATCTAGATTCATCGGTAATCCATCTGTGAATCTGCTAAGAATATTTACTAGCATTTTCATAAGATGCTATTTTCTCTGCGTTATTTGATTCATGAGATATAAATTTTTTGAATTAGGTGAATAGATACTCAGAAAATCTGAGTTTTCAGCCATTAACACAGGAACAACAAACAATGTTGGCAAGATACGAGCCCCAGTGCTCCCAAGCCTGACGGGCACGCCAGTGATGATGGAACTCGGAAGTCCTAATCGGTCAGTATATTTTTGGCATAAGTAAATTAATTGCGTAAAAAATTTCTGTCATCTTACGATTATTTGATAGCTTTCAGGTAAAAGTTTCCCTTTGATAGGTTGGTTTCCCACCTTCTGTTAAGGTCTGGGCACGCCAGTGTCTTTAGGGTAGGACAAAACATGAACGGAGAATTGGATAATAGAGGTGTTACTTGAGGTGCTTTTATTAGTTTCGTAATTCGCTATATTTTGCCAAACTCAAATTTCAAAGTGAATTTAGATCCCAGTGACTAAAATGATTTTGTAGTATTAAAATTTCAGTTTACAAGCCAGTTTCAGTCACTTGGATCTAAATTCACTTTAAAACTTGAACGCCTCAGGCACAAAGAAAACTCTATTCCGTGTGCGAAATTCCTACGTATTTTATTTGCTGTAGTCATAACAACTAAAATAATTCGAAGATCACAGGAAATACATTATTAGTTCGCAAAAAGCACATAAGGAGCTAAACTAAAGCACTTTTACCTCCGCTTGTCTGTGCTAACCGTGTCCTTCGGTTATCAAATTAATTTGCAAAATTCATCTCCCCCCCACCTGGGAGAAGGAAGCCAGCGAGCGAGCGAGCGATGCAGGCGATGCCGGTCGTCGAGTTGAATTCGAACAAATGAGCACAAGATCATAGCCGGAATGGAACCACACCACACCGCAAGAGATGACCTTACTGGATTAGCGATGCCATAATTACCACGCTACCTGGTTGCCACCTGGTCCTTTATCACCCACCGGACCGGACGGTACTCCGGTGCGGTGCAGCAGCTAAAACGCAGTGAATTGTAATTAATTGCTGATAAAGCTGCCACATTTTTAACCTGCCCGAACTAGTCCAGGGCACTTGGAAATTGCGTCCCCTCTCTCTCTCTCGTTTTGGTGTGTCCGGACTCCGGAAAAAGATGGCAGTTAGAATTTAATTAGCAACAAGTGATTGAAGGGCCGCCGCCGCTGCCGCACGGGGACACATGCTGTGTGCCATCCATCCCACTGCGTGTAATACGTCTTTTTGCCTTTTTATTACAAGCAATCAATCAGTCAAATGGTGTACGAGCATCCCAACGACAACGAACGGGCGGCGGGGATCGTTTTTTATTCTCCCTTCATCCCTCCCGTAGGCGTAGGTGAAGGGCACTTGTTGGATGCGACCAACAACCACCAGTAAAACATGGGAAATTGTGATACGTTCGAGTGTTCTTTTCTGCGACACACAGGGACTGACGATACCGGGAGTTGACTTTCGGGATGTGATATATGCGAGTAGATAAAATAAAAAACGACATCCGAAACTACACATTCGGATCGAACAGAAGAAAAGGGGGCAGTTTTTTTCCTTCCCATTGATTGACGACAGTTGAGCGAGGGTTGTTTCGACTGGCTTGATTAGGTTCCTAATCTTCCCTAATCGGAGCGAAGTGGTTCTCCAGTTTATCATTTCCGAACAGATCAATCATTTATCGATTTATTATGGTTGGCAGTGGTTGCATGCAACCGATTCAAACCGGATCTTCAAAGGATACTAAAAGAATTATTTATTGCAGTTTTCTTAAAATCGCAAGCATCTACAATGCTACTTTGCTAAATCTACATTCTAGAGTCTACGAAGAATTCGCTACATCCACACGCACACGACTTCGTTCCTGGAAGTGCCACCAAATTAACTTACGTCTACAGCATATATCTAATGATGTCGGCCGAAGTACGATCGATCCTGCTCGTGCTGGGCACCATCCTGATAACCACCGGCCGATCTACCACTCATCGAGTACTGCCGACGGATAGCGGAACCTCCGGTTCCCGGCGATTCCTGCTGGGCGGTGATTTCTCGAATTATTTTGATCGGAGTAGAACTCACGTACTTGTCCTCCTTGCGATCGCCCGAGTTCCGATCGTCGTACTTCGAGGTGGACGCTTTATACGAACTCAATGGCGATTTCGTTGGGTAGAATGGATCGAAACGATTGTTGAATTTGTTGTAATTGCGATAGCGCAGGTCTACGTTCGGTGGAGTTCGGACGATCTCCGGAAGGGTGGCATAATAGATGATTCGACGATTCCTTCTGGGGAACTTGTAAACCGACTGAGGTGGAACCGACGGTACGTCCATGACGTCGTTCGTCAACAAATAGTTGCGATCGCGGTAATACGAGGGAACGTCAAATCGCTTGTCCGGGTAGTAATAATAGTTGGGGAAAGTGTACCGAGGAAAATAGGTATCGTAATCGGTGTCATATCTGCGCTGATAGTAAGTATCAAAACGGTGCGGAGCTGGCGGATGCATCCGATCCATCATATCCCGATGATATTCATCGTATTTGTTGTAGATTTTCGGATACATTGGTGATTGAGAATGCGCTGGAAAGGAGTCGTAAAACCTCGGTAAAGTCGGATACTCGTAATATAGTCTAGCCAGTGGTTTCCGGTATATCTCGGGAATAATTTTGTCTTTATCCTCACGAGATTCCGAGGAATCGGTCAATGTTTTTTTCTGCGTGATAAAATTAACCCTTGGGGCGCGAGCTTTAATACCCTCGCTCATCATTGAAGCCTCCGCCTCCGAATCCAGTTCTTCATCAATCGGTTGCTTAAGCTGGTAAGGCGTTTTCGCCCAAGCTTCTATGGTTCGCTGATGCAACGTTTGCTTCTCCGCCTTCGGCGGCTCTTCACTAGATTTCGGGTCCTCCGTAGTGCTAGAACTTTCCACCTCAATACTACGTCGATTTCTCCTTTTGATATGACGACCCTGTTTCTCGTACCAATCACCGTCATAACGTTGTCTAAAGTGACTTTTCAGCCCGGGCGATTCCAAAACCCGGTAGGGAATTTCCCGCTTGTCTCGAATCGCTCGATAAAAGAACGGTTCCAGCAAACTGCGCTGCTCGTAGAAATCGTCCTCCGGATTTATTTCCGTACCGGCCGATTCCAAATCATAACCCTCTAGAATTTCCATATCTTCCGGAATATGCATCGAGCTAGCGGCGACGACAACCGCGACCGCGAGCACGGCAGCCGGCCACGGGAACAATGAACTTCGAAGGCGAGCCATTTTTGTTGGACTGCGGACCTAAAATGAAACAAAATTAAAAGAATCAGAAGCTTTGAAATTCGGAGTGGGATGGGCTCAACCAATTGTGTTTTGTTGGAATTTAAATTTGGTAGAATCGAGCGCAGCTCGAATTTTGGTTTTATGCAATCTAGATTCTGACTGTCTGTCCGGTCCGGGAGCGGACAATGAAGTCACATTTTGAATTAGATTGACCGATATGTACCCAGCTCAATAGAAAAGCGGAAAACAAAACAGTCATCAGTCTGATTGAAACAAATAAGCTTTTCGTCACAGCTCGTGGCGTCAAGGTCAGCACACGGCTAGTGCTACCGCATTGCGCATTGTTTCACAGCATAATCACATCGAATGTTACGTCACAAATGGGTTTTGTTTATCCGCTCACACTCTTAGCCGTCCTTTCCAAATGCTGTGATCTATTACCACGTAATAGATGAGTACACTCGTCATGTAAAAACAATTAGTGTAAAATATTTGAGATGTGATAAGTTAAAAAATTGCTTTGATGCAACTAAAATGTGACGTTTTGAATGATAATAACTAATTATTAGATCTGGTGAAAAAAATAACCTTTTTTTAATTTTCAAGCAAGACCTTAGTCTTAGAATTTCTAAAAAAAATTTACGTGAGCGTAGTGGAGGGATTTATTGCAAAAATATAAAAAAAATCCTGGTTTCTAATTCTACCCGAGAACATGACGAAAACTTTTTCGATTTTCTCGAAAATCGTTCCTTTTAAAAATTCATAGCATTCGAACCATACATCGTAGGTATAACAATTTTTTGTTATAAAAATACCGTGAACGTACCATATTCTGCGCAGTTAAGACATTTTTATGATTCCTCCGCTATTATAAGTATTCTAGAGTTAAATTAATAACGTTGATAGCAGCAACATGTAGTGCCACGGTCTATAATATCTGGTAAAAAACATGGGAATTAAAAGTCGACCAACAATTGAGTATATCTTTCGTTTTGTAAATTTATTCACGGTGCCTAATTCTGCGCACTCTCTTGCCAATGTTCCTAATTCTGCGCATGTTTGTTCCTAATTCTGCGCACCTAAAAAGTAACAATAAACATTCATACCATGTTGTTTATGTCTTTATACGCTGAAAGCACATCAAAAATCCGACATTAGCCATTACCATGATTAAATCCATGATCTGGCCTTCTTCTGCTGTCCAGGTGGCACAGGAACATTAGTATCATTTGGATTGGCTTATTTTAAATATTTTATTGGCGATAACGTGAAGGGCGAGTTCATTCGGGTTTTCTGTATACTGAACATTACACTTTAGACTAATACTAACAATTGTGTTTTCATATAGAAACCACTTCCCCACTCTCTGACAGCTCAATGAAGTTCGACAGTCAAAAAAAATCAGAAGACATGGTTCCATGAATTGGCGTTCGTAGGTTCGGACCCCGAGCCGTTACACAGGATTCCAATCAATGCTAGTTAAAGGTTCTACTTGAATTTCTATGCCTCTATACCTCAGCCAATTGGGAGAAGTTGCGTATTTTTTCGCGATTTCTTCATAGGATACATTACTGCGCAGAATTTGGAACATGAAAAAAAAATCTATGCCTAAATCTGCGCACTACTGCATCGCATTTTTCTAACGAAAACAAGGCATGCAATCACTCTTTTTGCCTAAAACATGACTAAAACTAATTATTCCTTCTAATTATGCTGGGTAATTTGATCATTGCAAAGAATTTCGATCATAAATTTGTTAATTTTCTAAAAGGACAGTTTTAGCGTTGGCGCTAACGTCGTTGTTTTCTGACATATAAAATACTTTCAGTTTCACTTTAATTTATTTCGCTGTCAAATATTATGGCCCTTTTGTAAATAATGGCGTAATATTCAACAGAGATTTATAAAAAAATAACACAATGGTCATAGTTATGCACAATGTTGAAAAATACATATATAAATAACAATGCGCAGAATTAGGAGCAGTCACGGTACAAGAATTTCAGGTAGGTACAAAAACAACGCAATCATGGAATTTTGGCCACTAAAAGATTATGAATCGGCAAACAAAAAAAAATTCAAAATTTCCAAGAATAATAACGTAGTTTCTTAGAGTTTTCTACCACCATCGAAAGTTTTGTGAAAAAATATATTTCCTGAAAAAATAAGAATAAGAAAAATAAATTATTAATATATTGAGTACCAGCGAGCCACATGCCCTGGCGGAGTGGCGGGTGTTGTGGGTTCGAATCCGGTTATATTCTCAGATTATAGGTTGATTCAACCCTTACACCTTCCAGCACTGGACAAAAGATAGGAGTCACCACATGTTGGCAATTTAAGGCAACTGCTATTTTATGCCTTCATAAACGACGCAACGTTACCACCTTATGAAGGCGGAAGGCTTTGAAAATCGATATTATTTAGTGACTGATAACGAGCCAGTCGTCGTATGTTCGAATCTCAGTCAGGAGAGGCTGTTAAAGTCAATCGAATCGTAACAGTAGCCCGCAATTGTTATGTACTCTACCAGCTGGTTGCGAGGCCTGTCCTATAAAAAACAAAAGCACGAGTTCCGAAAATGGAATGTAGGTTTTGCTTTGCTTTGCATAAACAATTAATTTTTATTGAGTGTGGAGCAATGTTACGCCATCGCAGTAGAAGCACAATAGTACTTGGAGTAATACTTCACTAGAGACTAACTATGAAGTTAACAAGACCAATATTGTAGTCTTGGGTTCACATTTAAGATCGTGTGGGGGTTACTCACCCGTAGCACAGGATATCGCTTATTCCAACATCAGAACATGCCTCGCGCAATACACCATCTCAGCAGCGATACATTATACATGAACAAGTCGGTACAAAGACCTGACTGCTGAGCACAATCAAGTCGTTGGCAGTTAGTTAAACAAGTATAACAAGTAAGTAAGTAAGTAAATAAGATTCTCCGCGACCAGTAATTTGGTGTTGCACAATGGCGACTGTGACAGCCTGTCACTGACACAGGACAGTTTCTGTTCCGACAAGGCCGAGTCACATATACCAATCGATAAGGTTCGATGAACTAAGCAATCTGTGTGTGTGCGTGTGTGGATGCCGACCCACTAAAACCCTACTCAAATCTCCAGCCTCAATCCCACCTTATCCGTATTACTTCACGGAGGGGCTATTGTGCTTAACGCACCCTCTTAGATAACTACTGGACTATGGCAATTAGGCTGTTTACTCGCCGTTGATCGACTCTCCAGCTGTTTTGTAGCTCAAGCACAATCTGGATAGCAGCCGCATTGACCGCTCCCCAGGCGTCCCAGCTGGAACACATCCTTTGGATTTTGAAGTTATCCGGAGTAGCGTCCTGTCCGCTCACTGCCATCATGTTGCTTCACGCGCCCACGAAATGGGGGCATATGAAGAAAACATGTGCTGCAGTTTCCTCTACATCCACGCATTCGGGACACACGGGACTCCGCATGCTCGAACTTGTGCAGATACTGTCGAAAACAACCATGCCCTGACAGAATTTGTGTCAGGTGGAAGTTGATTTTGCCGTGGCACCTATTGACCCACCCGGATAGTTCCGGGATAAGTCGATATGTCCAGCGGCCTTTTGTGGGATCATACCTTGCACACTGTCACACCGATGACCACACCGGCCCTCTATACCTAAGTATGGACTGGACCACGTTGACTAATAGCCTTCGCTTGCTGCTATATACCGCAGAGCTATTAGGCATCATACGAGACAATGCTGAAACTATCAGTTTTATTTGGGCACATTCAGCATTTGGGCGCAAATCGAAAGAGTGTGGGTTAGAGTCCCACTCAGTAATTGAACTACGCAATATATGTTTGGTCTCACATCGAAGTTTCACAATATCACGCAGTTTACCATTCTTCCTCATCAAACGCTCCTCCACCTTTAATTAAAAAAATGATTTACATTGGACCGCGACAGAGTCAAAAGACAAGTAAAACAGTTAAAATTATGCTTTTTCACGGCGTCAATTACTCGAACGTTTCTTAGAGATGACCAAACCGATTTATGCGCTATTAGTCTCATTTGAAAGATAATATACCCTCATAGATTACTATTGATTTGTTTTTTATTGGATGTTTAATTTGAAAGTAATGAGCATGCGTGTACAACACATTTACAATTATTTATAATGATTTTAACCAGATACCCAAGTAACAACGGTAGCTGAATTACAAGAGCAATGGCTGTTTACGGGTTGGTTTAAGGTGATCAAAGCTGCATAAAGTAAGCACTTAAATGATGTTTAAATAAGCGATGTTTAAGCTACTTTAAGTTTTTCAAACCAGTTCTCTCCCAAAAGCTGATAAACAAGCTTAATAGCAGATTTTTCTACTAAAAAATCTGCTTCTAAACAGCCATAAACATCAAACCCTTTTACGGCTGCTTAAAGGTGTTAAAGTGTAGAGTGGAAGCTTTCATTAGGCTCAGAGCTTTCAAACTACTTTAAGGCTGCTTAATGGTGTTCAAGTGGCTTTACCAACTTCTACCAAGTTTTCTTTCCGCTCACAGCACGCATACTGTCAGAGCATAAAATTTCGCAATTCGGCTGACAGCAAAAGTTTGTCAGTTATCGACATTATCGACTATACTTCACGCTAGGCGGGCTAGGCTTCAGATGTAAAGATATTCTCACTGTCTTTTCTGCAGATGCAAATGGGGCGGATCATACGATGAGTGCATATAGATCAAAAGATGGCGAGTTCAATTCCCGGAAAAAAGACATGCATTTTTAATTAGCCTAGCCTAATGTTCGAATTAAAGTTATTCGAAATTAAAAATATCGCGTTCGAAACATGTTCACAGCAAAATGAAAAAGGCCGCGTTCACTTTTTTTAAATTTAAAAATAGATTTTTTTTGGCTGCATAAAGGTTGACGAAGCGTTGATTAAGCGACTGGAAAAGCAGATTGTAAAACTATTTCTCGTTCTAAAAATAGAATTGACAGCATTGCGTAAATTGGCTATTTAAAAGTGCAAAAAAGTTTCTATTAAGCTTCATTGCAGCTTCGAAAGCAGCTATTAATTAGCCTGAAGCTTAATAAAATCACCAGATTTAGATGTTTAAGGGCTGAAAAAAGGTTTTTATTTCTAAACCGAAACCATAGATCAGCCACAGGTTGAATAAAATCATCTATAAAAGCGTTTGATCAGCCTGAAATTGTTACTTGGGTGATTCATACGAGAGTAAAAAGTGTGTGTCATATGTCGCGTCTCAACGTAATGTGTTTATCTTCATCACTATGTGTAGTGTGTTTTGGTAAACTTGAAATTGGCATCGGAATAAAGGCGAATGGTCATAGTTCGCTAACCTTCGTTAGTATCATTTTCCTCCGCCGACGAGAGCAAAAGGGAATTGATTCGTTGTTTCGTTGCCGTTGGGTTTATAGTTAGACGTTGTGAAAGTTAATTAATTTTTTTTTATTATTCCAAGTATGGGGAATAATATCGCATGATTTTTTTGTTTTTTTTTGCGTAAAGCTAGTTGTGTGATAAAAAAAGAATTTTG
The DNA here is from genome assembly GCF_943734655.1 of Sabethes cyaneus. Lineage (NCBI taxonomy): Eukaryota > Metazoa > Arthropoda > Insecta > Diptera > Culicidae > Sabethes > Sabethes cyaneus. Next base: position 31,723,573 of record NC_071355.1, on the reverse strand, counting down.
ATGCAACCGAATATGAGTGAAAGTTTCGTACCTTTATTATGGAATGAATTAAAAGATTCGGTACGATCATTGGTAAATCAAATACATGGTTCGGTACGACCATAGATGAAATAAATGGTCCGGTACGACCATTTATAAGTAAATTGATTCGATGCGATCATTATTGATTGGAGTGTATTGTTCGATACGACCATAGTTTAATGGAAAGTTATGGATCGGTAAGACAATAGACGAATAATATGGTTTTGTACGATATTTGTTGAAAAGATGTATATTTGATATACCAGATTATGGACATAAGTACGGGTGTACAGGTTTAAGCTATTAATGTTGTAACGATTGGATTAGATCGGCTTTGATAAAATCAAGATTAACGCCTTTAATTAGCCTACTACGAAACTAAATAAAGCTTTCGCCCGAATACCTAGATAACCCTCATATGCCCATCAGCCCGATCGAAAGCAATTACCTTCGGGAAATTCGATGCGAATTAGAGTATAGAGAGTTTCAAATGACTTCCAAAGACAAGCGACAAATGAGTCATTGTAATAATTAAATGACGATGATTGGTCTACTCAAGGCCACCCAAAATAAAAAGATCGGTTTGGGAAATGCGAACAATTAGACGCAGCTTCACTTTTGTTCAAGTGCTGGTCTAGAAAAGTTTAGTCGCGTGATCGCGGATTTTTAACACTTAAAGTTAAGACAAATTTAGCAGTAGTAAAAAAACAGATAAAAGTCGCGAGTGTTGAAAAAAACCCCGACTATTAATTATTTAGCTAAGGCTAAAAGTGTGCGAAATCGTTAAAATCTGAAGGTAAGAATTACCTTCAATTTGGTAGGTTTTAGACCGCCATTGTAACTACCACGTTTATAGGAACCCATAAACGTGGGTGCTAATCTGGAGTGCGAGGCCGGAAAAGCTAATTCCGGATCAAATTGGACCAGAACGAATATCGATTCATTCGTGAAGCAGCCTAAACTACGCTACTGAAGTTTCCCACCCGCTCGAGAAAAACCAGCCGCTTCGCCGTAAAGCTTCCTGGGTTGCGGTGGCAAGGAACGCGACCCGGTAGAGCACCGGACTATGTGGACATCGTTGGGATACCCACCAGCAGTCGAGACACCCACCGTGGTGAAACAATACCCGTGTTGGGTTTAAAAATGGACCAATTGTTATGTGTAGACGATAAGAAGTGCACTAGAAGCTAAGATACGAACCATGGTTTGTCGCCAAGGGCGAAAACATTTGTAAACCTTCTGCTAAATAGATTTAATTTTGCGCGTACGATAGTCGAGGGCTATTAATAAATGATGATACATAAATCAGAGTTTGTACAGAAGTGAAGATCTTTTAATACGTAGGATTGTTCGTCGCGTTTGTTTTAGTACGATTCAAATTTGTTGAGTCTGAAACTTAGTTGTCGGTTAGCTTCGTAGAAGGTCTTTGAGGTTTTAAATACTCGCCCCGAGATAAGAGTCCTCGGTCGGGCATCCCTATCCATCTTCCGCAACGGTCTTTCGGATACGAAAGTGGCGCTTAAGCCGTTGTAGGCAAAGGCATTTAAAAACCTTTCTGGTCAGTCCGGGCATAGGGAGAATTGGCATGTAACGCTGTGTTCAGTATCTGTAAAATCAAAAGCGTTACAATGTTTTTTGATTTTTGGCAGATAAGATGGTTGATCCATTTTCAAACAGATTTTTACAGCTGCATTGCATTCTAAAAAACTGCAATGTATTTAAGCACCATTTATAATTAATAGCATGAAACTATTTTGTTCTTTGTCAACAAAGACTGTTATATTAAAAAGAGAGACTCAGAAGAAGATTCGAATATATTAAAAAAATTCGCTAATCGCTAAATCTAAGTTACCCAAAAATTACTACATTTTTCTTTGAGCATATACTATATATAGCGCAAATAACTATCGACAATTCATAATTTTTAGCCATAATATCTGCATAAAAAATTAACTGCTTTTAGCCATGCGATTACCCAGCCTACAGGTGATGAACTCACCTATGTACCGCCAATCGCAGGAATTGATTGTGTACATAAACAATTTGACAGCATTATCAATTGATTTTTACCAGTTGTGACGAAAACAGGCAAGCAACTACACTCAATGCTTTATTCGTACTGCCAGATGCAGCCCGGAGTGAAAAACTACAAGGTATGCAGCCCTAAGGGTTGTACGAAAGGGTGACGTAGGACTCATCAGATCATTAGATCAAGGACTAATGTAAACTGCATTTCTGGCATATGTATGTTTATAAGAATCTGTTAGTGCAATTGAACTGCAATTGAACTTTGAACAGTGAAGAGCGAAATATTCAAATTCAATTCTTTATTGAATGTAATGGTCGCCGTGAAAATACGTGGACAGGGGTTCATAAGTTAGTACAAGGCCTGCAACCAATCAGACATAGAGATTTCTTTTAAAAATCACTTGTGTGCATCATAGAGGTTGAAATGGTAATAAATGACCAGCCCACAGACTATTGTATTAAATATGATTATGCTTAGTTTGACATGTTTCAAAAATCTTACTTTAACTCGCTTGTGGTCTTTAAAATGGTCATTGGTTACAACTTAACTATGTCTTTCTCTTTTGAGATGAATGGAAACTGACACGTGAGTTAGCGACGTCGATTCACTGTCTTTTGCTCCGAGATTTTACTAGTTTACTTTCACAGCTTACCGCTTGTTACAAAAATATGGCTCATACGCAATAATTTCTGTTTTATTTGTATGAGAGTCTTTATCCTCAAGGCATCATAAAATAAATTCATGCCTCCAATAACCCTCACATCCCAAATTTGTTTCCATTTGCTTGATTAGTTCACGAGTTATGAGGAAATTTGTGTTTCATTTGTATGGGAGCCCCCCTCTTAGAAGTAGAAGGGGTCTCAGTACACCGTAGAATGAAATCTTACCTCCAAAACCCTCCACATGTCAAATGTGGTTTCTTTTACTTGATTAGTACTCGAGTTATGAGGAAATTTGTATATTATTTGTATGGGAGCCGTCCCCTCCTAAAGAAGGGAGGGGTCTCAATTCACCATAAAAAAATATTCTTGCCTTATGAAACCACCACAAGCCAAATTTGGTTCCATTTGCTTGATTAGCTCTAGAGTTATGAGGAAATTTGTTTTTCTTTTGTATAGGACCCCCCTCTTAGAAAGGGAAAGGGTCTTAGTACACCATAGAAAAAAAATCCTGCCTTCTGAAACCTCCACATGCCAAATTTGGTTCCATTTGCTCGATTAGTTCTCGAGTTTTGAGCAAATTTGTCTCTCACTTGTATGGGAGCCCCCCTTCTTATGCCCTCCTTAAAATTGGTCTCCAACCCCCCGTAAAATTGCTGGTAATTTTATCTATCCAACGACATATAAATTGGTCAGTTCCGTTCAGTAGTTTAGTAGTTATTAGCATTTGAAATCTTTCATTCAAACGTTACACTTTTATTTTCGTTTTCACAAAGTGCTACCCAGTCCCAGTATAGTAAACAAAGACGTAGTCCTACGTCAAAAGTTGGACATCGTGAGGCATTTCGTTTTCGCCGGATATAGCTGATCCGGCACATACAATATCTTCTCCCTTCTAGGGAATGGTTATGTGCAGTAGAAGCTGAAAAGGGACACCGAGAGCAAGGTGCCCTAAGCCTTCCGCGTCTTGAAGAGGTTGGAACTTAACAGTGAAGAAGTACCTCGCCAAAATGGACATTTTTATGTTGGTTCGTCAGTCAAGGCTGGCTGAAGGCTGAAGGTGCTGGTGAAAAACATCTTTCCAGCGAAGGATGACGAGACCTACTTGATATTAGACGGTAACGACTGGCAAAGCACTGGGTACCTTACGCCCCACTAGAAGGTAAGCGATGGCTTCAAATATATCTCCCACACAAAGTTCCCAAAGAAGGCCCCTCTGTAACTGACGATCAGCGGGAAGCTAATGTCCAAGCTGCTGTTCTTTCCTCCGGGGTTTGTGGTGAACGAGAATATATGCAGTATGAAGTGCTTGCTGGAAGTTACCGCCTGGAGGACGTGGTCTTTGGCCGTCCTGGCCTCGGCCCAAAATGCCAAAAGATCCATGGAGTAGATGTACCGGCTAAAGATAATCATTGTACTGAACACCGCCAGCTCTTCCAGCGTCCCCCAGCTGCAAACAATATTTAGAACATTTTCATCGCTTTGTTGGTCATGACTTTTTTTGAACTACAGTAGATGGAGGAAGAGGTCTAAAAATAGCCCAACCCATGTCGCACCGTAATAAGGGTGGTTGCGCAGTCTCCTTTTGTCCAGCGCCTCTATGCTTCGAAGGTACAAGTACCAGTACCAGTACAAGTACCCCCCCCCCTCACCTTTCCACTCTTTCCCTTCCATTCCCAATAAATCCTTCTTCATAACTTTTCCTTACCGTCCCTTCATCAATTGTAGAACCACCGCTTAAAAAAATATTGATATTGACTAGGTTAATTATAATATGCGTTTAATTATAGGAAATGTTACTCATATTCAATTCATTTACTTTCAAAATTGCTGGCCTACTACTAGATATTTGATAGAAAAGTATAAATGAAACTTTAAAAGCCACACGTAGCACATCACTCTTTCACCAATCGCGTCAGTTTGTACGTTGAAACCCGTTTTCAAGCATTTTCTGTCATACCTGTTCGTGCACGACCGTACCGCAAGCTGCCTTGAAATCCACGAAAATATGCGTGGACAAGTTGTATTCCCAACATTTCTGAAGGATTTGTCGGAGTGGAAAAATTTGATTCGCAGTAGCTCGCCCAAGTCCCCATAAAGTCCGCCCGGTACTGCCCTACGAATTCGTTTGCTATTGGAGATAGCCGACGTAACAAAATCTTGGAACGCACCTTGATAGGCGACGTTGGCCGTCTAGCCTCGAGCCAGTCGCCCTTTTTGTAGATGAGACAAATCACACCTTCCATCCACTCCTACGGTAGTTTCAATTGCTTGAAATTATCCGTTAAAATGTCGTTGCTAGTGGTTCTTCGCCATTTTTTGTAGTGTTCTGCCAGGAGTCGGTCCTTTTCCGCAGCTCTGTTGTTCCTCAGCTGGCCGATTTTTCGCCGGATCTCTTCGAGATTGCAGGCATTCATAGGTTAACTTCCGTTGCGTCTCCTTCAGCTATGTCACCGTTGAGGTGCTCATCGAAGAACTGCTTCCACCTGTCGACCACTTGGCACTCGTTTGTGATTAGATCCCCTCCCTCGTCCCTACACATGTCAGGTTTAGGTGTGTAGCTCTTACAAGTTTGGTTCACCTTCTAGTAAAACTTGCGCGTGTCATTAACCAGGAATAGGTGTTCCAATTCCTCACGACATCTGTCCTCCTTCTGGCGCTTTCTACACCTCAGGATCGTGGTCAAATCATTCCGCGCACGTCGATACTTGGCTAAATTCTCTCTCGTGGATATGCTTAGATAGTTTTTCCAAGCTCTTTTTTCCTCTCTATCGCTTGTAGGCATTCCCCGTCAAAACAAACAACTTCGTGCATATGAGGTTTCTTTACTTATTACCGCGGTTGCGGACTATTTAACGGCCGAGCAAATCCTGCTCCAGCCGACTTCGAGGGTCGGGGCACCTAACTCCACAGAGGAAGTTACAACATCGCATAGTTCTCGGCAACTCGCGGGTCGTCTGATTGCCAAATGTTTAACCTAGGAGGGCGGCTTTGTCGCGAGGTATTAACCGTCGATAGTTTTGAGCGCACATATACTGCTACTAGGTAACGGTCCGAGTCGATATCCGCACCCCGTAGGGAGCGTACGTTGGTGATGTTCGAGAAAAACCGGCCTCCGACAAGAATATGGTCGATTTGGTTCAAGGTTCGTTGGTCAGGTGATCTCCAGGTGGCTTTGTAGATATCTTTATGAGGAAAGAAAGTGTTTCAGATCACTAAGCCTCAGGAAACTGCAAAGTTGATGCGTCACTAGCCGTTATCGTTCGTGTCGGTGTGCAGGCTATGGGTCCCGAGCACCGGTCTATACATTGCTTCCCTGCCGACCTGGGCGTTCATATCCCCGATGACGATCTTGATGTCCCGTGGTGAGCAGCTGTCGTACGTTGCCTTCAGCTGCGCATAGAACACTTTCTTCTCGTCGTCGTCGGGTCTACTTTCATGTGGACAATGCACGTTTATGATGGTGTAGTTGAAGAAACGGCTTTTCACCCTCAACATGCACATCCTTTCAATGATCGCTTTCCAGTCCATTACGCGATCCTGTATTTTGCACATCACATCGAAGCTCATTCCCAGTTCGTTGTTGGTCGATCCACTGCTCTGGTAAAATTGGATCTGGCTGTCACGTACCCTCCACACCTTCTCGGTTTTGCAACAGATGCAGGGGTCCCCTACGATGCCGAACTTTCTGGGTGCTAACTGATCGAGCAGCCAACGAAATTTAGTGATCTGCAGTTTCAGGTACCAAGTTTCCACTCCATGTCCTTGCTTCGTCGCCTTTGTCCGTGGAGTGTCTATAGTGTGTCGGATTTAGATTGGATACTAGAACCTACTCTACCGAGTGAACACTGTGCCTCCTTCCCTGTTGATATACGACCTTAGTTTCCACCGGGGTTGGTAACCCGATCTCCGCTATGGTTGCTCGTATTCCGGCTGGTAGCACGTGGAGGTAGGGACAGGAGTTGCTGGATAAGAGGCTAAGGGCCACATTTACCAACGAATTACCCAAGGCTTTGCTAGTTTTGAAAAGTTTTCAATTTCATTTAATGAAACATATAGAGTATTATCCAGAAATAAAATTTAAAAAAATAAAATAGAAAGCTGAAAAAATAAACAGCCAGAAAGCCAAATAGTAACAACGGGGCGAACCAACCAACGGTTGAGAGCCCCATCAAATAGTAAATAAATAAATAAACAAATAGTAATAAGCCTAAAACTTTCAATATATTAGCTTGCCTTCTCAGACGTTATCTTCAAAAAACATTCTGAGTTATGGAATCCTTTAGAAGTTCTCTCAAAACAAAAAAAATAAGTCCACCCAAGAAGTATTTTACCTATCATAATTCACCAAAACTGTTAGGTCATGGTCGCCATGTTAATACTAACAATAAGGGGGCAAACTAGCTGAGAGTTCCTACGAACAACGGTCATATTTTGTGTTTAATAACTATTAATACGCCGGCTAAAAACTTCAATAACGACTAATTAATTACTTAACACCTAAACACAATCGCCATTAAGTCAAAGACTTTGCATTCGCCCCTCTTATAAATATACACATATCACAGATCCGATATTAGGAATAGATCAATTAACGATATTCTATAACTTACCAAATCCCAAATCCGTTTGAACAATGAATTAAGTAAATATCAGGAAATTATGTATCAGTAACAGCAACTCCTTGGGCGAAATAAAATCATATTTTTTCAGTTCCAGCGATCACGATCTTCACTAAACAGAAAACGATTCGTCAAATGAGAACAGCAGCTTTTGAGTTTTAAACTAGCACAGCACTTGTCCCTCGAAAAGTTGTGACACCTATCGAAACGCCCAAATTTGGGGCCAACTTTCTCTTTGTGTTGTGCTCGTTACACATGCAACCAGAAAACCTTATCCACCGTAGAATCTCAACCGAAACCAACCAGCGATCCGTAATCCAGCAGAACGCGTCCAATCCGTGACGCACGCGAAACGCAACTAACTGCCGCACGCTCGTCATCATCGGTGTTTAAACTCTACGCGGAAAAATCTAACAGGTCAAACCAAAACCCAAACAGCACCAGTAAAAAAAAACTAAACAACAACTAAAGGCAGAAAAATTATGCAAAACATCTATGTGTGTCGTTGGTTTCCCCTATGAAGAGCGCCGCAGGCGCGGGTGACGATAGGTGAATTATTTTCCCGCGAATTCTGACTAGCTACCTAGCTATACCGTTTGCTGACAAATAGCAGCTATAGCACAGCACAAAAGAGGGTTTTCCGCACAAAAAGAGTCGTTTCGGTTTTGCATGCTAGTTGCACCTACAGCATCGGAACAACTTGCTGGAGCATGGTCATTCGGAAAAATGTGAATATCAAATGGAATTCTCCACGGTCAGCATAATGTCTAGTTTTTATCAAAAGACTACAAGGCAAAAAGATTTGTCCGTCTGATCAGAAAACTGTCAATAATTTTGCTTTCCATCCAGAAACTTTTACACAAGACTATTCGCAGGTTGAAATAAATGATCAAACCGTTCAAAAATGTGACACGATCCGTTGAAGATGATTATTATATGTCACATACAGTATAGTCGCTGTGGTTATATTTTGTTCTATGAAAGCCGCCAAAAAATTGTTTTCCAGATTGCTACCAATTTGCAACAGAACAATGCTGCAACCCAGTTCGGTCCCGACGTGACTTACTCAAACATCAAGTGCATCAACCACACAGCACACACCTCCGTTTGTCACCTGAAGCGTGAATCCGCAAACATCCCATCGCATCGCAGTTCTCCATCAACCTCTGGGCTAAGCTAAGCTCTTAGATTAGTTGCTTGCTAGCAGGTACTAGAACGCTACTAGAACTGAATGGAAACCGACGACGACGACAATGACGACGCCGATTAAATGGTGCAACGCGCGTGTTATTTTAATCGTGTCACATAACTCACCGTTGCGTTGTTTCGTTGATTGGGTAAGGTACCATAGCCTATTTTGAATACAATATCGCCCGCCAGCCGATGTCACCGCAGAATCGACAACTACTTACTAGTAACGGCTAGTATACCTAGGTGCCATTGCCATTGGGAATGCCCCTGCACTGGGGCTGACTGATTGATCGTTGTCCGCTGGACATAAATTCGACTGCAAATGCAGATGCGTCAGCGCTTTTCCACTTCCACTTCTAGAATGCTAATTTAGTGCAACAGAGCAGCTTGCTGATGACTCCGACCTGCAGTTGACCGCTTTCTGCCGTTGATGTTTTGCATAAAATTAATGGGGCGTGACCAGCGGCACTGGTTATTGTTTTGCTGGTGGAAAGTCTTCTGGTCCCCGCGCCGCGGTGCCGGTGGTGATGCTGGCTGCTGGGTGAGAGATTGTTATGCTGCGAACTGCGACGGGGACACACGGCAGAAGCTTTGTTTGCAATTAATACGCGGTAGGTTAGGTAGGTTTCAATATGGCGAAAGTAAAAGTGACTAGAATTGGTTTGCTATTTCTGGTCATGCTTGTGGATGTAGTTGCATTCATTGACTCATAGATAGGTAAAGTAACCACGATGAATCGTTTCGTACAGCAATCAAGATCAATAGGTTTTTTTTATTTCGGTTTCTGTTCCATCGTTAGACACTGACAGAAGGCAAGACACAAATATCCCTCCAAAAAGCTACTGTTATCGACTGAAATCCAATAACTGACGTTACGAAAAACCGCGAAAACTTTAGTCTTCTTAGTCTTCTAGTTTTAAAAAGGTGCAAAATTCAATATCTTTTTCTCTGAAATTAAATAGTAAGATGCACTAGCGTGCCCAGATTTAAACAAAAGGTGGGGCACCCGAACTTTTAGAATGTTTTGATCTGAGAAAAACGGAGCAATCGTAGGATAACGAATTCATTATTACTTATCACAAAAATACCGACCGATTAGGTTGAATACTCCAGACTTTTGGGTGCGATTGGATTTAAGATCAAAGTTGAAATTGGATGAGGAATTAGACTAGGAACTGGACTAGAAATCAGAGATGAAATTGGACCTGACATAGGACTTGAATTTGGACGAATTTGAATTTGAAGTTTTACTTCAAATCGGACATGGACACAAAATTCGACACGAAGTTTTACTTGAAATTAGAATTGACATTTTTCCACTTAATCTCGCACACGTTTTAACGCTTTTCTGTTCCGTTTTTTCTCTTTTGTCTCGTTTTTCTACTTTTTGTTCCGTTCTCTGTCTCCTTCTCTGTATTGTTTTCTTTGGGTTTGCTCTCATTTTTCTTCTTTTTCCTTCCGTTTTTTCTCTCGTTTTCCGTTTTTCTGTCCCGTATTTTCTGGGTTGTTGCTGTGTTTTTCTTTGTTTCTTGTCCAATTTTTTCTTATTTTCAGTCTTGTTTTCCTCATATTTTTCACGGGTATTTTTTGTAATTTTTCGCATTTTCCGTCCTTTCTCTTCTCTTTTTCCCTTTTTTCGTTTCCAGTTTACAGTGTGACACACATATATTCGAACAAAATTCACTTGCAACGGCATATACAATTGATACAATCAAATTAATATTGTATGTGTGCGTGCGCACGCGCGTGTGTGTGTGCGCGCGTGTGTGTGTGTGTTTATTTATTGTTTATTAATTAAGTCAACAGATGTTTCTGTCCTACTGACTACTTAAAAACTAATAGCAAGAGTTCCAAATCGGTTTTTCAGCACGTTGCGGCTGACGTCAAAGTCGAAGTAGGACACAAAACGGTTGAAGTTTCGTTTGTAAGCCAATTATAGTACCGAAAGTACTGTAATCAGTTCGCCGGTGCGGTATATGCAAGAAGGAATTGTTCCGCGTTAAGGTCGAGTTAAGATGTCGAGTCTTTCCAGAATCCAAGGACAGTCAATCCGGGATGTGAGAACATCTGATACGAAAACGGCTTTAGTTACGTCCCGACGTGCTTTCAGGGTGTCCAAGTTGATATTTTTTTGAAACGATGGTTCTACAATTGATGAAGGGACGGTAGGGGAAAGTAATGAAAATTTTTGGTGAAGGAGGGGAAGAGCGGGAAGGAAGGGGGGGTATTGGTAGCTATGCTTGATAAGTAGTCATTTTGACTCTTACCTTTTGTCCAATGCTGGAAGGTGCATGAGTCGAACCAAGCTGTAATCTGAGATTATAACCGGATTCGAACCCACAACACCCGCCAGGGCATGTGGTTCGCTGGTACTTGTACCTTTGAACCATAGAGGCGCTGGACAAAAGGAGACCGCAAAATCCACTTCTCAAGAATAGCGACGCGTTTTGGTTGGGTTATCGACACATATTGTGCCGCTTCCTACATAAATTGCAGATTACCACCGAGCGAGAAGTTTTAATCTAACTACTGTTTACTTTCAGGACGACGACACTATGCCGGCCCTTACGACTTGCAAGGTACTGCACGTGACGTTGTTCGTCTGTCAGCGTGTGTTAGCCGCGTTTCTCGGCGCGGGTTTTCGAGGGAAGGCTCCGTTCCTATGTAATAGACTAATCTCAAGTGTTTAGTCTTGACCTTGAAATGCGGTCATACATATATATTAATATTTTTTTGAAACGATAGCTACCAATACCCCCCCCCTTCCTTCCCGCTCTTCCCCTTCTTCACCAAAAATTTTCATTTCTTTCCCCTACCGTCCCTTCATCAATTGTAGAGCCATCGTTTCAAAAAAGTATTAATATATATGTATGACCGCATTTCAAGGTCAAGACTAAACACTTGAGATTAGTCTATGTCCAAGTTGATTAATCTGCAGTGCTGTTCGTAGCTTGGTAGCCGGAGCGGATCATTCCATGGTAACCTACGGACCACAACACTAAAAACTTGAGATTAGTCTATAACCTACGGAGGGCAAAGCGGATGAACCTCCGTTGCACCGACTCTATTCGACTGACACCGTTTTGGTAATACGGGCTCCATATGGGTGCGCAAAACTCGAGGGTGGAGCGATCCAACGCACAGAAGAGTGATTTCAAACAATGAATAACATTAAAGTTTTTGGCGATACGCATAATGAATCCCAGGTTTCTGCAGGCCTTGTCGACAACAAATGAAACATGCTGTTTGAAAGTCAATTTAGAGTCCAACAGTACCCCAGAATGCTCGACGCAATCTACACGGCGTAAGGGTACGCTTGATAATCGGTAATCGAATATTATAGGATTCAGTTTTCTCGAGAACGTTAACACTTCACATTGGTCGGGGTTTAGTATCAAGTGATTGTGTTTGCACCATCCAGCGAATATCAACAGTTGCTCCTGGAGTGCGAGAGTGTCCGATGAATCGGTAACTTTCGAAAACAGTTTCAGGTCGTCGGCGAACACAAGCCGAGGACCTTTGAGCATTAGGTTGACGTCGTTGAAATAAATAAGAAAGACCAACGGTCCGAGATGGCTACCTTGTGGGACTCCAGAAAAAGAGGTGAAAGCCGGTGAGGTGAACCCATTGACACGTTAATAGGACATTTGAACCACTGAAGCAGCGGCCCTCCAATGCCCAGTTTGTCCAGTTTTGCAACGGCGATTTGATGATTTAGCTTGTCGAAAGCGGCGGAGAGGTCAGTGTAGATAACATCTGTCTGGGATCGGTCGTCAAAGCAAACCGTTACGTTCGTAGTGAGCATTAGTAGATTGGTAGACGTTGAACGCTTGCTCGAGCTCGAAGAGTTTCGATAATGCACATAAGGCAGAGATCCCTCTGTAGTTGTCTATGTTTCTTTTGTTCCCTTCTTATGAACTGGAAACATGTGAGCGGATTTCCAAGTAGAAGGAAATATGCCTGAGCTAATCGAGGAGTTAAATAGTCGTCGGATTGGAGCAGCCAGGGCGTCAATGCAGTTCTTTAAAAAGATTGAAGGTAAGCCATCCGGGCCACTGGAAGTTGAGCTTTTTAGGTTCAAAGCGGCCTGCTTGATCATAGAATCATTAATAGTCAGGTTAGTGACAGAATCGCTGAGATTTGGAACGCTGTCTAGTGCAGTCGATGCTTCTGTTTCGGATAGCCTTTCATAGACAAAGACGCTGGAGAATTTCCGCGACAACAGTTGACCAACCATATCCAATTTGGTCTCAGCGTCGCTTCCAAGGAACATGGCTGATGGAAGACCGTCGTCTTTCCGTTGAGCACTAACATATTTCCAGAACGACTGGGGGTTACGCTTCAGTCTTCGCTCAACGTGGTTTAGGTATTTGCGGAAGCAGTGTCGGCTTAACTTTTTGTAGCGCTTGTTGAGAGCCTGATAGTGGTTATGCAGAGGTTGGGTTTTATACCTTGAATACCTCCTCAAGACATTCTTTCTTTCAGATTTAGGGCGACGTAGCGTGGCGTTTATCCAAGGCAGGTGCGGCTCTATGCGTATCGTCTTTTTCGGCACGTGGCGGTCGATCGTTTGATCGGTCGTTTTGCATGGTGTATGTTGATGAATCGGCACTATTAGCGGTGAGTGATGGAGAACATCTTTAACGAGTGGAGCAGGCGCCAACATACATTTTGGAGCCCGACTGCAAACACTAGCGAAGCAGAGATCCATGCAGCGTCCGTTTTCATTGGTGATTTTGTTAATTTGCTGCACAGTGACTGTACTATAGCAGTCGAACAACTCGGTGATGATCGGTGGAGGAGTTACAGAACTGAAGTCGACGAACAGATAACCGTTGCTGCTTACTTGGGTGGGTTTATACCGTCTTTAGACATTACCCTTCTTTATCGACAGACTTCGCAGCCGGCTGTTAGAGTACAGGAAAATTACGGGGCCAGTGCAACAATCCTACTGACTCTAACTAACAAGCACCGCCTAGCCGAGATTCGAACATACGACGACTGGCTTGTTAGACCAGTTGCTTGCGTTCACTCCAATTAATCCCGGGTAGGTTGAAGTCCCAGGTCCCAGAATTAGCAAATCATCAGAGACAAAGTCTGTCGAAGAAATTGCAGAGACCGATGCCATATGAGTCTTGAGGAGCACGGCGTCTCTTACTCGATCCGGTGGAAAATAGACAACGGAAGACTTCGTAGTTCGGTCCGCAGATTTGTGTGGAGGAGGGTCGTTCGTCAAGCCAAGTTTCGGTTAAAACGATTATATCGTGTGGACTTTCGACACACGCTAGCAGATAGTCGTGAACGCTTGCGCTTATTCCGTCTACATTCTGGTAGTACACGTGGATGTTTTGCTGGACGTCGTTCGTACTGTTCGGTAATCGGTTGGGTGATATGCTAGAGACGGGAGACGAATCAACGGGGGGATCTAAATTGGCGATAGTGTACTTGCCTGGAAGGGAATTTTTCGCTATACCCACACGCAGGGCCGGGACGACTGACGAGCGCTGGCAGGAAAGGGCGACTGCAGCGGGGAGGATAGGGATTTCCATGGTGCCACTGGTGTCCTATAAACTCCACTGCCCGGTGTCCTATCGACTCCATTGTTATCATGACTTAAGTCTTACTTGACGTAGTTTCATTTTCGTATTGTATCTCGTTCGGTGTACACGTACCAATGTGCGAGTTACGGTTGTTGATAATAAATAAATTCCGAAACGGTGCTGCATGCAGCACTATTTTTCATGACCTCAAACAACTCGGCATAAAAAGAGGATTTGCATACTATACAGTAAAAAGATTCATCGAGGCGGGAAAACCCTTAAAAAACCCGAAACCCTGAAAAAAACCGAAATAAAACGAAGCGTTAGAAGAACTGCAGAGGTCAAAAAGGTTATTCTCTTCGGAATCTCTTCGTCGAATTTTGAAAATGGATCTGGATATGAAAGCATTCAAAAAACGTAAATTTCATGTATTAACGGAAGCAACAAAACAAAAACGGCAAGAAAGATGGAAACTGCTCCGTGCTCCGTTGGCACGGTGATTCCGAAGTGATCTTTTCCGATGAGAAGTTGTATGTTCTTCAAAACCCGCAACATGCTCTAAATGATCGGTTGTGGTCGGTTTGGATCATCGACGTTCCAAAACACAAACGAAATGCACCACGATACCCACGATTCATCAGCGGTCATGGTATGGGGAAGCATTTCAACAAAAGGGAAACTTCCTCTTGTATTTATTGAATAGGGTATGAAAGTTAATTCAAAATACTATCTAGAAATGGTCTTAGAACAAAATTTGATATCTTACGTTCGGGGAATGTATGGTGAAGAATATTACTGCTTTCAACAGCATGGAGCTCCTGCCCACACTGCAAATCTTATGCAGACGCGGTGCAAAGCCAATTCGACGGATTTCATATCGAAAAAGGAATAGCCTCTAAATTCTCCTGATTGAAACCTCTGGATTTTTGTATATAGGGGTGCATGCAGCAGAAGCACAAGGATTATAAATATCATAAGTTCCATGAGTTTAAGTTAGTTATCAACAATATATGGGATGATATTCCGATGGAAGTTGTGCGTTTCACGTTTTTTTGTTACCTCTATCGTTTTTCTTTTTACTTCCACTACTTTATTTTTCTATCGCATTTTTCATTTTTGTTTTGTTCTGTTCTGTTCTTCCACTTATTATGTTCTCCTTTTATACCATTTCTATCACACTATTTTTTTCTCTGTCGTTTTCTCCCTTTAGTCTTCTGTTTTCGTTTTTCTCCTCGTTTTCTATCCTCGTTTCTCCATTGTCCTGCTCCCGTATTCTGTCCTTTCCTTTCCTTCCTTTCCATCTTGTTTTTTCTCCTTTTCTGTCCAGTTTATCCTCATTTTCGTTCTCGTTTTTTCCGTTTTTTAACGTTTTTCCTTCTTTTCTCTCATTTTTCTTTTCTTTTCCGTTCCCTCTTTTCCTCACTCCCGTTTTCTTCTTTCCGCTTTTTTGCTCTTTTAATATCCCGTTTTCGCCCGTTCTGCCACGTTTATTCTTTGAGTTTTCTTACATGCCATGGTTTATTCTCTTCTCCCTCGCCTTTTTTCTTTTGTTCTATCCCGTTTGTTCGGCTTTTGTCACCTTTTCCTTTGTCCGTTTTTCCGTTTTCCGTTTTCCGCTTTCAGTTTCTTTTTTCTTATTTACTTGCACATGATTATACGCGGTCATGACGTAAACTATTTTGAAGAGTAAGGAAATGTCTGATGCAAAGAATGATTAATTGGATGAAGTGGTATAGACCAAAAATATATCGGGGTGATACCGTGGACCCCCGTTCGTTTGACCGTTTTTAATCTGAACACTTTTTAATTTGAACCCCGTTGGTTTGCACGATGTGCAAATTAAAAATGGTTCAAATGTCATTCTCAATATGACATCATTTGCTTATGCAGACAATGCACATAAACACGATTTGTTTGTACTGATCTAGCGTGTTTAACCTGTTTCACAATGCGTTTTCCCAACGATTATGGTAGAAATCTGATCGGAGAATGAAATATTCGCTGCTTGCAACTGCCAACTGAATCAAACTACCAAAACAATAACAAAGAACAGGGCAGCCAGTTCACACAAGCTCCAGCATATTTAGAGTTACCAGTTGTTCAAATTAAAAGCTAACCCCGTTAGTTTACATGAGGAATCGTTTAAACGAACGGGGGTCCACTGTATATTGGAGCAGTCATACAAATAACATCGTCGCAAGAGGAAGCGCGTTTACAGGGAGTGATAGAATTGCGAGAATAAAATAAAATTAGGTAGGGTATGTTGCTGCTTCTTCGTAATTGCCCATTCCCGTCCTATCCAACACAAATTATTAAAAATATCAGCATTATTATGACACACAATGCAAAACTAGTTGTTCCCTAATATTTTAGTTTGTTGTCTGTCATACGCGATCAATCAAAGTGAGCTGAGATCTATTTAGATGCTTTTTATCATTAAAGAAGTCCTACCAGCCAACTTTCCTACGTTTTTTCGTGCGACGAAGAAGAAAATGTCGACTAATCGTTTTAATTTCCGTCATTCATAAATGAAAATAACTCACGCAAGGCATTGTCGTTATTCTACAGCCAGGAAACAGCCTGACCTGCAGGAATTTTGCAGAATAACATTTGTCATGCCGTCCTACACAAATACATGCGCGTTAGCTTCGTAAACATTGTTGTGATTTTTAGTTCGGACGATGAAAAATTTTGATGGACGGATTTTAAAACGGTACGACGAATTTGAGAAATAATGTCAGTTGCGTAATTTCAATAATATGCTTAATAGTCGCTTTTCAGTGATTTCAAAGTTCACGGATCGGAAGGTAAGTGTGTTTTAGTCAAATCAGCACAAGAACTTTTAGAGTATTTATTAAATCCGTCCAACAAGTGATGAAAATTAGAATGGCTTTACTTACTACGACAGGAATTAGAAATAAACTCCATTAGACTTCCTAATATAACGGACGGCGGTAGTTTAGGTAGTATAACAGTCGGGTACCAACCGAAAGATTGTAGATGCAAACAGCGCCGTAGCGTGCGGTTGGTCAGACTGACCCCGGCCAAGGTCGCTAGGACTTGGAGGCGTCAAAATGAGCTTAAACTTCAGCAAGGCTCTGGAAATAATTACAACCATTTTTTAAGTATTTTTTGGATCCAGGCACTTTCTAAAGATCAATCAAAGGTGTTATTGCTGAGGCCAGAGGGGCCTCAGCTGAGTTCACCCCAGGTTCCTGGTCGAACCACTGGGAACCGTGTAGGGGCTGGGCTCTCACGGCCTCTTCTCTGGCTAGCTCACCTGTGAGGAACACGAAGGCTCTCAGAGTCGACTCCGGGTCTACTTTTCGATCAAGGAATCAAAATCACTCTACTTACTGTTCATACAACTAATTTTTATTAATTAACCTATAAACTCACTGTACTTTTCTTCTTTCTCTGCGGGGTCGGCCGACCATTCACTTGACGATGACAAATTCTCGATGACAAACGGCGAACTGCGAATGTTGTGTGGGATCGGGCAGCAGCTTCAGGTGTACCCAGGCCCGTCACGGCCTCTAGCGCGAGTGCACGTGACCTCGAAGGCGGGGTGGAACTGCTGGCCTTACAAAGGTGTTTGTATTCTGCGGGATTTCGGCTTCGTATTAACCCAGGCCCGTCACCGCCTTCGGCTGGAGTGCGAGTGACCTCACAGGCGGGGTTTGACCGCGGTTGCGGGGTAAGTTTTCCCGGTGGTACTAGAATCGTTGCTGTATCCAAGCCCGTCACCGCCTCCGGCTGGAGCGCGAGTGACCTCGAAGGCAGGGATCGTCCGCGGTTGCGGGAGGTTATACTTGATCGCTTAGCGGCGGGCCGCTAAATGGCACTGGCACATACATGGGCACTGTTCGGCCTACGACACCGGTCCAATACCTGTACCGGTCGCCTCGTGGCTAATCTCGCGGCTGTTGCTCTAAAGCATTAATGGGCCCTGGTGCGAATTAATGAAATAGTGGTCTTTTAGAATACGGTCTTGCAGGTTAGAGTTCGGCCTGCCCTATAATTCTCTTTTTATCCTAACTGACTGGGATTCTTTAATTTTCTTAACGGAATGTATTGCACTGTACTACTGATTTGACTTGCACTGTAGCACTTTGAAGATATCGAAATATAACGCAAGCTTAATAGGTAAAACTTGCTCTGTTCGCAACTCGATCCAAAATGATCGCCTATAACTTATCAGGGACAAGCCGGATCTTCTGATCGGTTCAGGATTTCACTCCACTGAACTCTTATGCGTTTTACTTTCGCCCTCTAGGTTTTGGTGCAGTTATGTTTGTCTTTCGTTAAGCACAGTGAGCTATTTTATCTTGCCTAATTTTAACCTCTTTTTAATTACTCGGAATGCTTAGTTTATTCTTATTTTGTCCCTAATGTATATATTTTAGTCTCTAATATTTTAGTTTTATTTATATTTATTTTAATTTGTAACAACCTAATTTTAATATAATGTTAATCGCATACCCAACCTAACTCTAAAATTATATAAATCAAATTCATACTGAACTCTAGTATGCTGCTGGCTCATTGCGTTTTTCTCCAATTATACCTAAGGGTATAGGGCAAAGATGCGAAACGGTAACAAAGGTAATAACATTATATGGCATGGAAAAATGAAATAAATGGAAATATACTTAAACAAATTATTCATCGCTATGTCGAAGAAAATCTCTCACTTTAAAGGGTGTCCCACAACAAATTGCACCACAGAAGAAATGTTGTAGAAAATTACCTAATTGACCGATCCTTTTCAAACTTTCAGACAATAAAATATAACCCATTAGTAAGCTTTTGACATATTTATTTCAATCAACTTCAATACCGTAACCGTATGCTTACACCTTACGCTTAACTCCACTCAAAAAGTTTTGTACAACGTCTGGCTGCAGCTTCTTCTGTACGGAAACCCACTTTTTTCATGTCTTCAACAGATTTGACCACCTTAGGATGCTTCCGTAGTGCCTGCATCATAATAGGCCAGTATTTTTCATTGGGCCTTAGTTCCGGTGCGTTAAGGGATTCATGTCCGTGGGTACGAAAGTAACCCCGTTGGCTTCGGTCCACTTCAGGACATCCTTTGAATAGTGGCACGAAGCTAGATCCGGCCAGAAGATCGTAGGGCCCTCGTGTTGCTTCAACAAAGGAAGCAAACGCTTCTGTAGACACTCCTTGAGGTAGATCTGCCCGTTTACAGTCCCGGTAGTTACGATCGGCGCACTCACTTTGTTTGCCACATGAGCAGAACGCTTGCCAAATCATGTGTTTCTTGGCAAACATTGAAAGTTTCTGCTTCCTTATTTCTTGCGGATCGTCAAACTTGTGCTGGGTGGTAAAGAACAGTAGCCCCAGAAGCTACCAGAAGTCCGCCTTAACGTAAGTCTCATCATCCATGATGAGACAATGAGGCTTCGTCAGCATCCGCGTGTACAGTTTCCGGGCTTTGGCTTTCCCACCTTATTTTGCCGTTCGTCACGATTTGGAGCCTTCTGCACTTTGTACGTATGCAGTCCCTCCCGTTCCTTGGCTCGCTAAACGAAAGACTTGAACAGACTCAACCTTTTGGCCACATCCCTGACCGAAGCATTGGGATTCTCCTTAAACGCTTTCATGACACGCTTGTGATCCTGATCACTAATAAAACATCCATTCTCGGCAAACTAGGAAAATCTCAGATGGAAAAAAAATTTCACGACGGTGGAAAATTCTAATGAAATGTAGGAAAAACTCTTTAGACATTTTTAAATATTTTCTTCTATAACAAAACTTGACGGAACAACATTATTCCCTTTGGTTCCACTTCCTGATGACTAGGTGTAGCAAAACTCTTTAGGTATGTTATTTATTGGATTTATTTACTTGAACACTTAGTTTTTTTTAAATATACTATCGCTAGCATTGCTTAGAGGTACGAACGCTGGGGTGACGTAGAACTACGAATGTAAATTTAATTCCATAATGCTGGACATTTTTCAAATATTTAACAGTCAGTAACCCAAATTTATAAAGTTTTTAGATGAGGTCGAGATTAAATTTTCCAAAATACAAAAATACGAATATTAAAGTTTTTAGGCGTAGTTTAACTGCCTTTGAAAGCAGAAGCAGAAAAAAACAATATATTATAAGGAAGGCTACACTCCTGCCTAGTTGCAATTAAATTACTCCCCGAGTTTAGATGCCGATGCCTCTTAATCTCACAGCGTGTCGGTCCGTAATGACGATTGACACATTTGGGCGGCATTCCGACCGAACACACACTCACCTACGTACCTATCTACAAACCTACCTACTTATGGTTCGTATCAAGTGTCCACTTTTGCCAAGCCTATCCCTCCTATCGTGTAATGGTGTGAATAGTTTCATATGCTTCGGGAACATCCTCGCTAATCTTAATTTTATTGCTTCAGAAACGAACACTTGATTTTTTCCATTAGGCTCGGTCGCAGGACCAGGCGGCAAATGGATGGCAAAAAGGAACAACAAAAAAAAGAGCGAAAGTGAAAGGTGATTAGTATGCTGCAGCAGACGGAACCTTTTCCCGTTTCGGTGTGTGATAATTAATGAATCGGAATAAATTAAATGTCAAATGTTTTATTCTCTGTCATTAAGGTCGTCCAGTTCGGAACGGTACAACACACCCTCCTGCTTACGGGAAGCTTCCTACCCATTAGTTTGGACTTCTAGCCCCGTGGTTGATAAAGCAATTCTGATCATTGCGAATTGATGATGCTGTAGTCGTACGCCACTATGCTTGTTTCTGAGCTGGGGATTCTCATCCAGTCACCCGTTCACGTAGAACGGAACGGACAGAAGGGGGACAATCGTGCAAGGCGTTCATTGACATCTTGTCCAAATGTTTGCCCTCCAGTACGTGCCACTTGAGAAAACGTCCAGCCGAAAAAAGCAAATCAACTCACAATGAAAGAGCGTCATTGTCATCATCTGGCGAACGAACCCGTTCATGGAAAACTCCGACGATTCGGAACGTAACCCAAGTCAACAACTGCCTTGATTGGATCTGTCGTCCCAAGTTTTGTTCAGTCTTCAGTCATGTTTTCATTTTCACTACCATTCTGTCCCTGATATCTGATTACCATCAGTCGCCTTTGAAATGATAGCTTGAGACCCACAGCCGCTGTTCAGCGGCGGACGCATGGAAGATTGAATGACAAATTTTTAATCATATAAATCGTTGAACCGTTGCCCGACTACTGTATGCTGCATAAATGACCTTATTTTAATTTTATCACCATGCTTACAACAAATAAAGATGCTTTGCTCTGAATCACACCAACAAGGAATTAATAATTTATTGAGTGCGGGACATTCAAAAAGACGGCAAAAAATCATAACTCTTGCAGTCATCTCTACCAAAGGAGCACTAAAAATCATTATCAAGCTGCAGTTAAATAATATATAATGTAAAGTTTACCGAAGTTTATTCAACTCTTGGTTGTTTTTTTTTTTGTTGTTGTGTCCGCTCGGACCATCTCTTCCAGTAATTTGCATTTCCCATTCGATTGCAAAAGTACCACCAAACGATTCGCAAGGAACGATAACCGCACCGTTTATTGTTTGGCTATTCATCACTGCTCTCTGCCCGGCACTGGTTGCCCGTTGCGATTGTGTGTATTTTGAGTGGACAGCACAATAAAATGCAGCCTGCGTGACGTGCTTTTCATATCGAGAACATTAAAAAAAGACCGGCAAAAGAGACCCAATAGCAGCTATTATAATATATACGATTAGCAGAGATATACGCGACTACAAACTAGATACAGTAAAAATAAGCTTTTGCGAATAACATAATATTGTTGAGCAGAACCTTGGTGCGGTTTTTCACGCAACTTCCAGCTCCGGTTGCTAAAAGGTAGATACGACGGGATTCAATAAATTACAATATTTTTCAGAGTAACACAACACTGTAGCACTCCCAGCTGCCTATTCCTAATCATCTAGTACAATAACTTCCTCCCCGTTACCTGTGGGAGGATCAACCTCCATAGGTTCGGACGGTTTGCTTTTGCTACTGCCCCCTTTCGCCAAAAACTGACTAATCAGATTATTTTTCAACGATTCATTTATGGTTTGCCCCTTCGGAACGGACATCAGCAACTGGACACGCTTCTTCGGCTGCTGCGCCACCTGCTTGACCACGGCAGCACCACCAGGTGAACTAGTAGCCGCTTTCGAAGTTTTTTTGGACCTATTGCTACCGGTAGCAACAGCGCCTACTGGAGTTTTGCTAGTAGGACTGCTACTGGAAGACGCTGCTGCTGCTGCTGCTGCTGCCGCGGATGATCCACTCTTTCGGATTTTACCGAACTGTTTCCGTTTGTCATCGTCGGAAAGTTTCTTCGTGAACTTGGTAATGCTGGCGGCGGGTGTTTTCGGTTTAGCGGCAGATGATGTAGGGGTTGGATGTAAACTGAAATTAAAAATTTTTATTACAATTTTTCTTAATTAATTTGAGCTGTTTTCGATATTGATGATAATGAGATTTTGAAGTTATCAGCACAAAAAGTACCACAGCTTCGTAGCATAAAACCGACAATTCATTAATGAACAGTGAAAACTGTCCCGATCTTCGGTTACTTCTTTGGGGTACCCCACAAAAAGTGCACAATGAATTGGAATTTCCTAGCTTGGGATTCCAAGGATTTTTTTTTGCACCTGGACGGTAACCCGTCTTGTATCCAAATTTGTTGCAAACTCGGTAAGCGCGGCAGGTACGGTTGAAAAATTATTTGAAAGACTGACAATGTTACGTCTAGAAACCCTGACTGACAATGCCTCTGCCTCTAGAAACCCAACAAGACAGGAGATCTAGTACGTTTTAATTGACCGAAACGCGTGTTTCCTTAGGACGGTTTTTGGCTAGGTTACAGTGTGGAAAAATGATACGAGTTCAAGCGGATAATAATTTGACTAGATTGCATCAATGACGGCAAAGCAGAGCGGGTTCCCCATTGGGGCCCCTTTCATTTGTTTGAAAATTTTTCCCCTGAATGTGAAGTAATTTTCTTCCATGCACAGTCTGGTTAATAGCAAATATTTATTAATTTTGATTTTCCAATTACTATCACTGTATTGCGTTAGTAACCAGTCTTTTAAAATATTTAAGGTTTCATTCACTGATACACCTGAGAACAGCGCTGCCACGTCGAATGAGACAATTTTCTCCTCTTTGTCAATATGTCCAGAAGACCTTAATTTTTCTACGAAATCTCCTGTGCTCATAACCGATCGACTCGACCACCTTTGCCCAACTTCAAGAAAATCTTCTGAACATGGGCCTCAATTATGCGATTACTCCAAAACCGAATGTCGAACAGGCTATAATTGACATTGAATCAGGTATCAGCAGTTGTAAAGTAAACCAAGTCAACAAGAAAAATAAGATCCTATATAGAAAATCTTTTACCACGCTCACTCCGATAATAGAAGATCTGAAAAGAGTAGCTGTGGAATACGATACGGTTTTAACGCACCGCCTTCGTCCAAAATTAAAAAGATTTGGTTTAGATATTATCTACACCAGTAGGAACAAGCAAATCAAAAATAGATTGGCGTCTACTAAAGATAAAATTTAATTATTAAACAGCACAGGGGTTTACAAAATTGCTTGCAGCCACTATGAAAAAGTTTACATTGGACAAACTAAAAGGAGGTTGGGTATTCGCTTTAAGGAACACACGGCTGAAGTTACCCAGGCTAACAAAGACACAGGAAAACGGATACCTTTTCATTTTAAGTCCAAAGTAGCGGAACATATATTCGAGAATATCCATCCACTACCCCTAAAAACATCAATCAATCAATGCACCGTGGAAGTTGGATGTTGCTGAGAGTCTGGAAATATATAAACAAGAATCTTCCTCGCTACTTAACAATAACGGAGGAAACAATTTTACATAGCTCTTCAAGTTCATTCCAAATCTAGCACGACATGGCAGGGATCACCTTTCCATAGCATCCGCCGATTCGTCTAGGTAAACTTCTTAATTTTAATTTTTCAATTTTGAATTGCTAAATGACTTTGGGTACTCAATCTGGCATTCTTAATAATTACCCACCTGCCATAATATATATCGACTAGTTGAGCCCGAATCTTACGATCCGGAAAATATAAATGTCTGTTCAGAAAACTGCGGATACAGTCCATTGCCCAATGTTTGCGAAGATGTTTAATCTTTGTGGTAGTTCTTTAAGTTCTTATATTGCGTAATATGGCTCTAAGATGATATCTCCCAGGTGGCCTCGAGGTAAGATACTGGTCTAATAAGTCAGTCATCGTATGTTCGAATCTCGGCTGGGAGAGGCTGTTAGAGTCAATAGGATCGTAGCAACTGGCCCTACAATTATCCTGTACTCTAACAGCTGGTTGCGAAGTCTGTCCTATAAAAACAGAAGGTCAAGTTTCGATAACGGAATGTAGCACCTAGGCTTTACTTTGCTTTGCTAGCTCTAAGATGTTGTACATAAAAGTCTTAGCCGGAAAGTGAAACAAATAGTACGCTCGCATTGGATTTTATTTAACTGAATAATAACATTATCTCTACTGTGTTGATTCTATCGGTGGGTCAAATGGCTCTTTTGTGTGAGTGGCTTTGAACAGTCCATTTTCTGCCGCGAACCGATTCATATGGTCGATGTTAAACCAGGCGTTCTGCAAGTAACAAAATTCTGACTTCGAGAAAAACGCATTCAAAGTTTGCCGCTCTGTATGGTTTATAGCTATCAATCGTTCGAAATCATCTCATAAGTCTGGCTGTTTGCAACATTTATGTAGTATGATTAAAGTAAAATGTTGCTTAGAAAATTCTTGATCGTTTGTAGTCGTTAATTCATTTTGTAAAATTTTGTGACTTGGTCCGGTCTGATTTAACACTGACATATGACATCGCGACAAGCAATTGAGTCGAGCAATTAAATCAAGCTGTTCAGTCAAGCAGTTCGGTCAAGCAGTCGAGTCAAGCAGCTAAGTCGAGCAGCTGAATCGAGCATTTTAATCCAGCAGTCCAGTCGACCAGTTTAATCGACCAATCCAGTCGAACAGTTGAATCGAGCAGTATAGTCGAGCAGTGGAATCAAACAGTTTAGTCGAGCAGTCGGGTTAAGTGGTTCAGTCGAGCAGTTAAGTTTCACAGTGAAATCGAGCAGTCCAGTCAAGTAGAGCAGTTCAGTCGAGCAGTTAAATCGGGCTGTTCAGTCAAGCAGTCAAGTCAATCTGTCCAATCAAGCAGTTGAATCCAGCAGTCGAATCGAACAGTTCAGTCGAGCAGTCTAATCGACCAGTCCAGTCATGCAGTCTAGTCAACCAGTTGAGCAATCGAGCAGTCCAGCAGTGACGTCCTGTCAGGGGCCTGTTTTTAACTACCGATAAACCTTTTATGACGTCCTGCCAGAAACCTGGTTTTGGCTACAGACAATAAGCCTCTTATATAAATAGATGCTTCTTCATTCAGATCGTCAAAGCACTGAAGAAGGCTGTATGTAACAGTCGAAATACGTATCTGCGGATTGTTTACGTGAGTGGATGGTTAGTTTAGTTTAGCAATGTTAAAGTTATAGTGGAATTATAGTGTAGTGAGATTTTGTAATAATCCTTAATGTGAACATTGTGAAGTATAATTTTAGTAGAATAAAACGGAAAACCTTCCTTACTCGTATGAAAAACTAGGTTTTCCTGAATTATTCAAATTCAAAAATTCATACCTCACAAACCAAACAGCGTAGAGAAACCAGTTTCTTATGAAAATGGTAATAAATTTCTCAGCATATTCACAGATGGATTACCAATAGATTCAGAGGTAGTCCTTCTACTGGAAAAATGAGACAGAAAGAGAAAAACGAACAAGGGCACAAAGAAAAGAGGAAAAACACGAGAAAAAATGAAAACAGACTTGAAAGGAGATGAACGAAAGAAAAGAACATGACAGAATGGGAGGAAAAACGAAATGTAAAAGAGTATATAAAAGAGTGGATACAAGAACACGGGAGAAAAAATAGAGGGAACGAGGCAAGAAACGAGGAAACTGGACATAAAAAAGATGAAAAATGGATGATAAAAGAAGAAAAATGGCAGAAAAGGAAGGAAAACCATAAACTGAGACAGAAAGGAGAAAAATATGACAAAAAGGGGGAAAACGGGATACTTATAAAAAAAACAAATTACGGGAGCAGGGAAATCGGAGAACGTGATCAGAAAAAGAGGAAAAACTGTACAGAAAAAGAAAAAAGGGAGAAGAAAAATAGTACGTTACAAAAAAGGCGGAAAAGCAGCACATAATAGGAAGAGCGCAACAGACGAAAACGATAAGAGAGACAGAAAAAGAGAAAACCGCTTTGAAAAAATCAGAGGGGTTGTGTATAAGACACGACCGCATGTTCAATGCGATATGTTGCTAGTTTTTTGTCAATGTTGCTTCTGTCGCCACCTACACATTTGTGATACGTCGCTATAGTTACTTTGAACCATTAACAACAGTTAGGAACAACTTGCATGCCACTAATTGCCAGTCTAGACACACTTTAATATAACCACTTATGAGAAAATTGATTGCTAGTGGAAATCATAATACTCTTCATTGACATAATCATTCATTGTTATGATGGTTCTGAAAAGAACCGTTTTGAAAGTTCAATATTGGCTGGAACGATTGGATTGGCTACTTTGTGCTGCAGAGAAAAAGCTAAGTGTTATCAGATATAAAATCATAATTTTTACATCATTCTGAAAGCTACTAGGTACCTATCCAGTATCTCCACTACGTAAAAGACGTTTGATCAAAATGTTTGTCTGAACATTTGAAAGAAGTAAACGTAGCTGCGTACATCTTTTCGGTTTCTATAAGACTCACCTGTTACGTTAGGCGATACACTGGCCTCTACGTGCGCCGGAGCGGTCACTTACGCAACAGTTCAACGTTGGAGGGACCAGCTATTTCGAGCGATGCACCAATCTATACCTATAAAGAAGGATTTCTGTCTGTCTGTCTGTCTGTCTGTCTGTCTGTCTGTCTGTCTATCTGTTTGTCCTGTGTTCCTTATAGAATCAAAAACTACTGAACCAATCGGCGTGAAAATTTGCATGTAGAGGTTTTTGGGGCCAGGAAAGGTTTTAGTGATGGTTAGAGACCCCTCCCCCCACTAAGAGGGGGGGCTCCCATACAAATGAAACACAAATTTCTGCATAACTCGGGAACTAATCAAGCAAATAGAACCAAATTTGGCATGTGGGTGTTTTCGGTGACAAGAATTTATTCTAGGGTAATTTGAGACCCCTCCCCTCTTTATAAGGGGAATTATAACTCCTCTCCCCTTTAGAAGGGGGGGTTTCCATACAAATTTCCTCATAACTCGAGAACTAATCAAGCAAATGGAACCAAATTTGGCATGTAGGTGTTTTTGGAGGCAAGAATTTTTTCTATGATGAATAAGAACCTCTCCCCACTTTAGGAGGGGGGGCTCCTATACAAATGAAATACAAATTTCCTCATAACTCGAGAACTAATCAAGCAAATAGAACCAAATTTGGCATGTGGGTGTTTTCGGTGACAAGAATTTATTCTATGGTAAATTGAGACCCCTCCCTCTTTATAAGGGGAATTGTAACTCCTCTCCCCTTTAAGAGGGGGGGCTTCCATACAAATTTCCTCATAACTCGAGAACTAATCAAGCAAATGGAACCAAATTTGGCATGTGAAGGTTTTCGAGGGTGGAAAATTTTCTACGGTCAATTAGGACCCCTCCCCACTCTAAGATGGGGGGCTCCTGTACAAATGAAATAAAAAATTTCCTCCTAACTCGAGAACTAATCAAGCAAATAGAACAACATTTGGCATGTGGGTGTTTTTTTTTGGTGACAAGAATTTATTCTATGGTGAATTGAGACCCCTCCCCTCTTTATAAGAGGAATTATAACTCCTCTCCCCTTTAAGAGGGGGGGCTTCCATACAAATTTCCTCATAACTCGAGAACTAATCAAGCAAATGCAACCAAATTTGGCATGTGAAGGTTTTCGAGAGCAAGAAAATTTTCTATGGTGAATTAGGACCCCTCCCCACTTTAAGAGGAGGGGCTCCTGTACAAATGAAATACAAATTTCCTCATAACTCGAGAACTAATCAAGCGAATTGAACCAAATTTGGCATATGTGTGTTTTTGGAGACAATTTTTTTTTCAATGATGAATTGGGACCCCTCCCCACTTTAGGAGGGGAGGTCCTATACAAACGAAATACAAATTTCCTAACTCGAGAACTAATCCAGCAAATGGAACCAAATTTGGCGTGTAGGTGTTTTTGGAGGCAACAATTTTTTCTGTGATGAATTAGCACCTCTTCCCACATTAGGAGGGGGGGCTCCAATACAAATGAAATACAAATTTCCCCATAACTCGAGAACTAATCAAGCAAATAGAACCAAATTCGGCATGTGGAGGTTTTTGGAGGCAAAAATATTTTCTACGGTGAATTAGGATCATTCCACACTTCAAGAGGGGGGGCTTCTACACAAATGAAATACAAATTTCCTCATAATTCGAGAACTAATCAAGCAAATGGAACCATATTTGGCATGTGGGTGTTTTTGGAGGCAACCATTTTTCCCATTATGAATTAGGACTTCTTACCTTTTTAGGAGGGGGGGGCTCCCATTCAAACGAAATACAAATTTGCTCATAACTTTAGAACTAATCAAGCAAATGGAACCAAATTTGGCATGTGAGAGTTTTAGATGGCAGAATTTTTTTTCTGTGGTGTATTACGACCCCTTTCCCTTTTAAGAGGGTGGGCTCCCATACAAATGAAATACAAATTTCCTTATAATTTGAGTACTAATCAAGCAAATGGAACCAAATTTAGCATGTAGGAGATTTTTGAGTCTTGAATTTATTTTATGATAGTTAGAGACCTCTCACCCCTGTGGTAGGGGGATATGGACTCTCATACAAATAAAACAGAAATTTTTGCGAAACTCAAAAACTAATCCAACTCGAGAAATTCGAGACTCTTCCATAAAACATTAATCAATAACAAGACCACAAAAACTATCTATAGTAACACTAGATCATTCAGGACCAGCCGGTCGCGAGTGTTGCCGGTGACCCGCCGTCGGAAGCGCCGCCCACTGGGGGGCTTGCAAAACTCGAGATAGTGACAAAGATCATCCGAGATTCATGATTTATGTACAACACAGGTTAATTTGTGGCAATACGAAGTTTGTCGTGTCAGCTAGTTAATGATATATTGACCAGTTCAGGATGCACTGAATCACTACGATTTCCGTTTTTTCTCAAACGGTAGAGATTACAGCGCTCTGCTACCGTCAACGCTGGCCTCTTAGCCGTTACAGTTAATAAAGCCTCCTCACGGTCTCGCTTGCGGTAATTGCGCATGTATTTTGCTTGGAGCAATTGAAACATTGTGAAATCAGATGTATCACTCACTTCTCACTTAAATTGATTACATGTTATTAATAACAATTTCATTAATAACAACATTGTAATTAATAACAATTCAATTTCAACTGAACGAATACTGTAGTGAATTTGGACAAATTGTTCAACTTTACGTAAAAATTCCAGGAGTTACTTGCAAAATACAATCTTCCAATAAAAACTATCCAAAAGGCACATATTTTGTGATTCGAATGGTTTGCGAACCATAAAAATATATTCAGAATTGGCTGAGCTATAAGCGTTCAAAATCTATCACTATTTCGTGTCTCGGTCATCTTTGGATGACCGGGCCTGTCTTGGAAATGTTCTCTTAGTGGACAATTGTATGCCGATCCTGTACACTCGACGTTTACTACTGCTAGCTCAGCACTAGTGGATGGAATGACAGTGCTGAATATGGAGCAAATTTCCAAATTTCCATTTCCAACATCTATAACCGAACACTTGATCTTGTTTTTGCTAATGGCAACACAATCGGCTACTGCGACATAACTGAGGCAGCTGAACCCCTGACAAACGCCGACGAACATCATCCTCCGTTACTTGTTAATTTGCGGTGTCCTTCGCTTGTCAAATTTAGTGATTTAGCAGATGAAAGAGACTTCGATTTTCATCGTGCTGATTTCCCTGGATTGAATCTCGCCCTGCAAAGAACTGACTGGTCACTCCTTGTCGTAGGTGGCATAAATGAAGCAGTGCATTTGTTCATCCAAACTGTGACTTCGCTGTTTTGCGCATATGTTCCCTAACCTAAACCGAAGCGTAAACCTCCATGGTCAAACCACCGTCTCCGCGTCTTCAAGCGCAAAAGAGCAGCTGCATTGAAGAGGTACTCCTGCTCTCGAAATGTAAACACCAAGCTAGATTTCACTACCGCAAGCTCCCGGTACAGAAACTACAACCGTCAACTGTACTCGATTTACGTTAAGCGAAAGCATTACGAGTTGAAACGGAACCCCAAACAGTTTTGGTCGTTTGTGAACGAGAAACGCAAGGAGAATGGTCTTCCTGCTAAAATGTTTCTTGGTGAACAATCTTCAAGCAGACTTGAAGATACCTGCGGCTTATTTGCTCAACAGTTCTCGAGTGTTTTCAGCGATAGTGATGTATCAGTTGAAGAGATTGATGAGGCTATTCAGCTTGTTTCAGAGAACCTCTGCAATATCAACATCGATAATTTCTCCGTGAACGATGTCATGAACGTTTTAGATAAATTGAAGTCGTCTGCAAATCCCGGGCCGGATGGTATTCCCGCTCTCGCATTAAAAAAATGTGCAGGGACACTCGTGCATCCACTCCGCAAAATATTCAATTGATCTCTAGGCGAGGAAACGTTTCCAGCAATTTGGAAAAAGTCTTTCGTTTCTCCTGTGTATAAAAAAGGAAGCAAAAGTGATGTTGCAAATTACCGTGGAATCACTTCACCACTGACGAACTGACATGATACATAGAAGAAAATCCTTTAAAAACCATCGTCCTACACATTTTACTTGCACACTAGCACCCTCTGTTATGCATGTTGCGGAGTAGCTTGCATTTGCAGGGTTTTATACCGAAGGTTTTTTACAATTACAGGGTTTTATACTGGAGGTTTATCACACTTGTATGGTTTTATACTGAAAACTCGAAGCGCCGCGGTGTGGCCATGTTGCGAAACATGCTTTTTTGAAAAATAAGTTGTTTTTGAATGGACGATGGAATTAACGCGAGTGTCTCGTCTATTTGTCTGTGACTTCACTATGTGCAGGATCTAAAGTGTTTGAATTACTCATTAGTGAGGCATTACAGCGTAACGTTACATGCTATATTTCAGCTGATCAGCATGGGTTCTATCCTGGTCGCTCCATCAATACAAACTTGGTCAAATTCACTTAATTCTGTATCCAGCATATCGAAAACGAAACCCAGGTGGATACTGTCTACACCGATATTAAAGCTGCGTTTGATCGCGTCAACCATCGTCTACTTTTAGCGAAGTTGAAATGTCTAGGAGCCTCCGTTTCATTCACGCGTTGGCTAGCATCGTTTCTCTCCAACCGCTTTCTATCGGTAAAACTGGGAAACTTCAGATCTCAGGAGTTCCTGATAAGCTCTGGCGTGCCGCAAGGTAGCAATTTGGGACCACTGTTATTCTCGCTTTTCTTCAATGACGTCTGCTTAGCGCTACCGCCCGGATGTCGGATAATGTATGCAGACGATTTGAAAATCTTTTTCGTGGTACGGTCGAAGGAGGACTGCAAGCGACTTCAACAGTTGGTTGATTTGTTTTTTGAATGGTGTTCGTGCAACAGACTTACTATCGGCATAGCAAAGTGTATAGTGATTACGTTTACCAGAAAAAAATCACCTTTGGACTACTGCTACACTATTAATTGCCAGCCAATTCAGCGAGAAACAGTGGTGAAGGACCTTGGGGTTTTGTTGGACGCCGAACTGACTTTCCAGTGCCACTATAACCACATTATCGCAAAAGCGAACAAAAACCTGGGATTCATTATGCGTATAGGAAAAGATGACCCTTACTGTTTGAGATCTCTCTACTACTCATTAGTGCGGTCTACCCTTGAAACAGCTGCAGTGGTTTGGAGCCCTTATATCGCATCGTGGTCCATGAGGATTGAAGCTATGCAAAGAAGGTTCATCAGATCTGCATTGCGGTTACTTCCGTGGACGAACCCGCTTGAACTCCCATCGTATGAAAGTCGTTGTAAACTATTAAGTATGGATACCTTGTGGAGAAGAAGAGACTATGCGTGCCGTATTTATTGCAAAATTACTTTATGGAGAAATAGACGCACCGAATATTCTGATGCAAGTAAATATAAACGCAGCTCCGAGGTCTCTACGGTCTAATAACTTTCTTCGCCTGGCATTCCACCGGACGGCTTACGGTCAAAATGAGCCAATTCGAGCAATGTGTAATATATTTAATGACGTGTATCATTTGTTTGACTTTTGTATTACTAGTAACTGAAAAAAGATGAAAAATGAAACACAGGAACCTGGGGCGAAAAACGGGACGAGAAAAGAAGATAAAATCAATAAAGAAAGTGGAAGCAGAGCGGGCAGAATAAAGAACCGGAAAAACCGGTAGACGAAAACTGGAAAAAGAGGTCAAAGGAAGTATAAAATGAGAAAGACCAAAATTGGAAAATGACGCAGAAAAAGAAAAAAGCTTAGCTTAGGTAGACTGCCCATAGTTGCACTCCTTGATTGGCCAAACCAGTAAGATCGCACCAAGAACTAATTGAATGGTGCCTGGGAGTTGCATGATAGTCTCATTGTGCAACTTTTACTGATTCAATGTTTTGAAAATTGAAATTTGAAAAATTGACCAGTAACGACTCCGGCCACGACCAAAAAGCTGCACACTACATACATGGGAAAAGGAAAGAATATTAGTCCGATACTTTTTGTTGCTAGAGACCGCGGGTACCACTGCATCTCCCCAAGTATCACGGGATAAAATTTGTGTTTGCAGGGGAAGGTGCAGATCAGGGTTCATCTTGGAAGATGATATGATCGAATGAAACAACGCGCATCAGCGATTATATTTCATCAATTACAAAAACTTTCCGCGATCACCATTATAGATTGTTTGGAAAGCGCGTGCGACGTATTTGGGGCTGAATTAGATTCGATAATATGAATATTATGCTCTGGAGATTTGAGCCTCTGGTTGTGCCTCTTCTACGCTGTCCTTGTGGATTCCAATCGAGGGCTTCTCTGCAGATATGGTTCGCTCCTTTCCTCAAGGAGTGCTCGATCCAGTGCCACCTACGTTTACGAATTTCTGTTGCTACCGGCCGTTGATGATATCGACGATGGAGTTCCTCACTAGATATCCAGTTGTCAGGTCACCATGCACGAATCCCTACTAGCACAGTTGTTACAATTCAGTTGTGGCGACCGATTTGCGACTGATTTTAGTCATAAATAAGTTTCTGCAAGCATAAGTGCGAAAAATGTGCTGCTTAGGATGATATATCGCAAGCACCGGTTAATAAATACCTGCTGTGTTGTCTCCGCTGAGGCGCACCACGTTTCGCCGACGTACAGCGCCAAATGTTCAGCAGACGTACAAAGGCACCCCTGGTCTTTCTGATCAGTCTTGGTACCACCATCGGGTGTTGTCTGGATAATGAAGATATTGAAAGCGTCTACCTGCTTAGCTTGTTGTTCCGCTACTCTGAAGTTGGTAGAATTGTCAGCGTTCACTACCATTGACTTAGTTTTCGCTACATTGACTGTGAGACATACTGCCTGGGAGCTCTCGGAGAGGTCATCTAACTTGCTGTGCATATCGTTTCGGAGTTGTGCGAGCAAGACAATGTCGTTGGCTAGGTCGAGGTCATTTAGCTGCTCCATCGTTAGAGGCTTCCAAGGCAAACCTCGGTTTGGCATACTGTCAATTGAATTGCTCCAACCAATATCTCATCCATAACGAGTGGTGACGAAATGTAGCCCTATCCCACGTCAGCAGTAACGAACACCTCGTACTGAGCCTCGATTAGATGAACTAGCTTGTCTGGAACTTCTCTACGCCTAAATGCGCCCCAGATGTTTTCCTGGTTGAGTCGATCAAACGCCTTTTCGAAGTCAACGAACACCAGCAGAAGAAAGTCCTGGAATGCATTAATCGGCTGCAACATAATGCGAAGCGTTGTGATATGATCTACACATGATCGGCCTGCACGGAATCCAGCTTGCTGCTGCCGGAAAGCAGCATCGGTCTTTTCCTGGATTCGGTTGAGGATTACCTTACAGAGTACTTTAAGAGTAATACAGTGCAACGTGATGCCATGCCAGTTACTGCTTTCAGTTAGGTCTCCCTTTTTAGGGACTTTAACCAATATACTCTGCATCCAGTCCACCGGCAAAGCTGCGATTTCCATTATATTGCTGAAAAGCTTATGCATCATGTGGGGCGACACAGATGGGTCAGCTTTGAGTACCTCGGCTGAAATACATACTATCCCTGGCGCTCTATTAGATTTCCTACTCTTGATGGCTGCTTCAATTTCATCCAGCGATGGCGCCTCCGAGTTGACGCGATCAATTCCACGAACTGCAGGCATCATACGCTGCTGGTTTTGTTGGTCTCTGACATTTGAAACTCGGAAGAGTTGTTCAAAATGTTCAGTCCATCGCTTAAGCTGTTCTGTACGGTCAGTCAATAGCTAACCAGCTCTGTCCTTTAGCGGCATCTTTGCATTCATCCTGGCACCACTAAGGTGGCGAGAAATATCGTACAACAAACGGATATCACCCATGGCGGCGGCGGTTTGTCCTTGTTCGGCTAGGGAGTTAGTCAAGGCTCTCTTGTCCCGCCTACAAGCACGTTTAACAGCCCTCTCCAGTTCGGCGTATTGTTGACGGGCAGCTGTCTTACCCGATCTGGTCCGCGCTCGCTCAATGCCGGCTTTCGCCTCTCTCCGCTCGTCGATCTTCCTCCAAGTTTCATCCGAAATCCACTCCCTCCGCCCACTGCGCGCTTTGCCGAGGGTTTCATCACTGGTCGTGATGAAGGCGTTCTTGATGCCGGTCCATTGCTCTTCGACGGTTCCACCAGATGGCAACTCCGAGGCTCGAGATTCAAGTTGTTCAACAAAGGCCCTTTTCACCTCAGGATTCTCCAATCGGCGGACGTCGTAGCGGCACCCAACTTTCTCCTCCCGTCGTTGGACACGTGCGACGCGCAGACGTATCTCAGCGATAACAAGATGATGGTCGGATGCAATGTCAGCGCTGCGTTTGTTGCGTACATCAAGAAGGCTCCTTCTCCATTTCCGGCTGATGCAGATGTGGTCGATTTGGTTTTCTGTTCGGCCGTCGCGGGAAACCCACGTGACTTTATGTACTGGTCTATGGGGGAAGAGCGATCCACCAATGACCATGTCGTTATTACCACAGAATTCTGTAAACAGCTCCCCGTTTTCGCTCATCTCTCCTAGGCCATAGCGTCCCATGACGCGTTCAAGGTCCGCGTTGTTTGAGCCAATCTTCGCGTTGAAGTCGCCCATATGAATTTGGATGTCCCCCTTCGGGATTTTCTCAACCACGCTGTTCAGCTGGCTGTAAAAGCTCTCTTTCTCCTGCAGGTCGGCAGCATCTGTTGGCGCATAGCACTGGATTGCCGTAAGGTTCCTAACCCGTGTTCTAAATCTGGCAACGATTATTCGCTCATTTATTGGTTCCCACTTCATCAGGGCCGCACGTGCCCCTGGGCTCAGTAGGAATCCAACTCCTCTTTCTCGAGTAGCATTTTCACCTCGTATGCCAGAGTAGAGCAAGACTTGCCCGGATGATGTCCTGTGTTCGCCAGTACCCGGCCAGCGGACCTCGCTCAGCTCCAGGATTTCAAGCTTCAGGCGGCTAGCTTCCCTTGCAAGTTGAGCCAGCTTGCCCTGCTGGGCAAGGGTCAGTATATTCCATGTTCCGATTCGTGTCCGTGTTTTCATGCTAAAGGTCGTTGCCAATAATCTAGAGATTTCTTCTTTCATTTTCGGTACCTTTTTTGTGTTCCGGTACAGTAGGCTGTTAACCTAAGGTCCTTATCCCGCTGATGGGGCTGCCATCTTAATGTGGGCGGGAGCCACTGTGCCCCCTTACCTGTTAGCATACGACAACCGAAGTTGCTACGTTGCCAAGTCAGACCACCCCAGAAGAAAATTTGTTCTACACTTTTAAGCTTGAAATTTTACAACCAGCTGTTTAGAGCACATGAAAATGTACGAGGCTGATTATACAATCCACGTCGGCGTCGACAGCAGCTTCGAACCAGGATGGATCGTACTTTTTTGAGCTCCATTCAACTCGATCTTGGATTATTCGTCGCCCACTTCCCAGCGTCTTTAAAGTCGCAGTTTTTTACTAAAACAGTGTCGCTTTAGGCCTTTAGGCTATCGCGCACGTTGAGTCCCTCGGTACCGATGCCGGTAGGGTTGTTGTGTAGAGCCGTTTTCCTTACGACGTATCCGGTTCACTATAGTTTACCGACTATCGACAACTGTACGTTGGTAATCTCCCCAAGCAGCGCCTGTACTCAGCTTGTTTCAGCTTGTACTCCGCTAAATGTCGTCCGCAAAGGCGCGTAAGTCCTCCGTGAGCACGGCCTGTTGATCTAATTGGGGGCTTGTACATTGTCAAGTTCGCATGTTAATCGCAGCGTTTTGCGAAAGGTAAAGTCCTCGGACGAACCAAAAAGATTCGCACAGATTCTCTAGGATTTCTAGCGCTGGAATCGCGTGAAGGAATTGTGTAGAGGATTCGCACTGAATGGTTCGCTTATAGAACCAGGACTCATATATGAGAATCCAAGAGTTGAATCCTCGGGATACCTATAACTCGGTAAAGGAATCGCCTGCGCTATGAAATAAGAATCCACTATATTCTAAAAGCAGGATTCCTGGAGTGTTAGCAAGAGTAGGCTCGATGCTCTGCTTGAATATGCCGAAGGATCGCCTGATTTGTGTTGCTGTCCGCGGCTGCCAGCAGCGATCCCACGTGCACGAACTCAACTACTACTTCTTGTTTGTCGCCGTCAAAGATTACCGTCCGCGACAAAGGCACGTTCTTCTCATTCGAACCTCTATCATTCATGTATTTGGTCTTCAACACGTTTATTTCAATCCGAATCCTTCAAGCCTCCGCTTTCAATCTAGCGCAGCTGGCCTCCACCATGGTAAATTTTCTGTCTTTAATATCAAAGTCACCTGCGTAGCCAAGAAGATTGCTGCCACTCGTTTCGATATCGGTTCGTCGGATCACCTTAAAAGCGAGGTTAAAAATCATACAGAATAAGCTGTCTGTAGCACCATCGTCGCGTCTCGAAAAGACTCTGGACTCTAACAGCCTCTTCCAGCCGAGATTCGAACATGCAACGTACCTTAATGCCAAAATTGTAACGTTAAATGTTACAAATTTTGTCTTCTTTTATTTCAATTTAATTTTTTGTCAGAGGAAGAACACTCCATTTCAACCAAAATAGCTTTTACCTGAAAATCCCCATTTCCTGAATAAACTTCTTCCTAGCTAAACGGTTAGGCTATGCGAGATTTCTTCTTGAGTATAATGCTGTAGTACTCAGATCTGCTATTATCAAACATTAGAGGTACCGTCATCCGGGGCGAGATTGGGCCAAAAAAGCATATTTTTTTGTTCTTTAGCTCAGTACACACACAATTTAGGAACTAAGTTCATTTCAAACCTGTCAATATTTACTAAATTGGTCAATTAACAACTACCGTAGGGATGGTTTATTTACAATGAAACCTGATTTTACTGGAAGTGCATGAACTTTGGCACAATCTCACCCCTTCTAGGGGGAGACATTGTGTCAAAAACATAAAGTTAAGGTAAATATCTAAACAGTGAACATTAGCATGTTTATAAACAATACACATAAATATCAGTATAAAGTAGTTCATATGGGGCCGTCCATGAACTAGGTGGACTATTAAGGGCAGGGGGTCGGCCAAAAACAACGCATCATACAAAAAGTATGAACGAAAAAACCCGGGGAGGTCTGAAATAACTAAAAATCAGTTCATAGTTAATGGACAGCCTTTATATAGCCAGCAGCGTTTCTAGGGTTAACAATGGGGAGATGTATGGAAGGCGTGTATCCTAAGGGGGCATACCTATTTGATAATTTAACAAAAGTAACCATTACTTCGTTCGAGAACCCGCGGCCGCAGAGCATGTGGCCCATCCCAGCCCCCTCCCCCGTCCTTAAAACTGGCAGTTTTTACAGGGTATGATATATTTGTCTTATATTAGAGTGTTTATTCAAAGCATTTGAAATTTCCAGAGAAAAAGTAAAAATTAGTTTAAATTATTAGCAGACCTATGATGCTGTTTGCTCTAAAATGGATGATGTAATCTAATCGGTCAAAATATTGTGCTCAATAGCAAAGAATGTGAGTGTTCTGGTATATGCTGACGTGTTTTTGTTGTGTATGTGAAATCCACAAATTGGATCAATCATTATGGCTTGGCACAATCTCACCTCCGTAAAGCTCGAAAAGTACAAAGTTTAGTTTTAATGTTCTTTAACTTTCCTGAACATTTTATTCAGCTAACTTAAACCATAAAAAAGTTTATGTTTTGCACTCGCTTGCTATGATGGCCTCCCTAATGTCATATACATAAAAAAAATGCGGAAGTTGAAATAATAAATTTTCTCCGAAGATACGATATACTTAGGACCAACGGTTTTAGCGTAAAAAACTTTTGTCTACCTAGCTTTGGGGTTCATCCCACGGTGCACCATGTCTTTGGATTCGTGTGTTACTCGTGAGTAAATAGTATTATATATACTGAATTTAAAGAACTGAACCAGAGCAATTTATGAATTCGCTGTTGCATAAATGACGATTGTAATTTTCTTTACTGTGTCATCCTTTGCAAAAATATCCACCCACTTTAAACCCGTTACAAGAACATTATGTCTCAATCAAGCATTACCATAATTACCAGTTTTATTACCAAAGAAAGCCACTTACCGTTCTTTCTTTTCCTTTTCTTCGGAGGACTCCTTCTTCGGGGGCGTTTTCTCCTCTTTCTCTCCGCCTTTCACTTCGTCCGTCTCTTTACGTTCCTTTTTGTCCTTCTTACTTTTAGCAATAGGCTTCAGGATGAAGTTCCAATCGGTCGGAACCGTAATATCTGTCAGTTGATATTTCTTCAGAACATCCTTATGCACGTACCAGCACATTTTGTTCTGCATTGGACCCTCGTCCGGGCAAGGTCTCCAAGAGCTGATCTCCACCATCTTAGTCCGGATACTCT
Source organism: Sabethes cyaneus (assembly GCF_943734655.1). NCBI lineage: Eukaryota > Metazoa > Arthropoda > Insecta > Diptera > Culicidae > Sabethes > Sabethes cyaneus. The sequence continues at coordinate 31,684,242 of NC_071355.1, read as the reverse complement.
CGGGAGCGAACAGCGGCACCCCGAGTTCTCCCTCATCCCTCCGTTTGGCCCAGTAAGCTAGAAACTCTTTGACCAAGAACTGCTTATTATGCGCACAACCGTGCACGAGCTGTATCAGTTCCTTAACGCCCTCATCGACTAGCTTGGTCTTTTTGAGCCGAAGCTCAACCGATTCCTTTTCCTTGTTGGGCGAGGATTGGTTCGATTCCGGATCGGTTTTCTGTACGGTAAAGGAAACCGGTTCTTCCGGATCAAACAGCATTGCTCGCGCCTTCAAAATGTCCCAAATCACGGCCGAGCACTCCGGACGGTCGCCGTCGCTTCCGGTTCCGGCATTCTCCCAGATGCAACCGATTAGGCGGGGTTTGATTTTTTCCGTTTTCTTTTTCATCTCCGCTGCGAATTCCAACTGCAAAATTTTAAGCTTCGCTTTCTGCGTTTCGGGGCTATTGTCTTCCAGGGCGTCGTCCTCCGCTTGCATTTCTTCGTCGCTGAGATGTCCGTGTGGTACGAAGAAGTCGTTGTCCACCTCGTAGTCCTCCTCGGTGTCGACGTCCTTCTCGTCGTCGCTGCCATGCAGCGATTCACCGGGTTCCTCCTCTTCCCACTCGTCGTCGGAGTCTACTTCGTAGTCGAAAAATTTCTGAAAAATTAAAAGCAATATTACAGTTCGTCGTAAATTTAATTTTATGTTAGTTTTACTTACCGTATCCTGAGCGAACGGATGGCGGGCACTGATTTTGGCACTTTTCTTTCGCCACGTTCCCAGATACGGTGGCCGACGGTTTTCCTCGAACAGGAAGTACTTAGCGCGATATCGCTTAGCTGGAGCAGCTGCCGGATCTACCTCAATCTGGTGGCAAACAGTATCGTCTAAAAGCAAATAACGTTAGCCAAAATATCCCGAAAAAAACGAATTCATTACCCACCAATAACTATTACGTCGTCTTCCTCCTGTTCCTCATCCTGAGCAACCCATGTTCGGTCACTTTTGCCGATCGTATAACCGGGTACCTTTAACTGTGCCAAATAAAGCCGCTTACGATCCTTAACGACTTCGGCATCGTTTCCATTTTCATCACTAGATTTCCTTAAAATTTCATCCAACAAATTTTTCCGATCACCTTCGAGCAAAGCTCGACAAAGCGGCGCAAGCCGCATGTCACCCTTCACGCAAAAAGGCATGAAAGTTTGCTGCTTGGGAGTCACCTCGGCATCCACACCGAACTGTTGCTGATCCATCGAGTTTTCGTCCTCTGAATGTTGTTTGCCTTCCCGGCCGTTCGCTTTCTTCACGAAAAAGCTCTGGAAAGCTTGCGCCGTTTTTTGCTTACGCTTTTCCTCCGCTTCTTTTTCCTCCTCCTTCTTGCGTCGTTCTTCCTCCTTCTGCTCGTCCTTTTTACGCTTTTCCTCATTTTTCGCATCCAGCTCTGCTTGCCGCTTCTTCTCCTTCTCTTCCCGTTCCTTACGCTTCTGTTCTTCCTTCTCTTCGCGTTCCTTTCGCTTAAGTTCTTCCTTCTCCTCGCGCTCCTTGCGTTTCTGCTCCTCCTTGTCTTCCCTTTCTTTCTTCTTCAAGCGTTCCTGTTCTTCACGTTCTCGCTGTCGGGCGTCTTTCTCTTCCTGCCTTTTGCGTTTCTTTTCTTCCAGCTCCTGCTGTTTGAGTGCCTGTCGCCGCTCCGCTTCGACGCGACGCGCCAGCTGTTTCGGGGTAAGCTTTTTCTTCTGTTCTTCAGCCGACAGCAGAGTGCGTTCCTTGGTGTTGGGAGTACACAGCATGTAGGCATTCTCCTCATCGTCCGCCGTGTTTCCATCGGACAACTCATCGAGACAAATACTCATAATGCTGCTGTTGTTTCCGGTCATCTTGGTGTCTGCTGGCTGCTGGTCGATGTCCATTTCGACTGCTCCGTTGTCAGCTACAGGTGCCGCCTTTTCCGGTGTTTTTTGCTCAGTTTCTTCTACTGATTCCGGCTGGGAGGGGGTCTCATTTAATTTATCAACTGGTTCACATTCAATCGGGGTTGACTTAGTGCCATCGACCTTTGCGAAAAACTTATCCAACGCTCCACGTGTTTGTCTTTTCTCCGGTTCGTCTGTCTGTGCTTTTGGAGACTCTTCCTTTTTGGGAGCGTTTTTCTTACCAGATGCGAGCTTTTTCGAAGATTTTGATTTCTGCGAAGCTTCCTCAACAGGTTTAACGTTCTTTTCCGTCTCTTTTTCGGTTGACTCGGCTGTTTTTGGTGCAACGGGACTCGTCTTTATTACACGTGAAGATCTACCACGGCGAGGCGTGGGTGCTTCACTCTCCACGTTTTCCTTTTCCGTTACTTCGGGTTCATTTATGTCGGTCTTCTCGTCTGTCAAAACTTTTTCATCGATAATCACAACATCCGGAGTTGCTTTCGCTGTTTCCGCTTCGGCAACTTTTTCCTCTTCACGGGTTACAGGTTCTTCTTTCTGCGTCTCAGACTTAGCCTCAACTTCGTTGTCCTTAACAGAGTCTTCAGGAGGTTCAATCTTTTCATCAACAGAGCCTTCGTTCTGTTCCTTATGTTCTTGTCCTACATTTTTTTCTCCATCAGACAAATCACTATCTTCCACCAAAAGAACTTCTTTTTTGTCCGTTGAATTCCCCTGTTTATTCGCGTTGCGCTTAGTGTCCTTCTTTTGTTTTTTCTTCTCCTTGTGTACTTTCTTCTTACCAGATCCCGCTTCCTTTTGAATCTTATCATCTTTTTTCTCCTTTTTCTTGTTACCCACGGGAAATTTAATCATAATCTTATCGTTTTTCTTGACCGACTCGCTGCTCTCCTCCTCCTCCTCCTCATCCTCTTCAATCGCTCCATTTCGTTTGACAGAGCTCGAGGATTCCACCTTCACGGCGACCAGCTTTTTATCTTCTCGTCGAACGTCCACCATATCGGCACTATTGCTTCCATCATCCAGAACGACTACCCCCGACAGTTCGATACCGGCGCCGGTAGCTTCCTTGACATTTTCCTTCACTTCCGAAATGCGACAGATTTTGGTTGCCCGCGCTCCACCACCATCAACCGCGGTGGGATCAACTGTCGATTTCCGCTTGCGCGATTCTCCTCCGGTGATTGGCGCCGGCGGAGTTGCTGGCGAGCCAGAAAGGACCTGAGCAATGAAATTATTTTACAGTTTGAAAACTATCAAAATTTACATATAGAATCTACTTAACATCATTAAAATTAAATTAACAAAACATTATTAAAATTCTTTCCATATTTTGCATCATCCACGTAACAGAATTTATTGAAACTGTGTTCAAAATTGTTACAACAATTTATTCGCTAAAAATAGGCACTTACTTGAAATGGCAACCGACTTTGTTTCAACTTTTTACCATCGGCAGACGGGGATAATTTGCTATCACTAATTACCACCGATTCCATCATAATTATTGCTCAATCGGCGATCCTGGCGATTACGTTCTTCTTTGCTATCTTCTCCCTCCTTGTATGTTATCGTTCAATTTGTCTTTTTCTTCCTTCTCAGTTCAGAGAGACACGAAAGGACACACTACTGCTTCTTCTCAACACTTTATCACAGCTGCTTGCTTGGGAAAATTTTCAGTATTGCTACTTTCACGCAGGATTTCCAACCAAGGGTAAACATCAAAAAAATCACCGTATCCGACCGGTTTTCACTCTAGAAAATTATCACTTTCTATCACGGAATGTTCAACGCAAACAACTGCGTGCAGTTTTAGCGGAAATCTTGCAGATTTCCAGCACAATTTACAAACACTTTTCACCATTCGCAAACTGCGTGTTTTCTTCCAAGAGCTGCGACCACCGAATTTGGATTTTTCCCGTTTGACACATTCAAAAAGAGCGCGATTTCCAAAATAAACACCCTCGAATGAACGCGGTTGCATAACGCATGAATGAACGCCCAGCTCGCTGGTTGCGAGCGTTACGGGCGTAGCTTTTTCTATCAGATGTAGGGTAAGTTGGGGTTTTAGAACCAACTTTTTTTCAATCTATACCCGTATAAATATTGGTGATTGCAAAGAAAATTTTACTATCCAAAGTGCGATATCGCCCATAAAAGTGCTATTTTGCATTAAATCGTTTCGGTATCTTCGGCGCACTTTTGACGTAGGACTACGTCTTACGGCAAGTTTTGAGATAGGGTGTCATTCCAAAAAATCGAAAAATGCGAGCGTCACGAAAAATGAAAGATTTTGAGCGCTAATAGCTCAGCGGGTTTCCGATCGATTTTCAATATTCTTACACCAATCGATCGGAAAATCTTCTAAGAATTGACTCAAATGAAGAAAAGTATGGATTCTTGATGCTGAACTATTGAAAAATTTAAAATAATGCACCTATGTTTTACCAGAATTCTCGCTTCGTGATTGGTTGGAAGATTCTTTACGATGATCTAAACCTATACCAATTTGATATCTGTGCTTGGGAAGTAAGCCAAAACAAGTGACAAAGGTCCCTCATTTCAACAAGATTTCTTAACACCGTGGTTCAACCTAGACCATTTTGATGTCCTTGCTTGGGAAGTACGCCAGAGAGTGTGGCAAAGCCCCCTCGTGCCAACAGATTTCTTACGAACGCGACTAAACCTAGTCCAATATGATGTCTGTGTTAGGGAAGTGTGCCAGGAAAAATGACACAAGTTCGTTGTCCTAACAGATCGCAAATTCTTTACTGAGAGACGATTAAACGTAGGCGAATTTGATATCTGTGTTGTAAAAATGTGCTACAGCTGTAGTGTTGTGTTATAATACGACTCTGTATGAATATGCATGCTTGCCGTTTCATTAGAAATGTAGTGAAAAGATGTGCTGTTGATAAAATAGGATTGAATTGGTAAAATCTCTTCAACATGGGAAACCATGGATAATAAAAACAATCTTTAATTTCAGTAAGGTAGCAGGAAAGCAATAGTTTGTGTTCTTGATTTTGTTAAACTGTTTTCAAATGCACAATCTTTTGAGAATTGAACGTATGCAATGTTACTACTTCGATAAATGTAACATACAACGTATATAGCATGCATATATGTTGCATATAGCATGTATACTTGAAGAATCGAATGATTACAAGCATGAATACATGCTACTATCACTACAAAGAGACTTACGTAGTCCTGCGTCACCTATATATGCGGTCGTGTCTTGTACACAACCCCTCTGATTTTTCGTTATATTCCAAGCAATAAGGCCATTGCAAATCATATTTAAAGTTTTTGTCCCCTTCCCCTTGGAAATAGGCTTGAAAAATCGGGGGGCAAAAAAATAATTTGTAGGATATGAGTCAAATTTCTTTTTGTGGGCTGTACAGCCTGAAAAACTCGAAAAATGAGTCTCCGAGTTGAATTAACGCTTCTAGCACGAAACAGAAATGGAAATTCGAGCAATACCCAGGTAACCAATAAGCATTTCCAATGCAATTTAAAAGCAAGCCAATAAGCATTTAAGTTGCCTTAAATGCTACTTAAATGCTATTTTGGCAAAATATGCGGCTACTTTACTGCTAGCCCTCTTGTAGTGCTGACAATGCTTATTTGCAGCTAGTTACCAACAAGAAGAATTTAAATAGAATTGTGGATGCCAATTTGCAACAGTTATGCAGTCAAAAAGCTGATAAACAACAACCTGCAGTATAAAACGCCAGGGATGCTAATAAACGACTGATTTACTGCTTATTTTAATGCTTATTGGTTACCTGGGTAGAATTTCCGAAAATGGTCCAAGACAATTTTCCTTCGCTTTTATCTTTTTTCGTATATTCTTGCATAGAAAATAATAACGTATATATTATAAGCAAGAATAGATTCGGTTTTCACGTTTAAACCTTAAATAAAAATTTCTAAAATCCATGTTTTTTTGCTCGATTAAAAAATTCACTTTGACCCCCCCTCCCCCCCCTTCAGTGGCCGAACACCGGAAGGACGATCTAAGCTACAATAGCACTTTTATGAGCGATTGCGCACTGTATTTGACAATTTTTCTTGCAATTGACAATATTTATATGTACATTGAATTTTGTAGTATATATAGAAACAATGCGTTTACAACAGTTTTTATTGTGAACATTGAAACTTATAGTAAAATTATTGTGTAAGTGCCTCAATTCAAATTTTATTGATATTTTTGTTCTTATTTTACTCTACAGAAAGCCATATTTCATCATAAATTTACTGCTTTTTTTAATTATATTTTGTGTTTTCCCCTAAAAAAATTACCATAAAAGGAAGACAACTTTTAGCGTATATGCAAATTTTAATTCGCGAAAAACTAGATTTTTTATTGATTTTGTTTCCTCCCAGTTTATACCCCGGTAAAAAAACATACGTTTGAGTGAAAAACGATAAGTTTTTGTAGCTTTTTGCACTGGGCTTAGCAAGCTCTATAAAAAGAAGAAAAATTATCCAATTTAATTCTACTATGTATATTTTATTCACGACAGATACGTATTTCACCTACGACTTGCAGGCTTCCTCAGTGTCTGTTTTTGATAGTTTGGTTATCTTTCCGGACGATAAATTTTATTGTTTTTATTTTTACTGTATTTTGTATACTACTGTTACCATAATTTTTATCATCGTGTTATGGTTATTTTTTTTCGGGTACTTATAGCGAATTTATTTATTCAATCCGGGTTGGGACCAATGAGGTTTAAAAAGGTGTGGCAGATGAAAACATTCGATGGTATTAGTAGCGAAAAATCAGAAAATGACGTCAAACTACAAAAACAAACCGCGTCGGACAATGGGGTTTGTTTTTGGAGTTTGACGTAACGCTTCATCGTGATTGGTCGATTTACGATTTCACCCACACTACACTCAAAATATCCTGCACATAACTAATGGTAAATTTCCATATGAAATTCCAGATGATTATCATGTGCCACATATAAGCACAATCCGCCCAGATATACACATAAAAATTATACGTATATGAATAGTACGTGCAATTATACACATAAAAAATATACGCATATGAATAGTATGTGCAAAAGTTTCGCGTACCCATAAACTATAACTGTTTAGCATATAAAGTTCATTAACTGGGCACATTGCAAAAATCCATGTGTGGGACACTCAGAAACTATACGAAAAGTTTTCTCAGTGTATGATGAAATTTCTTCATTGCACTAACATCTTTTAACCAACTTTGCCACACCTGTATATATCACATTGGGTTGGAACTGGATGAATTTTATCTGCCAGATACACCTCATCGGTAGGCAACCATGTTTTCGCCGCCAACATCTCGTGTGTGCGAAAATGAGATAGCATGTCCGCACTGCGTTTCACTCAACTGCCAGCAGTCTGATTTGAGCCCGCTGTCAAATTTTGAACCCAGGACGTGCTGTCGCTGACGTTCACTGCAGCTAGATATGCAGATGTCGATGGGGTGGTCAGGTAGGAGCAAATGAACACAAAAAATTCATCCAGTTCCAATCCAAATTGAATAAACAAATTCGCTATTAGTTGCTATTGCTGATTGCAAGAGTAATTTTACATTCAAGAGCAGGCTATCGAAAAGTACTCTTTTTTCCAAGGGTATGTAATTTCCAATGAAAAACTACAAGGTATACAGCCTTAAGGGTTGTACGAAAGGGTGACGTAGAACTATATCAGATCATCAGATCAAAGACTAATGTAAACTGCATTTCTCGCATATATAAGTATATATAAGAATTTGTGAGTGCCATTGTTTAAATGAATGTTTAAAAACGAAGAGCGAAATATTCAGATTCAATGCAATGGTGGCTTTGAAAATACGTGGACGGGGGTTCATAAGTACAACGCCTGCAACCTTCGGGACATAGCAATTTCTTTAAATCACTTGAGTGCATCAAGGTTGAAATGGTAATGAATGACCAATTTCTGTTTTATTTGTTTGAGACGCCTTATCCTCCTACCGAGGGGTCTCAAACCATCCTAAAATAAATTCAAAATAAATTCCTGCCTTCTAAAACCCCCACATGCCAAATTTGGTTCCATTTGCTTGATTAGTTCTAGAGTTATGAGGAAATTTGTATTTTATTTGTATGGGAGCCCCCCCTCTTAGAAGGGGAAGGGGACACAGTACACCATAGAAAAAAAATCCTACCTTCTAAAACACCCAAAAGCCAAATTTGGTTCCTTTCGCTTGATTAGTTCTCGAATTTTGAGGAAATTTGTGTTTCATTTGTATAGGAGCCCCCCCTCTTACGCGCTCAATAAAATTGCTCTTTTACCTTCTCCATAAAATTGCTGGTCATTTTATCTATCCAACGACACATAAATTGTTCAGTTTCGTTCAGTGGTTTAGTAGTTATTAGCATTTGAAATCTTTCATTCAAACGTTACACTTCTATTTTCGTTTTCACAAAGTGCTACCCAGTCCCATATAGTAAACAAAGACGTAGTCCTACGTCAAAATGGTTATTCTGCAATTGGGTCCTCAAGCCCTATCTCGTTTTTAGTCTGTATCGATAAAGTTAGGGCTAAAAACACATATTTCGATATTAAATTTTATATTTTTGGCTTATTTTCGTCAAAAAAGGTTTTTTTTTTTGTTTTCTTAAATTTTAAACAAAAATTAATTTTCTAGGCAACCTTATATAGGGCAACCAACTATATCAATAGTGCGCTGCGTGGTTGTGCCAAGACAACACGCATTATAAAAAGAAACCATAGTTTGTCTTCAAATGTCACGAAAACCGTTTTGTTTGCGTCTTGTTTATTTCATTTTGATTACAAGCGTCTATCCTAAATCCTTTATAACAACACATAAAGTTTTTAAAATACGATGTAGGATTTCTGAGTATAAACTCCAGCATTTCTTCTTTTGGCACCAGCTACAGCACACTTGCTTATATCAATGTTGTCCACATTTTGATCAACACGCCGCTAGTTGTGGAACTTTCCATTAACAACTAGTATCAGTTGGAGAGGTTGATGAAAACTTCTCGTACAGGAAGAACAGAAATGCAACTGCGTGTTTACAGCCGCTTTGCATTTCTCGTTATTTCTTTTGACAATAAGTCTCGAGGAGTAAGCAGCAGCACCGGAGGGTAATCAGCAGCAGCGGAGACAAACCAGCAGCGGGAGCAACCAGCTGCAGTGAAGATGCAGTGAAATCGGCTGTAGCGGCAGGGGAATACAATCGGTGACGTAAAGCTAGAAATAGATGGGGAGCAACGAAAGCGGGCCGCTCTGGTCCTAGCTATTGATCGCTTTACTAGGCTTAAAACCAAGCGATTGCTAGCGAAAAGCAGCCAACTGGCAGTTTCTTGAAACCATTACCCTCGGATCGCGACAAATAAGCAGCAAAGTTCACTTTGCAAAACTAACCGAGACAAGGTGAACTGTCGGAAGAGGCGAACCAGCCGCAGGCTGAAAACCTCTCTAATATAGAATTAAAAAAAAAAAAAAAAGGTGAACTGTCAAAATGATCGGCTGTTTCACTGCTGTCAAAGTTAATGTCAAACCAGGATTGCCAGTGGAAAAATAGTTATCCTTGTTGCCAGAAATATACTTTTTCCTTAATGTCAAGATAGATCTGTAATGTCATCACAGAACAAAAGTGGAAGTTAAAATCAAAACTCGTAACTCTAACCTTTTATAGATACTAGCGAACCTGGCGGTGGAAAGTGGCTTTTTACACGGAAAATTTACTATACTGTTTTCCAAGTTTAGACTAGCTGACCCAAAGCAAAGTTGCCAGAACTATTCTATGGAATTCCTGTACGGAAATGGCAAAAAGGCGTTAATAATCTTTATGCTCACGCGACCAAACCAACAAAAACTCAATCATGCATGTATCAATTTAGTTATATAGAAGTGAAGAATTTTCTAGGAATCTCAAAAACAGTGCATTGGTAACAATAATTTACATTCGTCTAACATAAAACTTCGCTTTTCGGGCGAGAAACAGATGACGCCGCTACAAAAGTTAAGTTTGCTGCTGCGGAAATATCGTATTAATCGTTTTTTTACACGCAAACTAGCCGCGCACTAGCATAAAAGTGATCCAGTGATCCAGATGTGTTGGCTTCATCTATTTTGTTCGAAAACGTCAAAGTTGCCACCGTGTGATCAAAACTAGCATAGGTGTTTTTTCATCTCTCAAACATGCTAATGTAGTTGCCGCTAACCGCAGGTGATCAATAATAAAAATCAAAATCTATACCTACGCGACTTTTGATTTGACTCCTATTTTATACGTTACACCGGTTACGCATATCGTTGGAAGTTTAGCATAGAGATTGCTGACAAGAATATTACGCACACATCGCCGCGTATACGTATACGCGATTTGTTTGCATCTGGAGTTATTTTTCATTGCAAAGTGTTTCCCGATGCATACAAACCACCAATACAGTCACACATCAACAATTCTTATATTGCAAATTGCATTAAAAACGTGAAATGCAAAAATCTTGAAAACAGTTTGCACGTAAAATTCCAGCGGCGAGTTGTCAAATATTTATGTCAACTTATTGCGAGTGTCAATCCCAATAAATTGACATATGTAATTGACAGCTCGTTGCGGGGCTTTTACTTGTAACATGTCTGCAAGTCTCTTGCATTTCACGTTTTTGATGCAATTCGCAATATAAAATTTGTTTAAGATCACAAGCCGCATGTTGATTTCGATTCTCGTCTCGATGATACATTTTGAAAATTCATAACACTTTTCTTTCTGGCATCCTTGCCAACTCGTCTAAATGCTCCAGTCTCGCCACTAGGGACTGGTGAGGCTGTCAAATTCTACATATTGTCCGTATAGCATTTATCAGTTTTGGTTTTGCTCCCACTTGCTGGTTGGAAGTATTAAACAGGAAGCAATTAAACACTGTATTTTTATTACAATTTTACTATTATTAGCTGTTGTCTCCGTTATGAAATTCAACTAGTCGAACCAACTGAATCTGTCAGTTCACTCAGTGAAACCAAAACAAAAATAAAAGTTGGGTATTTTAATCCCCCTGTGTCTAGTCTAATCTGCCTGGACAGTGGGTAAAGTGATGAAATATGTAGTTATGAATTCTTTTTTTTTACGATATTTTTAATTTAAAAAGTTTTTGTATAGTTGTCTTCTGTAAGTTATTTCAATTTATTGCTTCTTATAAATTCAAATGATTTGCTCCCGTTGTACAATGCATGTCGTTTGACTCCCCAATTAATTTGTATTATCGGTCCATCTAAACGAAACCATCATCAAAAAGGACCCAAATTTTGAGCTTGCCCTTTTTCATCCATTTTCAATCCGAACTTCGTTTTCTTTGCCTCCCTTGAAAGGTATGACCCAAAACTGACACCCAAGGTAAATTTCGGAGTATTTTGTACTAATGGCCGCTTCTGCGTCGGCTCCGGAACATCAACCACCTGTCTCCGGGGACATTTTTGTATTTTGAGATAATTCATTTTGCGGCACATCAAATCACATTGGCTTAGCAAAATAACACTAATGGAACTTCCCGGTACTTGGGCAGACAGACAGACTTCGCAGCCGGTTATTAGAGTACAGGATAATTACGGGGCTAGTGCAACGATCCTACTCCACTCTATAGCAGCACCTCCTAGCCGAGATTCGAATATACGACGACTGGCTTGTTAGGTTAGCATCTTACCCCGAAGCTAACTGGGTGGATTATGATTTAGCACATATGGGATTATTCGGGACAAAGATGTGTAATACCTTAGAAGCTATGATACCAGATATGCCTTCAACACATAAGATGGTTTTTATTCCAATGGTAATGGTTGCTTCTAAAACGCATTATTAGTTTGATATATGTATTGTAGTTTTCAGTGCCATAGGATTTTGTTTTAAACCGCCCCAATATAACCAGAACTACCCCGTTAACCGGTTCATTATAAGTTAAATCGCTTATATACCCTAAAATCATCAATTGATCCCAAACCCGGTTACTGAAGTGGCTATTTGGTTCCAAAATGTCTCCATTGTACTTCCATCAATGTCTTTTGATCAAAGCGATATGATTTGAGTGTCTCATGATGCATTATCCCAAAATCCAAAGAATTTCCCTGAACCAGGTACCGGATGTTCCAGATCCGATAGTGATGTGGTCATTTGCTTTCAAAATGTCTTTATTATACTTTCAATAGTCTCATTTTATCAAGATGATATGATTTGATGTGCCGTAAAATGAATTATCCTAAAATTTAAACAATGTGTCGCGAATCAGGTACTAGATGTTTTTCCGGTGAAGTGGCCATGTTGGTCCAAAATATCTTCATTACTTCTATTAGTCTTATTTCATCAAGCTGATGTGATTAGAGGTTTGCGGTACATCAATTGATGCTTGCGGCAATGAATTATTTCAAAATACAAAACGAAATTCGAATTAAAATTCTCAGATCTTTGAGATTGAGAGCAATCTCAAATCTTTTTTCTAATGCATTGAAGGTTAAGAGGTTATACTTTACACAGTTGAGAGGACTAAACCTTTTAACTAATTAAAGTGGAAATTTGTATACATGTTACGGTAACGGTAGACCAAAAAAAAAATAATTTTACTCTTCGATTAATCTCTAGAAAATATTTCCGGAAAACTTGTATTAAATCAACAAAACGAAAATATAACTTGTTTAAAAGTTTCAAGTGGATCGGTGTAGGTTTTTTCGAGAAATCATGCTCATCGACTTTGGAAATACAGTTTTGAGAAATTTGCTTTCGCGATTTGCGCTTTGACACGTAACAATCAGCCAAAAAAGTATTCGGACGGCAGCGCACAAATTTTTCTCTTGAGACATGAACTGATCGCCAATCGCTGTTTTATCGAATGCTGATGTTTTTTGATATGCGACACGACATACTTTACTGATGCTGAAATGTCCCTTTATGGGAACCGGTTCCGGATTCATAGTGTCCCCCCGGATCCGGACCGTGCGCGCCATGGCTCGTAACTGCGGCAAAGTAACTTATATGTCCACAATCGATGATACATTTACAAAAATCAACAGATTTCAAACAAATTTTAAATATTTGGCAACTATCTAAAAAAGCCATGTCGCGGTCCCCCAAAGAACTCCGTTATAACTCCGGGGCCATAAGACATATGGCCATTATCTATAGACATTATGAAAATAGAAAAGGCCTTAGAGGGGTTAATATGTTATCACAGAACAGAAATGGAAGTAAAAATCCAAACACGTACATGCTACAGATTTCTACAGATACTAGCGAACCTGGCGGTAGCGAGTCACTTTTTTCCACAAAAACACACGAACGTATACGAATGCACACAAAAGCATGTGAAAGCTGCTATGCGATTGGCAGCGAGCGTTCTGCTTATATTGCTGTTATTCGCTTCTATACGAAAACCTTCCCAAAGAAAAATAAAAACAAAAAAGACTTTTACCGTTTTTGTTTTTGCTTAGGTCCAATCTAGGTTCGCTCTAGTTCCAATCGAACGGCTGTCAAAACGTTTGTTTTTTCACTCAGGTTGGTTCGCTCTGGGTTGCACTTTTTAGACGACGGGTTCACACTGAGTTTTTTCACAGTTTGAACCTCGCAATAAGCAATACACTGACAACCCGAAAACGTTTGTTTATGCTCGCGAAAATGTTTGTTTATTTAGTGGTCGGTTGGAATAAACCCAGGTTAAAAAAACAAAAACGCTATTTGTTACCAGTTTTGATCGCCGAATCGTTCGGACTTCCACTTCTGTTCTGTGATGTTATTCTTGTTGACTTATTCGGTGAGAAAAAGTTTATTTCAGTTTCGCTTAAGGTTCTTCAGATAGTCGAATTTACACTTAGTTCTATCCAAAAATATATAAACTTGTTACCTTAGAGCTTTCCATAAAATTTATTGCGGTCGAATCCATTGAATCGAAATTGGTTTGTGTAAAAAGCCAACGTCATGGGTTTATACCGTCTTTAGGCATTACCCTTCTTTATCGACAGACTTCGCAGCCGGATGTTAGAATACAGGAAAATTACGGGGCCAGTGCAACGATCCTACTGACTCTAACTAGCAAGCCCCACCTAAACTCAAAATATTCTGCACATAACTAATAGTAAATTTCCATATTGCTGATTGCAAGGAAAATTGTACCCTCCAAAGTGCGAAATCGCTCATGAAAGTGCGATCCTGCATTAAATCGTTTTGGTATCTTCGGCGCATTTTTTCGTTACATTCCAAGCAATAAGTGCACCTAAGAGACCGAAACGAATTAAGCCAAAATAGCACTTTTAAGAGCGATTGCGCACTTATTGATTAGACATTGATCTTCCTTGCAATCAACAATATGAAATTCCATATGATTATCATGAGCCACATATAAACATAATCCTCCCAGAAATACACATAAAAATTATATGTGTATGAATAGTATGTGCTAATTTATCGCTTGCACATAAATGATAACTGTTTGGCACATAAAAGTTTTCTCAGTGTAGCCGAGATTCGAACATACGACGACTGGCTTGTTAGACCAGCATCGTACCTCGAAGCTAACTAGGCGGTGCTAACTGGTTTGTGTATGTGACATAAAATTGTTTTATGTGTGTGACGCCTATGCTTGTATATGCATATGTACATGCGTGTATACATATATACGTAAACATAATGACAAATATATTTTGTTCTTGTCGAACTGAGTCGAATGACAGTCGCCATTATGGCTCGAAGAAGCCGATGGATATATAAATGCATATCCAGCTTTTTACATGCCATAATGGCGGACGGCGTTCGTAATACAGTGGACCCCCGTTCGTTTGAACGATTCCTCATGCAAATTAACGGGGTTAGTTTTTAATTTGAACAACTGGCAACTCTACATATGCTGAAACTTGTGTGATCTGGTCGCCCTACTCTTTGTTATTGTTTTGGTAGTTTGATTCAGTTGGAAGTTGGAAGCAGCAAATATTTCATTCTCCGATCGGATTTCTATCATAATCGTTGGGAAAACGCTATGTGAAACAGATTAAACACGCTAGATCAGGATAAACAAATCGCGTTTATGCGCATTGTCTGCATAAGCAAATGATGTCATGTTGAGAATGACATTTGAACCATTTTTAATTTGCACGTTGTGCAAACCAACGGGGTGCAAATTAAAAAGTGTTCAGATTAAAAGCGGTCAAACGAACGGGGGTCCACGGTATTTGGATAGCATTTTTGACATTTCCTAAATACATGGCACGTTTTCTTTCCGCACGTTCCGTTAATTTTAACGTGAACGTGCGCAAAGAAAACGTGCGATGTAATTACGAAATGTCAAAAATACTGTCCAAATATTACGAACACACTAACACAGATTATACGGTTCACCAATACGGCTCGTAAAAAGCTAGATAAAATTATTTAAAAATATCCTTCTTTACGGAGAAAATGCTCACTTATGTTAAACAAATAATATTTCATTCAGATTTTCAGGTTTATATACCCACGAACGATAGGATGCTTCTTGAAAACTGCTATCCAAAATAACAGCATATTCTGTGAAAAAAAAAATCAATCAATTCTGCATAGAACAATACTAACGTGACTAGTAGGCCCTATTGTGATAATAGATACGATATTTTGATAAAATCATGCATTTTCCATTTTGGACTTATGGCCAACATTTTGCATCAAATACTCCTATGTGCGAAATATTTAGACGAGTTGAGGAATTTCGTTTAAACGAGATTTTGAATGACAAGTGCACTCAAAACAAAAACTCGTCAAAGTTCTTACTTATTGGTAGAGTTTTAGACCAGAGCGTAGATGCCAGGTTTTGCTCGAACGATTGTTCGAACTTCCACTTCTGTTCTGTGATGTCATGGTAGAAATTGCAGCTTATTTTTTGCTTTTTAATTTTTGATTGAACTGTGTGTTTTGCAAAAGAAAAAGCTGTGCACTCATAGTCACAACGTGCAGCTTTATCGTTCTTTTGAAAAAAATATTATTTTTATCTCAAATTTTAGGACCCAATTAAAATTAATTATTTTTTAACTTAGGTTAACCAAACAAGTGCGTGAAACCGAATGCCGAAAGTTTCCAAAAAATCGAAAACGTGTTCATTTCGTCAAAACTGGAGTCGGCAGTATCATCGAGTACTTTGAATAAATAGGGTAACCAACGTATTTTGGACCTCATCAGCAGCTGTACATAATTTGGACACTTACAGCAAAATTAAACGGAAGTGTCCAAATTATGTACAGTTGCTGATGGGGTCCAGAATAGGTTGCTTACCCTATGTTCTTAAAGAGCAAGTCATTGCAGCTGAGATTATATGGGCTCTAGAAACCATCTTTACACATAGTTCCTACCGTAGCACAAGCAGTGACGTTCTTATTTTTAAGAAAATGTTTCCGGATAGTGAGATGGCGGCCCGCATGGAATTGGGAAAGACCAAAATGAGCTATTTAATTACATACGGCATTCCCCCTATTTCACCATGGGATTGCTGAACATGCTGGAGGACTCTAGTGAAGTCGTGCTTGGGTTTGACGAAACGCTGAATAAAATTGTTAGAAAAAAAGCAACAAAACCTCGTTCCAATAGGTCGAGGATTCTATACGACGTTTACTTATTCGCTATGACGGCACCGCACGATCTCTTCCCCACTTACAGAACTGCCCGTAGCTGAATGCGTGAAAATTATTTCCGACATATTTCTGTCTTTTGCACTCTTTAACAAATCGCTATTCTGCCTCACGCATACTCGAAACTAATGTAGGTGTCTCCACTGCGGCGCCGTCATAGCGAATACTTATTTGATATCTGTGCTTGGGAAGCATGCCAAAAAGAGTGATAAAGTCCTCTGGTCCTAACAAGATTTCTTAGGACTGCGACAAACCTAGTCCAGTTTGATGTCCTGAAAGTAAACAATTTTGTTAAAGCAATTTGTTTGGTTTTTGCGTGGGAAAAAAGTGAAGGAAGTTTTTTTGCTTTTGTTTTCACGCAAGTTTTGACAATGGGTTTTCGTGTGAGTGCGAACAGGATTAAAAATATCTTTAGCTTTCGCAGTCGTTTTTTCGGAACTGTTGTCTTACCTTATTTGTGTATGTGAAGTAACGCAGCAATTCTCAAAGTGAGGAAAATCAGCGACTTTTTTATACCAGAATAGTTTTGAATGTTTCAATTGCTGCTTTGCGTCAGCCAGTTGCCTGCAATTCTTTACTATTCAATAGTCAAACAATAATCTCTTTCGAAAATAATGGAGAAGACAAGGCAGAAGGGATCCGTAGTGGGGCTTGTGTTTATTTGACCGTCAACTCAGTATAAGGCAGTAAGGTACAAAACATTTTGCAAACAACTTTAACTTACTTAGTAGCCTTCAAACATTAAAATGAATAAAACGATCTGAAAAATTATCAACTTGCAAAAATTTGGATTTCTCAACCTGTAGCACAGACCTTTTAACATAACAATTTTTTGATATCATCAAAATACATATATATGTGAATAGTGTTTGATATTAACGAGAGTTTTTTGTTAATAGCTGGGTGCGTGAGGGAGATACGGTTCGTTAATTGGGTGTTCGTTCGTTAGGCCATGCTCCAACTTGAATGTCAAAATACTATTGAACTTTTGAGTTTAAACATTTCAAACAACTGTCAGTCGGCCCAATTAGCGAAACGGCTGAAGCACGCTGAAGTGCAGTCGTGACCCAACTAACGGATTCAGGCTGTAATTCGATTCTGGCACTGGTAAAAATATTTGTTTTTGGCATCACAAATTACACAAAATACATACCAAAAATACGATACAATTATTTGGCACTATTATTTACTTAACGCTATTTTACGCCACACATATGTCAATATGGTGTGAAAGACAAGTCAAGGTTTCTTCGCAAAAACCCGCCTAACGTAGTTCAACGCCAGCTACGCGGTTGTGTCTGGAATACAACCTTTCTGTTTTTTTTTAAATCGACGATTAGCGGCTCCATAATTTTGTTTAATCCCATCCTTTTTGTTGTGCTCACCAATGCGTAAATTACCACAAAAATGGCTTTTGAGGAACTGTTCCGCTTCTCCGTAAAATTGTATTGCACAAAAAGACGTTCAAAAGTATGTTTATTTCAACCCTTGAACTAAAGGCATTCCCCAGCTCCACATAGTCCTCATAAAGCGATAAACGTATTGCCTCTACTTATTGCGGAGTTTCCACCTATTTAGAGTCCCACGCGAAAATGATTAGCGTGATTATTTTCTGCGTTTACCAGACATATTTGCCATTTAGCAATTTGAACCATTAGTTTTTGATTATTGCCTCCTCACGGTACCCGTCCTTGCTTGACAAACATATAGCGAATTCATAAATTAACCTGGGTTCGTGCTAACTCGAACCCGAAATTTATGAACGATACGAGCAGTTTGACAGATCGACCCGTAAACCGTAATGCTAGACAGTTTTAACCTGCGCTTCAAACTGAATGCTGTCAGTTTAACCGAAATGCAATCTCGGTTAATTTATGAACGCTTTGACAGCACTTTGATTAAAACTGAGTGCCAATCGACCTGAGGCAGGGTAATTTATGAATTCGCTAATAGTTTCAGTGTATTTAGTAAGCACAGGGTAATTATTATTAAAAAACGACTTTGGGTAGGACTCGTAAAATTACTGCAAGGCACAATAGATAGTTATAGAAATAGTTATTTATTTATTTATTTATTACCGACCAATGATTTCAAAAATTTTGAAATAAATCCAGACCGAAATTTATTAAAAAATTACAAGGTGTACAGCCCTAAGGGTTGTACGAAAGGGTGACGAAGAGACTATATCAGATCATTAGATCAAGGACTAATGTAAACTGCATTTCTGGCATATGTATGTTTATAAGAATTTGGTAGTGCCATTGTTCAATTGAATGTTTAAAAGAGAAGAGCGAAATATTCAAATTGAATGCAATGGTCGCTTTGAAAATACGTGGACTGAACCCCCTGAAGTACAAGGCCTGCAACCAATGAGACATATAGATTTCTTTTAAAAATCACTTGTGTGCATCAGAATGGTTGTAATACTAATGAATGACCAGCCCACAGATTATTGTATTGAATATGATTATGCGTAATTTGACATGTTTCAATAATCTTTCTTTAATTCGCTTGTGGCCTTTAAAAGGGCCATTGGTTACACATAATATTGAAGCCAAAGCACGTTCATCACAAACATGACATGCCATTCGAATTTCCTTCTCCTTTGACATGAATGACAACAGGCACGTAAGTTAGCGGCGTCGATTCACTGTCTTTTGCTTCGAGAAGTTTTTACTAGTTTACTTTCACAGCTTACCGCTTGTTACATAGCAGAAAATATGGCTCATACGCCAAAATTTCTGTTTTATTTGTATGAGAGTCCTTATCCTTAAACCATCATAAAATAAATGCATGCCTCTAATAAACCACACATGCCAAATTTGAGTCTCGGTCGCAAATGAAAAAGAAATCACGAACGATGGTGGCGTGAAAGAGTGTTTTTCGTTAATATGTCGTCTCAAAGACGAGAAATATGATAGCGCAACCGCCAAAGTTATGAGATAGTTTCGAACGATTAACAGCTATATAAACCATTCAGAGCAGCAAACTTTGAACGCGTTTTTCTCGAAATCAGAATTTTGTCACTTGGTTCGATCTGACTTCACACCGACCAATTAACCACCTACAAAAAGTTACGGGTCAATTTCGTTAGCATTTTCGGCCAACATGTTCGTACAGTATCCACTTTTTCGCGCGCTTAATGGCGGCTGGTGGGTACAACTTTTGAAAAATATTAGCATGCCTTTGGCAACTTTATTCACGTCAAGTTAACATTTCCACCCTTGATTGTTGTTGTATAATTATCGAGCGTACGTGAGCAAAGTTGTCAAAAGCAAATAAACATCTTCGAAAAGTGTACCCACTACTTAGCCGCCATTAAGCGTGCGAAAGGAGGATTGGCACACGTGCGCGAATTACAATTTTTTTGGTTGCACCGCGAACATACCCCAACATCCCATAGATCAAGCGTTATACATGTTATAAAGTTAAAATAGTCAAAATTGAACTGATTTAAGCAAACTAGGAACACTTCTTCACTGAAATGTCAAAACAAAGGCAAAGGAGTAGAGAGTCAGAGAAAAGTGCACCAGTGAAAAGTTATTTTGCAGTCAAAACAGGAAAAAAGTGTGTAAATTACCATATTTTGTAGCAGATTTTGTTCTCAGTTGAAAATCCCCTTCAGTTAGCTTATCGAGATAAAACTCCGCACCGCAAAACTCTGATTTGTAGTGTTTCGCCGTTTATTTTGATCGAAGTAAGTTGAACAAATTTGTTTTTTTTTGGTTCTTATCTGTATCCAATAACTGTATGGCTCGATTTGCAGCAATTCCTTTCCCTTTCGGGACCCTCCGGTAGAGTGCAGCTATTCGATGAGTAAGATGACGAAGAACAAATTGAATCTAACACTGCCACCGGGTTCGGTGGATGTTCCGACCGGTCAGCAGACGACCCCCACGCCATCCTTCAAGACCCCGTCCGGCACAGAGTACGTCATTGGAAAGCACAACCTGCTGGGAAAACCGAAGAACAGCATCGACGCCCTGACGGAAACACTGGAAGAGCTGGAAATCGACGAAAATGCTCGCAAGAGAATTAAAGTTTTTCTTAGCCAGAAGGAAAAAATCGGTGAACTGAGCGATGAAGATCTGGAAAAGCTAGGTGAACTAGGTTCCGGCAACGGGGGAGTAGTAATGAAGGTTCGGCACATTCCAACGCAGCTAATCATGGCCCGGAAGTTGATACATCTGGAGGTGAAACCGGCCATCAAGAAGCAAATCATCCGCGAGCTGAAGGTTCTGCACGATTGTAACTTTCCTCACATTGTCGGCTTTTACGGGGCGTTCTATAGTGATGGCGAGATCAGCATCTGTATGGAGTACATGGATGGGGGCTCGCTGGATTTGATTCTGAAGCGAGCGGGACGTATACCGGAACCGATTCTGGCGAAGATTACCTGCGCCGTTCTGAAGGGGTTGAGTTATTTGCGTGATAAGCATGCCATCATGCATCGGGATGTGAAACCGAGCAATATCCTGGTGAACAGCAGCGGGGAAATTAAGATCTGTGATTTCGGCGTTTCGGGACAGCTGATTGACTCGATGGCTAATTCCTTTGTCGGTACCAGGAGTTATATGTCGGTGAGTAGTTTTTTTTTCTTTGATTGACTGTTAGTAGGTTTACGATTTTTAATCGGTAATCTTAAATAGCCGGAACGTCTACAAGGTACCCACTATTCGGTCCAATCAGACATCTGGTCGTTGGGACTTTCGTTGGTGGAAATGGCTATCGGAATGTACCCGATTCCACCGCCGGATGCGAAAATGTTGGACTACATCTTTCAGGACAAGGGTGACGACAGTTCGCCCGGTCAGAACATTATCGAGCCAAAACCGATGGCCATCTTCGAGCTGTTGGACTACATTGTGAACGAACCGCCTCCAAAGTTGGAGCATCATTCGTTTACGGATCGCTTCAAGGATTTCGTGGAACGATGCTTGAAAAAGAATCCAGAAGAACGTGCCGATTTAAAAACCCTAATAGTGAGTAACGGTTGTCTCAAACTTTAGATCAAGTTTTAAACAATTTTTTTTCACTTAGAATCACGATTGGATCAAAAATATCGAGCAAGAAGATGTGGACATCGCCGGTTGGGTGTGTAAAACGATGGACTTGCTTCCTTCCACACCGAAAAGGAACGCTTCACCTAATTAAAAAGAGAGGAAATTCGCATGCAGATTTCTACATCGATCGATCCATACAATTTACCGGGCAACCGCCTGCCAACAAAATTTATATGAATGTGCATCAGCCCCTCTAGTTCGGCGTGTAGATTAAGTTCGGAACTTCCATGGGAATGTTCCGTATAGTCTCCAAATTTACATTTTCTCTAGTATGTAGAAATTACAAACAAAAACCAGTATATTCAGAATACTGACCTGTGAAGCTGTTGGGAGTGTGAGTGATTGAAAATGAGATTTCTTTCGAGTTATTTTGTATTGCTCGACTTATGTTTTCGTTCGTGTCTACAGTGTAGACTTTTATCATTTGAAAATGGTTGAAACGTGTTTTATTAGTTCATAAGGTTTATGTTTGAATACATCCTGCGTTGCCACTTCGAGTACATTATTCGTTCCTTTAGATCCAAAATGCGAGTAACGAAAGTGTAAATGAGTACAACTTAGCTATTGCAATAGGCAAACGGAGATACTACCTGTATTGGTGCAAAAGATACGAAATGGAATAACCAACAGCAGAAAAATACAAACAAGAAAATAAATATGTAACAACGCATTCCGCATCTAACCTAAACTAGGCAATATCGTGAGACTCGCTCTGACGTTCGCGAGGGAAGGAAAGAGACACTCCTGCACCAATCAAAACCTTGCTCTCCAAGAGAATCTGCACACTTTGTGGATATAAACCTTTACATCCTCGTAGTTTAGACCAGCAATATCATGATGAACTGAAGAAAAAATACACAGATGGCGGATGCCGCGCGGTTCCGGCCTGTGCGGCACCTTTCGCAACTGATCAAAAAGTTGCGGTGCAACACTCAACCCGAGATTTGTGCGTCCCGTGTATTTATTATTAAAGCATTTTAAACCAGATCGAAATGAGTTTTCTATTACATGTTACGGAAGAAACTTCTCTGATCCCCTGTTTCTATTACACGTTAAATTTAGGATATATGTATTCAGAATCTGACCAAACAGAATTCATTCCAAAGTAGGATTCAACAAACATCAATCCGACTGTTGTTCAGTTGCTGGGTCATCTTCTACTGTAGGCATCAGGGACCAAGCGATTTTTCTATAAGCTTCGTCTTTTACATTTGAAGCCTTATACCCAGCTTTATCTGCGTCCACTGCGATTCCTAAGAAATGACGAATTCAAAGAATCGTAGAACAATTGGAAAAAAATGCTATTCTAATATTCTAACCAGGAAAATTCATTAATTTTTTCTAGTGGAGCCTATATTCCCAGCGCTCTTATACGCAATCCTTTCAGCATGTATTTTAGCTCCGCAGCAGAGCCACGAAGCGGTGGGTATGAAATATGGAAGACAATGGAATGGAAGACCCTATATAGCCATTAAATGGGAGTGGGAACTCTTATCCCTACCTCCACGCTGGGACGCAACCGGACCTAGGGACGACCAAATACCAGACTTTGGTTGCAACCTCGGTTGGGTGCTAACAGGGAGAGAGGGGTACGTAGTGCCTCCGGGTGGTGTAGTGCAGTGGTGTAGAGACGCGAGCATAGCTTAAGTCCCATAAACTAGCTGCAGATGTCGTAGTATCCTGTTAAAGCTCAAGACTTTAAAGCTAAAACCCAGGTCAGGAGTGCCGAGGGCACATTAGGATCGGTTCCAGGAAGATCCTAATTTTGGTATACTGGAATATACTGGAATGACAGGAAAACGATCGGATTAGACGCTATAGTGCTGACGGCTGTACTATTCTACTATCTTAGGTAAGGAAGGGTGATACTGTTACCTTGTAACCATCCAAGTTGTTACCAAGGTGTTGTTTAATTTGCAAAACTTCGTTGCACAAGATTGCAGTAGACCGGGTACTCAAATGAAGAATAGATTTTTCATCATTCATGTTATAGCCTTTGTTCAAGTTAGTTGATAATAAATAGTTCTACAAGATTGAAGTATAACATATTGGTGACGAGGATTTAAACTCGAATTCATCGCTTTGAAGGAAGAGCCACTCATTCAAAATGGCAAGATCTGGTGGCGATTTTCAAGACCTGTATCAGCAAATTTTGCGACAGAATAAGGAGATGGCGGAGCAAAACGCTCGGATGATGCAGATTATGGAACTTTTCGGCACTCAAGAAAACGCTTCATCGAACATTCCGGAATTCATCATCGAAACGACGAAAGCGGCGTCAAAGGGGAAGAATAAAGTAAATGGTATTTACTCTATAAACCAAGTTAGCTATCTTTCGTGACGAAAGTTTCTGACAATCGACATTGATGGATCTTCAATCACGCTACGGTTGAACACTGCTTCCGATATTTCAATCATCTTACAGAAGCAGCGGAAGAAAATGGGTTCACCTTTACTGATTCCTACTACTCAAACTGCTAGGACAGCGTCAGGTAAGCACTGACCGAAAAACTCATCGGGCAAAGGCCGATCATCGTTGCGGGAGACTTTAGCGCTTGGGTTGTGGAGTGGGGGAGCAGATGCACCAACGCCAGAGGGTAAAGTCTGTTAGAAGCCCTGGCGAAGCTGGGAATCGCACTGTTCAACGAAGGTATCGTTAGCATCTTTCATAAAGATGGTCGCGAATCCATCATAGATGTCACTTTTGGCAGTCTATCCCTGATGCCGAATATAAATTGGAGGGTCTGCGAATGATATAATGTCGTCGATCATTATCGACGTAAAAAACGCATTTAACAGGGCCAACTGGGAGGCCATCTCCGAGTCGCTGCATATTATGCTTGTCCCGGAATGCCCATGTAGAATTTTGAAGAGTTACTTTCAGAACCGGACGCTTGTTTACGAAATCTCTGAGAGGCGAAAGACGATGAACATTACGGCGGGAGTTCTGCCAGGCTCCATCCTCGGCCCAACGCTTTGGAACGGTATGTACAACGGTGTACTAACTATGAAGCTTCCCAGAGGTGTGGTTATTGTCTGTTTTAGGGCCCAATTCTCACAGTCACCTAATTTTTTAGGTGAGAGCACAATTTGCGATTCTCACAGTCACCTAGGTGACACCGCTCATCTGTGTGACTGTACAAATCAAATGGCGAGCTGTTAGGTGAGGTGAGTGAGGTGACTGTGAGAATAGAGCCCTTGGTGATGATGTCGTGTTATCGGTGACAGGCGAAACACTGGAGGAGGTGGAAATGCTGGCGACCGAGGCAATCGGAATGATTGAAAACTGGATGCAGGTAGTGATGTCCGTTAATCGTTCGATTAATTCAACTAATCGAATAACACAAGGAATATTCCAATAATTTTTAATCGAATACTGCCAGCACGAGTAGTTGAATTAATCGAATAGTTTAATCAGTACGAATAATCCCCGAATAATGCTCGTTAATCGTTCATAATCGTTCGATTAATCGAATTATTCAAAGAAATATTCGAATATTTTTAATCGAACACCACTAGCACGAATAGTTGAATTAATCGATTAGTGCAAACAACGCTCACCGATTAATCGTTCCTCATTGGATATCCAATTATCAGGCCACCAGGCACGAATAATATATCGCAGGCACCGGTTAATGAATACCTGCAGTTTTTGCGTTGTCTCCGCTGAGACGCACCACGTTTCGCAGGCATACAGCAGTACAGATTTAACGTTTGAATTAAAGATTCGGGTTTTCGTACGTAGAGTGATCTGGTTTGAGCGCCAAATGTTTCGCAGACCTGCAAAGGCACCCCTGGCCTTCCTGATCCGTGTGGCTATATCAGTCTTGGTACCACCATCGGGCGTTGTTTGGCTACCAAGATATTGAAAGACGGCTACCTGCTCAACTTGTTGTCCCGCTGCTGTGAAGTTGGTGGAATTGTCAGTGTTCACTACCATTGACTTAGTTTTCGCTACATTCACTGTGAGACCTGCTGCCTGGGAGCTCTCGGAGAGGTCGTCTAACTTGCTCTGCATATCGTTTCGGCGTTGTGCGAGCAAGACAATGTCGTCGGCTAGGTCGAGGTCATTTAGCTGCTCCATCGTTAGAGGATTCCAAGGCAATCCTCGATTTGGTCTACTGTCAATTGCTCCAACTAATATCTCATCCATAACAATGAGAAACAGAAGCGGTGATAAAATGCAGCTCTGTCTCATGCCAGCAGTAACCCTTATGGGGTCGGACAAGACGCCGTCGTGCAAAACCTTGCACGAGAACGCCTCGTACTGAGCCTCGATGAGATAGACTAGCTTATCTGGAACTCCTCTACGCCTAAGTGCGCCCCAGATGTTTTCGTGATTGAGTCGGTCGAACGCCTTTTCGAAGTCAACGAACACCAGCAGAAGAGAGTCCTGGAATTCGTTGATCTGCTCCAATATAATGCGGAGCGTTGTGATATGGTCTACACATGATCGGCCAGCACGGAATCCAGCTTGCTGCCGCCGGAGAGTAGCGTCGATCATCTCCTGGATCCGGTTGAGGATTACCTTACAGAGTACTTTGAGAATAATACAGAGCAACATGATCCCACGCCAGTTACCGCATTCCGTTAGGTCTCCTTTCTTAGGGACTTTGACCAATATGCCCTGCATCCAGTCCATCGGAAAAGTTACGGTTTCCCAAATATTGCTGAAAAGCTGATGCATCATCTGGGCTGACAAAGATGGGTCAGCTTTGAGCATTTCGGCTGAAATACGATCTATCCCTGGCGCTCTATTGGATTTCATACTCTTGATGGCTGCTACAATTTCATCCAGCGATGGCGCCTCCGAGTTCACGTGATTTATTCGACGAACTGTAGGCGTCGTACGCTGCTGGTTTTGTTGGTCTCTGACATTTGAAACTCGGAAGAGTTGTTCGAAATGTTCAGTCCATCGCTTAAGCTGTTCTGTACGGTCAGTCAATAGCTGACCAGCTCTGTCCTTTAGCGGCATCTTTGTATTCATCCTGGCACCACTAAGGCGGCAAGAAATATCGTACAACAAACGGATATCACCATTGGCGGCGGCAGTTTCTCCTTGTTCGGCTAGGGAGTTAGTCCAGGCTCTCTTGTCCCGCCTACAAGCACGTTTAACAGCCCTCTCCAGTTCGGCGGATCGTTGACGGGCAGCTGTCTTAGCCGATCTGGTCCGCGCTCGCTCAATGCCGGCTTTCGCCTCTCTCCGCTCGTCGATCTTCCTCCAAGTTTCATCCGAAATCCACTCCCTTCGCCCACTGCGCGCTTTGCTGAGGGTTTCATTACTGGTCGTGATGAAGGCGTTCTTGATGCCGGTCCATTGCTCTTCGACGGTTCCACCAGGTGGCAACTCCGAGGCTCGAGATTCAAGTTGTTCAACAAAGACCCTTTTCACCTCAGGATTCTCCAATCGGCGGACGTCGTAGCGGCACCCAACTTTCTTCTCCCGTCGTTGGACACGTGCGACGCGCAGACGTATCTCAGCGATAACAAGATGATGGTCGGATGCAATGTCAGCGCTGCGTTTGTTGTGTACATCAAGAAGGCTCCTTCTCCATTTCCGGCTGATGCAGATGTGGTCGATTTGGTCTGGTCTAGTCTGGTCTATGGGGGAAGCCAATCTTCGCGTTGAAGTCGCCCATGTGAATTTGGATGAAGAAGAAAAGGTAATGCAAAATTTGTATCCCAGTGCACCACCAGCCTCAGGGGCAGCCGATTCCCCACGAGTTTTTGGACTCGGGAATAAGCTATGTAGGAAGACGAAGTGAGGATGCGCGTGCGCGAGTGTGTGGGTAACAGAATGTCTGCACACAGCACCGGCGGCTGTTTCTTTTACGGCTGCGTGTGCGGCGTAAGCGTTGAATGCTTCGCGTGTGAGTAGGCATGGTTGATTTCTCGCTCCAATCGCAACATTGCGGCCACGTCGACTACGCTTGTGAGAAGGCAGCGAAGACTATCAACGCATTAGCCAGAATCATGCCGAATAGGTATATGAGCATAGCAGCAGCTACCGACGACTACTGGCCAGCGTATCATTATCAATACAGAGGACCCCCGTCGTTTGAACGATTCCTCATGCAAACTAAGGGGGCTATTTTCAATTTAAACAACTGGCAACCCTAAATATGCTGGAACTTGTATGAACTGGCCGCCCTGCTCTTTGTTATTATTGGTGGTGGTAACTAGGACACCTAGATAGACGTAGTGGAAGCGGAGAGGCAAGCTCGAAGCTGCAGCACTGTGATTGGTCAGAAAACTTACGAGTGTGGCCGTGAAAGCATGGAAGTCATGTTGGTCGCCATCCCTAGATCGATTCACGTCTCGACAGGTAAAGTGGAAGTGCCGAACTCGACAGAACAGTGCTGAGCTCGATAGGAAGCCGTAAGGATATGGAAGTCATGATGGTCGCCAACTCTGTCTGGTTCGGTACACGTCGTTACAGGGGCAAGCAAAGTGGACGGTCGACCAATATGGAGTAGCATCAAGTCTGAGAAAAACTCTGCGAGGGTGGCTGTGCAGGAATGGACGTTATGATTATCGCCATCTCCGGTTCACGTCTCGACACTTGTATGGAGCAGTGTACAGACAGCCTTTCCCCGAAGTAATACTTAACGGTAGTTCCGGGCGTGAATGTCAGGCGCCCGTAAGGTTTTATGGGCCCCGTAATTTTCATGTACTCTAACAGCCGGCTGCGAAGTCTGTCGATAAAGAAGGGTAACGGCTAAAGACGGTATAAACCCAAGGTTTTGCTTTGTT
Source organism: Sabethes cyaneus (assembly GCF_943734655.1). Taxonomy (NCBI): domain Eukaryota; kingdom Metazoa; phylum Arthropoda; class Insecta; order Diptera; family Culicidae; genus Sabethes; species Sabethes cyaneus. The sequence goes on along the minus strand of NC_071355.1, from coordinate 31,655,881 downwards.
TCTACGTAAATGCTTGATAGAGCAATACTTAGTTCAGCAATCTTACCGATAATAATTAGCTCTGTAAATGCCCCATACATGATATTTTCAAATTTTGCTTGGCTGAGGTACAGTTGAATAAGTAGACACGGTGCACTAAATGCAGGACAGCCCAGGAAGGTTACAAAAAACTTTCGTTAGCGAATACCAAAGCGGTTTTCAAAAGGAACCCTCCACAACGGACGAAATATTCAACTAGTGACAAATTCTTAATAAATTTCGGAAATTTAACTTGCAGGCTCACCATTAGTTTATAGATTTCAAGATGGCGTACGATTCGATTATACAAAATGAGCTGTCATGGATTTTGCTTGAAAATGGTTTTCCCACAAAACAAATTAGGTTGATACTTGCTATGATGGTTCAAAATCAAGCGTCAGCAATAGCGGGTGCGACAACGCACTCGTTTGTGAAGTTAGATGGTTTGAAGAAGTAAAGCATCTTAAAGTGAACAGGAGCTGCTGTTCCCCCTTGCTAGGCACCACGTGCAGGTAGCAATAGGAGTTAGTAAACAGACGTGGTAGATTTGCACATGTTCACTCTTTGCCAAGCCAACCTTAAGACATGCACAGCTTATCTTAAATTTTGGAACTCAAACTTGGGTCTAGATGACTGTAAGAACAGCAAATGTTCACGAAAGGAACGCGAGTGTGTGATATTAATATGAAAAATGCAAACTTTCAAAGAACCGTACATATATATTTTCCACACAATATTTTAACTAGTTTTTCTTGCTCATTAGAACAGGGCTTGCCCTACACAGTAACATTATATATTCCTCTTCGAACCCTGTAGCGAAAACGATGATGAGTCATACAGTATTATAGTCTAACAAGTAAAAGCAAACAAATACGATAGTGTTACGGAGTGTTGTCCCTAGGTGCGCGTTTTAATGAGACGAAATTAGAAATAATAGAGTATGCATCCTTCGCTTATACATTCCTTTGTTTTTTTTGCCCTACTTCAGCCTTAATTGCTTTAAAAGAAAACCAGCATCAAGAAGCAGATGAAAATGGAAACACCGATTGCCGCTCGTGCTTAGTTTGCTGATTTATTTAAGTAGATTGCTTTCTGGAGCAGCTTTTCCTTTTTAGTATCACAAATCCGATAGTAAAATGATTTTATCTTTTCCTAGCTTGTGGTGCTGTTGTTGTAACAACAGTCCTCGGGACAGGAGGCGCATGAAGCGTTCAGTTTTTTACTAGGTTGATTGTTTTATTTTGCCAGCCTCATATCACAACAATTTTACCGTTCATCGTGTTTGAGCAAAGCATGATGACAATGACAACAACAAGGCGATGATCAGTTTGTTGTAGTGTGAATGATTAATCTCATTTTGAAGTTTCCACTTCAGCTACTGGAAAGTACACTTCTAGGTGTGTTGAGCTGTGTTAATTTGAGTTAGTGGTTTGCAGGAATTCTGTTTGTGATCCAGTTATTTAGTCAAGTTATTTAGGATATTGTAAGTTTAGGAGATTTACGAGATTTTTACTGTTACGAAATGCGTTTGTTTAATAAAAATAACGTTTAATAAAAAAACGCAGAAATAATTAATTTATTTTTTGCAGGAAAAATCCAGCATTTTGGTTATATTCATAAAAACAAAACGCAGGTAACGAAATAGATATAATTTTTATGCCATTACCTAAATTTTACTTTAAAAAAAGGGTTAGCTTCTCTTAGTAACTGAAGTGGAAATAATGTAGAAGTGAAAATATTTCTTGTAGGTACTTGTCGAGTAGTAAAGTTATGCTCTTGATTCACAAAAGAGCTGTTTTTTCTCTAATAACCAACCAGATGAGGGGGACGATTTGGCCTACCTATAATTTCAAGAAGTAGTATTGTATCTCGTTCATTGTCGGCTAAGCAGAATAATTTACAGTAGTAGTACATCTCTATCGCGTAGAATACAGAGTAGTAGATGGGCTCACCTTTTGCGTTCGGCAGGCGATGGCCGGATCTGTCGACCTGCGGCTGAGTTCGAGTTCGGTTCCCAGCCCGAACAGAACTCGTATCGCCGGGGCAGTGGTCAAGGCAACATCAGCGGTTTAAAATACGCCCGGCAAAAGATAGCCGCTGACGACGGCGGTAAATCCTGCGCCCGGTAGTAGGTGTTGCATTCCTTCTCGGTTAGCTTGTCGAACACGGCCGCGTACTCCCGGTGGAACGAGATCAAATCGATGTTGGCCCGACCAATTGCGATGAATGCCAGGTACAGGATGTCCCGATAGATAGAGTGAGTCCGATCGACACCTCGATGTTTTAGCTTGTGTCGTTCGTTAGCTAGCCGCTTAACTGGGGTCAACAAATCGTTGCAACGGATCGAAGCAATGACCTGTTGCATTACGCTGAAATGAAACAATGAATTTCGGTAATAATTTGAAAGAGATAGTTCTGTATTTAGTATCTTACGCTCGATTGATGGACGTCTGATCGGTGAGCAGTGCCTTCAGCAACGGACTGGACGGTTGATTTTGCCTCCAAAGCATATACATTGCTGGTCCAGCTTCGGAATGCAGCCGAGGATTATCCCACAAGCACTGCACTGAGACGGTCTTCAAATTACTAAGTGGATCTACATTCTCCCCTTCCTAAAAATAATGTAATTCATTAAACTTCGAACTACATCATGCAACTGATCAGGTCAAACCTGTTTCGGTAGGCACAGATTTGGTAAATGCGTGCTAACATCGATTCGTTCCATGAACCACACTAGATTCCAGTAGATGATGGGATGTTCCTCCACAAAGCTAGCCTTGGCTAGAGCGTAGTCTCCCTCCTGGTTAAGAATATTCTCTAACTCTTTCCGAAGTACCAACGGGTTCAGATATGGCACGTTGATCACGTCCGACTGTTGCGGTTGCTGCTGTTGCTGGGCGGAAGTCAATCTTCGCTGTTCTTCGGACAGAATGTGTACATTCAGGAATGGAACCGTAACTTTATTGCAAGCGTGACAGCTGGTATTCAAATTGGAATCCTCAGCCGACCACCCAGCCATAATGTCCTCATCGTACAGCAGCACGAAACAGTTGTGACACTGCGAGCAGGACATAATCTGTATCACATAGTCCGACTCGTTCGATTCGGACACCTGTAAATCGGATTGAAAATCATCAGCATAATTACTTTTAGAGCAAAACGAATGCAATCACCTCCGGTATCGACTGGTAAACATTCTCCGGTAGCGTCGGATAGGCATTCAAGCTATTGCTCGAGGTCGTGTTCTCCCCCAGAGGCACTAGATTGTTATAGCTAGATTTGCGAGACTCGCTGAACCGACCCCACAGGTCAAACTCACTGGACACTCGGCGCGAACGATTCCCATTAACGGTGCTGCCGTCCTCATTGAGCAGATCACTCTCCGATCCGTGTCCATCCTTTGCGTCTACCAGTCCATTGCTCGTGCAGATAGTACCGGAGCCCGTTTTAACTGGCGTTGAGTTGGCCGAAATTGCCTCCTTAATTTCGTCTAGTTTTTTCGCCACCGATGTGGCAGCGTTCTTAATACTACTGAGACCACCCTGGAGGATCTCGTTGGATTTCTTACCCGTCAGGCTTGGACTGTGTGGATAAGCGAGGACAATCGTTAGACATTTTAAACTTTAATTTTAGTTGATTAATAAAACTAGGAAAACTCACAAACAACGAGACAATGTAAAGGAAATGCAAAATTTAAAAATGTGACGCTAAAACTAGTAGCTAACCGTGGTTAAAATGTGGCATACCGAAAAATGGCGTCGTGCACTTACCTGACGCTGGAAATGCTTTCTATCACATTCGTCGAGAGCGATTTGAAATCTTTTTTCATGGATAAACGTGCAGGTGAGTAGCGGCTACCGAAAACATAAATGGTTAATGGTTGGGATGGACGATGTAAAAAAACAAAACATAAATATAAGTTCGGTGAAAATTATTCGGTTCAGGCAAGCATCGAGTTGAAACATAAGGTAAGAGATGTAGTTGTAACCAACGTGAACGAAAAGTAAAATTTGAATTTTGATTTTCATGCATCATTCCGAAACGGAACGCAAAACGACATCGAATTACTGACCATTACGGGCTTATGTGTGGCTTATGCATTTGTTAGGTAAGAATTTGCTTCTCTGTAAATTGTGCGACGGATACAATAAGTGGCTTAGATTTTCGATATGAGCTTATTCACTGAACACCAATCTTAACACATTGGTCTGAATGTAAAAGTAAAGGCTTTCAAGAAGAAAGTGGAATGTTTACTGTTGATTTGATGCTCTTCATAGCGGATTTGATTGCGTGGACCATCCTCTCCCAAGGGCCACCCATACATGGAGCTGCAGCCTGCAAATGGATCGAAGACCCACGTGATACGGATATAGACAAAACATTGGCAAAACCTGGGGATTGAAACCTCAACGAGCCTCAACTACTATTGCACGGTCTAGGATAACCTATGCTGCAATCGTATGGTGACCAAAGGTGAAAGAGGTGACAGCCCATGCCAAACTAAACAAAGTCCAGCGCCTGACCTATCTTTTAGTTACCAGTACCATGCGTATAACACCTACTGCAGCCATGGAGGCAATGCTAGACTTACTGACTTCATGTGAAGAAGGAAGTGGAGCTCGGCGCACTACGGTTGTAAAGAAGCAAAACTATATGTACTCGAAGGTGACAAAATTGGTCATATTCGCATGCTTCGAGAGTTCAATCTGATATCCTTAGTAACTTCAGTCTCTGACTGCATGAAAGCTAGGCCGACGTTCCATATGAGGTGATTGAAACAGATCGCTCAATGTGGAATAATGGAGGGCCAGATCTTCCATCTGGAACTATCTGTTTTTTTACAGATGGTTCAAAAATGGGGGCCTGCACAGGCTCCGGAGTCTATAGGAAAGTAGCCCACCGCTTTTCAAGCAGGCGCACCGTGAAGTGCCTCAATTCCGTGCATTTAAAAAACTTTCAAGTTCTATAAGTCGCCAAAATTTGAAATTTTGTTATACTTGAAATGTTATTTACGGATACGCTGGCATTATATAATATCTTTTTAAGAAAAAATATTGTAATATGCCATATGCTATTGGAAATATCTGCGAAATGAATCAGTAAAATCAATATGTTAGCTCCTAATTCCGTGCGCTTTTATGCAAAAGTTCCTAATTCCGCGCATAAAAGTTCTCAATTCCGTTCATTAAAAAAATCATGTAGGGTAAAGAACGAGTTTTAAGCAGTCTAAGCGGGTCACTGATTGTTTTACCTTATTACAAGCGATGGGTTGACTAAGTGGGGGATATCAGCATACCAATCTTCTTGCTATCTTTAGTTCTTCAAGCTGTTACCATTGGAAGATACTATTTTTGAGCTAAACTTTTGATTTTTCGCTTTAAAAGTTGGAGCGGCGGAACTAATTTTGAACACACCGAACCCATTTTCACCCGCAAGGTGCTTTTTTAAGCAATCCTGAAATCTGAATTTTTTTACGTACCCATAAAAAATCCCTCGAGCTTTTCCCCCTATTCAGTAAGTTTGCGTTCCTATCCGCGACCTACTAATCGGCATCTGATGCGTAATCGGCATAGCGTATCGGCATAGATGCGTGAAATGCCATCTGTCTAAATTGTTTATCGGGGCATACACTCACCGCACCGTTCGGCAAATGGTATTCGTCGTCTCTTTTATTCTCTAGTGTTCTTATGGGAAACTGTGAGTTTGACGTCTCAACTCGCTGTTCATAAGGATGGTGGGAGAATAAAAGAGGTAAACATATAGCAGTACAGACGATCCGACTCAGAACAGTGTTGTCAAAGCAAATAACATTGAAACACATCGTTGCTTTATCAAATCACTCTTCGTGATGCGAAGATATTCGAGAATTATTGAAAAAGCTGTCTTTTGTGTTGTTTTAATAAAGAAAAATTAATTATGAACATACATTTCTCTTGAAAGTATTGAACCACGTTTTCACCATAGGAGGTTTCAGTTAATTTCAAACTTAAAATTCTTATTTCCAGAACCGAAACAGTGTCTTGGCAACACGATAGTTCATCAGTTGTGCTGCAGCTGCTGCTAGTGGTGAACAGGTTCCGTCAATTCAGAATTTGTTTTCAGTTTTGTTAGAAAATAATAAAACTTTCGGCTAGTGACAAAGCCTTAGATAATAGAAAAAAAGAGAGTGAATAATATGGTATGTGACTATTGAGTGCTTGACTTTTAGAGTGGTTGTAATCAGTGCTGAAAAATGTGATGGATTCGTTAGTAGCGAGGTGGCGATTGCTGAAGAGCAGCTGAAAAATGTACGTTTTTGGACAACAATTTTTAATTCATCATATTTCTTGTCAGAAACCCAATAAATTGTGTTTGTGTGAATCAAATGTATGGTTAAGTGATTTGTGAAGATGATCCTATCAAAAGATTTTGAAAATATGAATAAAAAAGTGCATTTTCGGCTCATTTATGTTCAACTGATTAAAATAGGTGACACTGCTTAACTCGTTCCTTACCCAAGCAACAATGTGAGTTTTATTGTACTCTTATGGAGGTCTTCAAGACTAATTTTGGTCTTAAATGCCATCATAAGAGTGTAATAAAACCCAAATTGTTACTTGGGTACCCTATTATAGCTTTCTCGTAACAATTTTTAATTGAATAGATATAATTATTTAACAAAAACATCATTGAAAATCAAATATTTCGTTTAACTTTAACTTTTTATAGCAAAAAGATGATTCAACTACCTTGCTTCAATCGCTTAATCAATGCAATATACATCTGTGTAACAATATGCTTGAAACGAAAGTACAGGCATGCGAAAATCGGTATCTTCACGGACAGTCAAGTAGCACTACTGGCACTCAAGTGCGCCAAATGCGTGTCATAATTAGTTTGGGGTGCAGCACAGCATTGAGGGAGTTCTCCCGCCAAAACAAAGTTTTTTTTACTTTGGGTGCCCGGTCACTGCGGAATCGATGGCAATGAATTTACTGACAACCTAACAAGACAAGGATCGGTTCAGCAATTTATTGGCCTTGAACCGTTTCTGGGCACCTTCACATCAGCCGTGAAAGGTGAATTGATGACATGGGAAAAGCTAGAAATAGCATCCCATTGGAATCGAACACAGGGTTGTAGCCCAGCTATTGAAGGTGTCATCCGGCGAGCGGGCATCGAAACGAGAGGAACGATTTTCAGCAAGAGTAGCCAACTCCCAGTCCTTTGCAGGCGACCTCGACATTATTACTAGAAACTGTGGGACGGCGGAGGCTATCTACGCCAGTCTAAAAACGAAGGCTAGGAGAGGATAGGGTTACAAATTAATGCGTCAAAAACCAAATATATGGTAGGGAGAGGCTCCCGAGAGAGTAACCATTGACGGCGATGAACTGAAAGTGGTTGATGAGTTCGTATATTTGGGATCTCTGGCCACCGCCGACAATAAAACGAGTAAGGAGATCCAACGAGGCATTACAGCTGGAAATCGAGCCTGATTTTTCCTCCGCAAGACGTTTCGATCTAGGAGCATACGCTGCCGGAGACGTACACGTACAGACGAGACAGGGACTGCTTGGAGAGATTCCCATCGTACATCTGACGAAAGTTGGGAGACTACGGTGGGCCGGCCACGTCGCAAGGATGCCGGACGACTGTGTAATGAACCTTGCCGGCACCAGGAATAGAGGGGCTCAACGTGCACGATGGCTCGACCAGGTTGGAGCCGACGCGCAACGAATTGGCGACGTGTAGCCCAGAACCGAGTACAATGGAGAGGAATTGTTGATACGGCAAAAGCCACCCCGGCTCTCGGCTGAATAAGTAAGTAAGTAAGCCGCGAATCGACCTTTCTGCGTATTACGTAACCAGCTGAAGTCCCGAAGGTGGTCAACTCGCATGAACGCATAAACGCATTCTACAGAACGTTAATGCTGCCGGTAACCCTATACGGACATAAATCATGGACGCTGAAGGAAGATGATCAAAGAGTGCTTGGGGCTTCTGAGCGTAAAATTCTGTAATCAATGCTTGGTGTTGGTGAAAACGCTGTAGATCTCGTGTAAATTGCCGATTTCGAGCACTACAGCGAGTGAAGTCTGATAATTGTACGGCGCAAAACGAATAAAAAATCTACGAAAAACTGAAAGATAATCACATCGCCACCACACATGTGACAAGCTTTAACTCAACCGATCAATCTGCGTATATTTTACACGAAAATTAATTCGATTCCGAAATTGATCAACAATATTGCTGCGTGAATAAAATTGTCCTGATTGAATTCAGGAATTCCCTGATATTCCCTGTTTTTCCCGATCCAAAAATGAATTCCCTGATATTCCCTGATTTTCCAGGTTTTTCCAGGAAATCGACACCCTGTCAGTGGCATGACAGGGAGCAGAAATCAAACGCAACAGCAGACATGCCACATGAATGTGAGTAACGAGGATCTCCACGTTGACAAATTTTGGGAATTCGAAACATGTCACGAGGCATCCTGTCTGCCAGTATCAGAACAAGCCGTAGAAGCATAAGTGTCATCTTGGTGATTCTCTTATCACCGCTGAGCGCCGTTTCGAGAAACTATTGCGAACGTTTATCAGCGACGATAAAAGAATCCGATACACAATATTTACGAACAAGTATTTGGCCCTTCCAACCTTATAGCTGCTTTGCAACGGATCATTAGCAGACGCGGTATGGTCAACCACATTTATTCAACAGGATAACATTTGTAGGACCAACCATGAGTTGGTTCCTCTAATAAAATTGTTAGAAGAACAGGCTCATCAATCCACACTCAACGATCTTTGCATTACTAAAGGAATACAGTGGCACTCCATCCCCCCGCACAGCCAACACTTCGGCGGGATATGGGAGGCTGGGGGTAAAGCCTCCCAAACATCATGTTAAGCGTGTGGTGGGAGAAACTCAATTGACGTATGACAAAATGTGAACATTTTTTACCCACACCGAAGCAGTTTCAAATATTCGATCACTTGTTCGTGTATCAAGCGATCCGAATGACGTTGAGGCGTTGACATCGTTTCATTTTCTAACCGGCTGATCAGCTATTAGTATTTCCGAACCACCATACGAACAAGTAAAGTTAACCTATAGTGGACCCTTTACCTATAATGGACCTCGGGTACAAGTTCGGCGTTTATTAGTTAGAACTTCTCATATCTGAGGATATATGCCATGTAACAGAAAGTACTAAACATAACACACATTCAAGTTTGTAAAATTTTAGCTGCATTTTATACCTTTAAATCGACATTTTCAACAGGTGAGAGTTCATTATACGAGTAACAATGCAAAATATGTCGCCATTAATGAACCTTCTCCATGTAAAATACACTAGAATTTCTATAATGGACCCGGCCGTTATCCTATTGTAAACCACAATCGTCCTTAAAAGGAAAACGGACATTCCAATTTGTTTTGGAAAATATGTAAAATATAGAGGTTTGCAACATGAATTGATATTTTTTAGGCTTAATTGTAAGTGACATCGATTGAGTATTTAGCATTACCAGTTCAAGATAATTCTTAGAAGACAACTCAAGCACTAAAAGGGTCCGCTGATGGTTATTTAGGCTTGAAATATGGCCCACGAGTTGGCAAACATCACGCATTTGTCCAACCGGTTGTTAAATATGAGTGATGCGCTGTAGGATTACTAATTAGTTGCCATCGTATTTTTTCGAACCGTAACCAATTCTACGACGGCCTGATCAAGGCGTTACAAAGGCGGCCGGAGGCCGAGTTGACACTGTATAGTGAACATAGAGCGAATTGCTCGATGAATGGAGGAAACGATGCAAAAAATCCTGCAGTGTAAGTGGAGGTACTGAAAAGGTTCTGAAAGCAGAAATGAATCAAAAGCAGAAATAAAAACCCGATTTAATCCACCTAGTAGTGTAAGGAACCTTTGTTATACCAGCTTATATGTCATTTGAAATGGGCATTTCCAGGTCAAATATTATTTTTTATTTGCATTTGAATTTGTAATTTTTATAAAACTGACAGAGTCAAATTCTATACACATCACTTTGAACTAAAGTCTTAAATATAAGCTGTTTCCAGGCCCAGCCATTCTCAAGTTATTCAGATGTGAAATCTAAAAATTATCTATTAAAGTTAACATATGCAAAGTATCCGATAACCGTGTAATCGACCTTCACGAATTCGAACCAAATTTTGTCAGATTGTTCATTATAGGTCAGAAAGCAAACATCTTAAATTTGGTGCCGATTGATACCCCCCACGATTAGTGGCAGTACCTCCTTTTTAAAAGAAAAGACCCGTTTTGTCAAACCTTTTTATTTTTCACTTACAGATAAACGTGGAAATCTCTACCAACATGTCAAAAGGTTCAATGTGTAAATGAGAGATTCTCTATGCGTCTCCTCTCTTATGCTTATTACGGAGACATAAATGCATTTCAACCCAATTTTTCTAAAGGATTTTAGCTTTCCAATAACACCGGCAACCGTTCCATGCAAAATAGATGCATTCAAGTGCATTTATGCCGCCGTAATAAGCATAAGAGAGGAGGCGCAAAAAGAATCTCATTTGCACATTGGACCTTTCGAAATATTGCTCGTCAAATATTAGGATTAGAAAGAAACTATATTCACATTCAAATTCCAATTCCAATCGAAAATAGTCGAGAAAAAAATGCCTTTTTAAGCGTTTTGAGCTGGAAATGATCATACAGATATCGACACGTCTTCGGAACTTAATTCAACTGTTTGTTAATGCTGTGCTAGTTATCATCCATATGCATCCTAGCGATAAACAATCTTCAGTGTGTATTTTAAGCTACTAAATAACTTTATAGAACATATGAAAGCAATGAAAACAGCGTGTACAGAATTTTTGAGCAGAACTGATTTTAAAGTGGCTGTTTGTCTCGGGGTACAATGCTAGCCTAACAAGCCAATCGTCGTATGTTCGAATCTCGACTGATCGGTGCCGTTACAGAGTTAATAGGATCTTTGCCCTAGCCCGTAATTTTCCTGTACTCTAACCGGCTGCGAAGTCTGTGGATAAAGAAGGGTTAAGTTCTGAAGGACGTTTACACCCATGACTTTGCTTTGCTTGAATTTAAACTGGTTTTTTTAAACAAATCATGAAATTTCGCAACCAGTAAGAAATAGATAGTTACTATTTGCAACAAAGTTGCTTATTTTAGTGTGTTCTACAATTTTTGTGAAGACGCTATTTTTTTGGACGCGTTTCAAAAATAAAAATTTGTGTCACCCTTCTAAGCGGATTCACGGTCACCCTAAAAGTGTAAGGAAATGTGCTATATTTTATTAATTAACTGCTGCAAAGAAACACCCGTTGAAAAATTATACATTTTTACTATATTATTCTGTTTTTGAGGTTTGGTCCCATTAAAGGTTTGGACATTAAGGTTTTCTTGAATAAATTTCATCAATGATTTTTAAATATCTTTTGACCAGTAGAACCAATCCTTATGAAATTTGGTAAATACATTTACAGTGTTAAGACCTCTCGTTTAATACTAAAATAATTGAAACTAGATAAATTATCTTGGTTAAAATCGCTATAAAGTATTGTAAATTTTAACGTGTAACTTCAATTGCTCATAACTTTCAAACTAAAAGTCCAATCAAAAAACCATTCAATAGTGATCTATCCGGATATATTACCTTTCAAATGAGACTAATAGCGCATAAATCGGCTTGGCCATCTCTGAGAAACAGGCGATAATTATTACGTTGTCAAAACACGTTTTTAAGCATAACTTTTAAACTACTTATTTGTTTTCAATAAAACTTTCTGAAAATTTTTATAATTCAGCAAGAGCTTTCATTTGGTACTAGGATCATTGAAATCGGTTGTGTGGTTCCGGAGAAAATCGTGTCACGTAGTTTTCACATTTTTGCTTATAATTTTTAAACGAAACATCGGACCACGAAGCAATTTAATAGTGATATACTAGGCAATAATACCTTTCAAATGAGACTAATAACGCATAAATCGGTTCAGCCATATCCGAGAAACAGGCGATAGAAAAGTTGCGTCGCGCACATACATACATACACACACACAGACATTGCTCAGTTCGTCGAACCCTGTCGATTGGTATATGTGGCTCGGCCCTCCGGGCCTCGGATCGATTTCGTATTTTTCGACCAATTTCTAAACCTTTGTTATGGTATAACAAAGGTAAAAAAGAAGAAAGAACAAAAGTACTACTACTGCAATAAAGCAGAGCATTTCCGCCGAGACTGTCGTGCTGGTCTACTGAGCGACCATTGCAATGACGTTCTGCGATTTCTGGAAAATGTGACGGAGATGCACTTGGCCTTGCGGGTGACAACAAAATCGCCGCGGTAGGTGTTGAGTCGAACGGATTCCGTTTGCTAAATGGAAATGGTAAAGTCACAGTACCTGTGACCATCAAGCAGGTTTATCATGTTCCAGCGTTGACAGGAAATCTTCTGCCAGTAAGCCGACTGACCCCTTTATACTCTGTCTTGTTCAACAAAACCAGCTGCGAAGTTCAGAAGAACGGTAAATTTTTGCTTCATGCTAAAAGAAGTGACAACTTGTACCGACTGTCTTGGCCATCGTGACAAGCAAGATGTGGATAGAATCATCCAAGAGGGCCTCGGAACTGGCCTAAACATGCAGGAATGCGTCGTGAAAGCTGTTTGCGAAGTGTGTTATGCAGGAAAATTATGTCGTGCACCGTTTCCTAACATATCCGCATCCACATCCAGCGCTGTCGGAGATCTCGTTCATACCGACTTATGTCGATGTTTGGAACTGGCGACACCGAGAGGAGCCCATTTCCTGATGACGATGATGGACGATTACAGCCGATATTGTGTTCTGTACCTGCTAACGGAAAAATCGGAAGCTGCTGAAAAAATCGTCGAATATTCGAAGATGATGCAGAACCAGTTTGGACGATTGCCGAAAGTGATATGATCGAATGGAGGCGGAGAGTACTCCGGCAATATATTGAAGAAATTCTTGGCAACGAACGGATTTCGGATAGTACAAACAGCCCCGTACTGTCCCCAACAGAATGGGACTGCTGAGCGGAAGAATCGCAATTTGCCAGAGATAATACGATGCCTTTGGTGGAAGCTGCCTTTGCAACTATCTGTCTTCACCGAAGACGTCGAGGATCCAGAAGAAGAAATTGTGGAGCCAGAGGGTGACACCGATGATAGCAATTCGTTCCAGAGTTCTACCGAGAACGAACGTGATTTCGAAGGATTTGAACCAGAAGAAATTCTTCATCGATCGTCATAAAGCAATAAGGAAATTTCCCCTCATCGGCTAAATAATGAAATCTTCTATAGCCAGGCCATAGATGATGAACTGCAAACCTTGGAAGCAGCATTGTCTGGTGCGGACGAAGCGAAATTGCGAGTTGCTATGAGAAGCTGGAGCCCCACGAAGCAGCACTCAAATATATGAAGTCTTGTAGTGCACCAGGAACAGCCTACATTTCAGCCGAGCTACTGAAAGCTTACCCACCCAAGAAACATTTATGCGCTGAATAAACATTTTAGCAGCCATAATTATTCAGCCATATCTGAATATGCATCGAATAAAATTTATGTAAACAACTGTACAATACTTATTCAACCGAAAATGGAGAACTTATACAACCTATTTTATTCGAGGCAGAAAAACATTTGTTAAGCAGTTATATCGCCTCTGTGCGCCTTGTGTCCAGCTTTGCGCAAATTGGGTTTTTAAAAACGCGCAAAAGCCTCTATTAAGCTACATTACTGCTTCAAAGCAGCTATTAGCAAATCCGAAGCTTGACTTAGATGTTTAATAGCTGAAAAAAGGTTTTTATTTCTAATACTAAACTATAGTTCAGCCACAGGTTGAATAAATTCAGCTGAAAAACGTTTGATCAGCATGGAATTGTTACTTGGGTAGCTGTTTTCAAAACTGCAATGGAGCCTAATAAAGGCTTTTGCGTGTTTTGAAATAACCAATTTGCGCAATGCTGTCAATTCTATTTTTAGAACGAGAAATAGTTTTGCAATGCTTTTTCAGTCGCTTAGTCAATGTCTTATCAACCTTTATGAAGCCAAAAAATTATCTATTTTTAAATTTGGAAAAGAATAGAATGCGTCATATTTATTTGGCTATGGCGTCGTATGCTATGTTTTAAATTTTGAATAACTTGAATTCGTATATGCAAGCTAATTAAAATTGCATGTCGTCATCTTTCGGGAATTGAACCGCCATCTTCTGATCCATAAGCACTCATCGAATGACCCGCACCATCTGCATCTGCAGAACAGACAGTGAAAATATCTTTACATTTGAAACAGTCGATAATGTCGATAACTGACATATTTTTGCTGCCAGTCGAATTGCGAAACTCTATGATCTGACAGTATGTGTGCTGTGAACCGAATGAAAGCTTGGTATTAGTTTGTAAAACCACTTTAACACTCTTAAGCTGCTTTAAAGAAGTTTGAAAGCTGTGAGCCTAATGAAAGCGTCTACTGGTTTATAAAGCCACTTTAACACCTTTAAGCAACCGTAAAACGGTTTTATGTTTATGGCTGTTTAGAAGCGGATTGTTTAGCAGAAAAATCCGCTATTAAGCTTGTTTATCAGCTTTGAAGGAAAGCGGGTTTGGAAAAACTTAAAGTAGCTTAAACATCGCTCAGTCAAACATCATTTGAGTGCTTACTTTATGCAGCTTGGATCGCCGTAAACCAACTCGTAAACAGCAATTGCTCTTGCTGTTAACGGGTTGGTTTAAGGCGATCCAGTGTACAAGATTTTTCGAAAACAGACACTGATGAAGCCTGCATGTCGTAGGCGAAATACGTATCTGTCACGAATAAATATAAATAACAGAATTTAATTGGAAAGTTTTTAATTTCAGAAGATGGCGGTTCAATTCCCGAAAGATGACGACTTGCATTTTTAATTAGCTTGCATATACGAATTCAAGTTATTCGAAATTTAAAATATAGTTTATGACGCCAAAGCAAAATAAATTTGACGCGTTCCATTTTTGAAATTTAAGAATAGATTATTTTTTGGCTGCATAAAGGTTGATGAGACGTTGATTAAGCGACTAAAAAAGCATTGCAACTATTTCTCGTTCTAAAAATAGAATTGACAGCATTGCGCAAATTGGTTATTTCAAAACACGCAAAAGCATCTATTAAGCTCCATTTCAGCTTTGAAAACAGCTACCCAAGTAACAATTTCAGGCTGATCAAATGCTTTTATAGCTGGACTTATTCTACCTGTGGCTGAACTATGGTTTAGTTTTAGAAACAAAAACCTTTTTTCAGCTCTTAAACATGTATATTTAGTGATTTTATCAAGCTTCGGGCTTGCTAATAGCTGCTTTCGAGGCTGCAATGGAGCTTAATAGAGGCTTTTGCGCGTTTTTAAATAACCAATTTGCGCAAGGCTGGAAACAAGACGCACAGAGGTTATATAAAGGGCGATATAATTGCTTAACAAGTGTTTTTCTGCCTCAAACGAAATAGGTTGTATAAGTTCTCCAATTTCGGCTGAATAAGTATTGTAGAATTGTTTACATAAATTTTATTCGATGCATATTTAGCTACGGCTGAATAATAATGGCTGCTAAAATATTTAATCAGCGCATAAATGTTTCGTGGGAGGGCTATTTATTAAGATGACAAATCGTTTATTCAGCTAGTATAGCACAATTATTGAGAATATTGACGGGCTGTGGAGAGGTTGAAGATGCGCCTAATCTGCTTGTGACACTATTATGTGAAGTAGCTGATTTACAGCGCATTCGTTGGCTGCTTATTCACCTATAGAATACAGAGACCTTTACTTCAATTTATTCAGCGTCTTCCACCTGTATTCAGAGTTAAATCAGCTGGGACCAAATCAGTAGCATTTTAATTCAGCTTCGGCGTTTGTTGGGCAGTATTATCACCGCAAATATTGCATCAGCTCTTCAGCAATAACTGGGAAACTGCGACACTTCCGATGGATTGGATGTAAGGCGTCTTGGTAAAAGTCACGTGGGAACTAGGGGGGGACACGTTGCTCTATACAACTCTTACATTACTTCGAAAGGCGATTCTTAATTAAATCCAAGAAACAACCGACGCAACTCTCTGGTACTAGCAAGTTAGATTCCGTGATCAGATCTCGACGCTCAGTAAGTGAGACAGGATTACATACCTTTAACTCTACTGTTTCTCCTCGTTATGAACGAAATTTTAAATGAACCTAACTGAGGATTACCCTGGAACCCTTTGACAATGGAGCATTTCAATGATCTCGACCTGGCTGACGATATTTTCTTGCTCTCCCAATGGAAATAAGGACATGCAGAGAAAGCTTGATGGTCTCTGCGACAACTCTAAGACAGCCGGCTCTGTATTCAACGTCGAAAAGATCAAGTTAGTTGGAGTGAACATCAGCAACCCGTTCAATTTCACAGTAGAGGTTGAGGAGGTGGAAGATTTTTAATATCTTGATGGTCAGACAACACCAAAAGGGGGTACCAAGACTGTTCAGATCACTTTACTGACCCTAACACGAATTTTTAATTATAACATGAAATCTATTATTCTCTCAATCTATTATTCTATTATTACTTGCAGGGCGCGATGCCTATTACCAGAGGCGACCGTAAGTCTTCGTTAATCTTTGCCTGAATAGGGTAAGTTATCCTATAGTGGACCCTTTACCTATAATGGACCTCCGGTACAGTTTCGGCGTTTATTAGCTTGTGCTACTTATTTCCGAGAAAATATGACATGAAACAGAAAGTACTAAACATATCACACATTCCAGTTTATAAAGATTTAGCTGCATTTAATTATTAATGCCTTAAAATCGATATTTTCAACAAGTGAGGGTCCATTATAGGTTAACAACGCAAAACATGACGCCATTAGTGGACTCTCTCCATGCAAAATACACTAGAATTCCTATAATGGACCCGGTCGCTATCCTATTGTAAACAACAAGGTCCATTAACGGAAAACGGACATTCCAATCTGTTTTAAAGAATGTGCAAAATATAGAAATTTTCAACATAAATTGATATTTTTTTAGGTTTAATCGAAAGTTACTCGTATTGTAAGTGCCATCGGTTACGTGTTTAGCGTTACCAGTTTAAAATAATTCGTGGAAGAAAACTACTCAAGTACTAACTGGTCCACTAATGGTTAATTTACCCTACATTATTCGGGCTTGGTGGGCTCACACTTGCATTTCCAATTCGGAACTCAATCGTCGATATCATTAGCGCCAGATAGAAACAGAGATTTGGACACGTAGAAGCGGAAGGGTGAATGTGCGATGTGGACTTAACCGTCTCTCAAAGACTTGACCCTTCTTTATGGATAGACTTCGCAGCCGGCTAGTTAGAGTACAGAACAATTACGGGGCCAGTGTATGAATCCTACTGACTCTATCTGTCAGCACCGCCCAGCCGAGATTCGAACACAAGACGACTGGATTGTTAGGCCAGCATCGTACCCCGAAGCCAACTAGGTACGTTTTTGGATTTCAACATCCACTTTTGTTCTGTGCACGGCGTTTCTACCGAACGGCGAGGATCCAGTATTTCGCCAGCTGCTTACTAGCAAAACGGCAATGGCACCCAGGATGGGAGGAGCACTACCAGACGCTGTTGAATGGAACGGCAAACAAGGAGAATAGCAAGAACAGAATAAGAATATTGAGTGACGGTCAAGCTGTGGAGCCACCAACACCGAAGAAGGTTAAGAAGGCAATTAGTGAGCAGAAAAACGGCAAGGCTGCTGGGGAAGACGGCATCCCAGCTGAATTTCTAAAAGCGGGGAACGAGTGGCTATACGAAATAATCCAAGGGGCCTTTGTCAGGATCTGGGTGGAAGACCAAATGGCGGAAGAGTGACTGGCTGGCCTCATTTGCCTAAAAAAAGGACATCGACTCGATTGTTAAAACTATTCATTGGAGTATAACATTGCTTAATTTTGTTTATAAGGTCGATCGATCGTATCCTTTTCTGTGGGTATGACATGGGGAAGGCAGCCATGAAAAAGCGCCCAAAATAGCTCTAACCATTCCAAGCCCCTACCTAGCGCCTCCGCGTGGCCATGCCTGGAAATATCTCGCTTCGTATGATTGAGAGAGAGTGGTTTTCAGTTCCTAACCTTACAACTGTACTGAACCACACGACTTTATTTTCAAGTGTAATTTAAACTAATATTTTTGGTAGACAAATCTATTTTCAGAGTGCGAAATAAGGCGCTATATCCTTGGCCAATTGCAGCCTGGCTGCTGGTCTAAATGCCATCAGTTTGTCACTTCCCGGTTTGCGATGCCGCGCAGTTGGCGCAGTTGGTCGTTAACAAGGAAAATTATTGATTCAAGTAATCGTCATTTTATCATGCCTTCAAGAATTGACTGCGTTAGTGTGAGATTAGATTAGATAGATTAGATAAGGTCGATATTGTATCCTGGTTTGTAATCTGGGACCGTTAGCGGAATCTTCGGTAGCGAGTACCAAGCTAATTTTCGTGTCAGTCGTTCCACGACTGATCAGAGTTTTAGCCTGCGTCAGTTAAGTTCCGTGGTAAAGTAGAACAGTTCCGAGAATACCTACAACTTGCAGTCTCATCATCTGTTGGTTGACTTTAAGGCTGCATACGATTCAGTCAAACGAAATGAGCTAGTGTAGATGATGGTGATTGATACCACGCTTCATAGGGCAAAATTATGCGTCAGAAGAGAGTTCTGTCACTCTCTAGCCTGATATTCAACATGACCTTGGAAGAGAAAACTTGGAAACAGAACTATTATCACGAAATCTGACGTGTTTCTTAGTTTTGTGGATGACGTCGATATCATCGGAATCAACCACACCGGAATGTTGGTGTCGAGATGGAGCTAAATGGGAAAGGATATCAAATGGTAAAGGAATGATGTAAACTGCGCAGCAAAACGACGAATTGTAGTCGAGCACACTGCGCATCTGGTAAATACATCCCAATCCCAACACCTGTCAGTAATTAAAAATTTCAATCCTCAAATATTTTGTTCTATTGTGGAAAAAAACAAAACTAAAATTACAAGATGTCGCAAAAAGACTCCAAACAGAGTTACAGCAAAATCCTGATCACACGATGCATAAGCCCACAAAAAAAACAACATCGATCAAACCAGCAAAAAGAAAATGCCACCGCACACTTACCCAAAGTTGAACTTCAGCGAGGAACCGATGCTGGCGAAGCTGGACGTAACGGAACTGCCAACCGGCATCGTTTCCGACCGGTGCATACTCTTGTTCAGCTGCAGCGAATCGTCGAACGTCGCCGACCGTTGTCCCTTGAACAGAATCGGTTGATCCGTGTAGATAGTGTTGTTGTGATGAATCCCATTCTGCCCGCCACCATTGTTGTTGTTGTTGTTGTTCAACGAAAGCTTTTCGGTGGACTGCCGAATTTCGAGCACTTCGTCATGCCCGTCATCGTTCAGGGCACCGAGTGGATCATCCTGAGTCACTAGCGTTCGAGGAGATACCCTGAAAAGCGGGAAAAGTTGAAATCGTGCTGTGAAATTTTTGGAATTAACAGCTTAATACGCACTTAGTTGGGCTGACCTTCGAGGCGGATTTATCGTCCACAAGTTCCTCCTGGGAACTGTTTTCGTTCTCGGCTTGAAAATCCAGTGCTCGTTTTACGCGGTTAACCGCGTTGTCACCAACGGTTCCCCCCTTCGGTGTGCCACCGTTGGTGTAATGCAGTGCTTGCTTTTGCAGTTTATCTATGAATTTAGAGTCACCGGCGAAGCTGTCAGCCCTGGCCAACATTCGTGGGCTCAGATCGCACGGGCTTGCGGGTGCGGGTGCTTTGAATGTTTGCTTTTCTTTGGGACTGATTTTCAGATGGGTTCCTTCGCCACTGATCAGCAGCCCAGCACTGGATACTACATCGGAGGATTCCTGGGGGGTTCCCGTTTGTCGTACGATCGTCCCTAGGCGACCGCGCAGTTTGTCGAATGCTGCGAAATCCATTGTCGAACCGCTTTGGTGCTCCGCTTGGGATATACCGGAGTCCAAACTGGTTCGCGACGTTCCGTCTACCGTTTCCAGCGTGTTGAGGTTATTCTCATGAGAAGCGGACAGTCTTCGACGGGCAGCAAACTTCTTTCCGGCTCGTTTGAAATGAGCTGCACCCATAACGATGTTTCGTAGGCGATTCCATCGCATCTGACTGGAAAGGATGGAATCGGAAGGCCACTTTGCTTCTAGCACGCATCGATTGTAGAAACCGTAGGTCAGAGCGTTCGGTTGAATTCCCGAACGCTTCATCAGGTAGTGCAGACGGACGGCCAGAACGGGAAGATTGTGCATTCCACACAGTTGCATCATTATGCGATAGCAAACTTCGTCGCACTGAATCTTCAGTTTACAAGCTTTACCGAGCAGGTCGTAGGCGGTCTTAAGGATGACGTGCTCTCGGCCAGCATTTTCGGAGATTAGACTAGGCAGAACTATGAAGTAGATGGAATAGCAGGTGGCCAGCAGGTGTTTGGCCCAAAGTTCGGGATTGGTTTGATTTTTCCGTGCTAACTTTTGGGCGGTTTTGATTTCAATTTTTGTTCGCCGTGCCATCGGTGATCCCGGCGCGAGGCTGCTGTGCTGCTGCAAAGCGTGCGCCAGCAGGCTTCGTCGCGATTGCTTCAGCAGGATCGGGTTTAGCAGGAAGAAACTGTAGCGATAGCTCTGCTCGGGCAGTCCCGGTTGGCATTCGGGTGGCAATATAACCTTGGTTCGTTCGCTGCTCTGCCCGGAATCCCAGTCGATCAGCTTAATCTCAGTGGGAGTATCTTCGAAGGCACTCACCTTCTCGGCACATTCGTCGAAGAAGGCCAGATTGTGGTCTCCGTCGGAGAAGAACGATCGTTCTTCGATGAATTTGATGAACATTTGAGTTTTCATAAGCAGCTGGAAAAATTTGTGATGTGCCTTATCTCGCGATCTCAGGAAGGCGTTCATCTGAAACAGGGCGTCCGGATCGGTTGCTCGGCTCGTTGGGGCTTGCGAAATCGGTACCAAATACTCTCGGTATCCCTTCAGAATGGACGCCATAAACTGCAGAAAAGCTTCCTGTATCCTTTGCTCAAGATTTTGTTCCCTTTTCTTTTTCTTCAAATCGCGATCCAAACTGTTTGAGGCATCCTTGTCTGTACTTTGATTCTGTTCGTCCAAATTACGTAGCGTTTGTTTTAGTATTCGGGCTGCCCGTTTCGGGAGCAGTTTCGTTGAAAGATGCCTCTGCGACTCACACAAGCTGATATTGTTGGTGTCGAGATCCACACAGGTCACGTCGCTGGGTGGTTCGTACAGGTCAAAAAATCTCGAATCTACTCCGATCAGGTACGGCAGGGGAGCGTGCAGCACTTCGGCAAGCCCCAGCGGACACAGTGGAATGTACGGACACTGCCACTTGAATGGAAACAGGAAGGAGGACACGGCTTCCGCCACGGCCGTCAGAATGGCTGGTCTTAGCGAGTGAATGAGGATTTTCTGTTCGGTCATAACGAGCAGCAGCACGTGAAGGCAGTTTTCCGCTCCCAAATTGGAGAGCAACTGACGGAAGCCGGCGCCGCTGCGCGGCAAAGGGGAGTCCTCCGGAAGGGTTAGCAGTATTCGATCGTTGCTTAGGTTGGATAGCTGGAGAAGAATACTGGGCGACGGGAAGGGAACTTCGTCGAGTAGATGCGTGATGTAGCGTTCGATCGGTACCGGCAGTGGTTCGTTCAGTATTGATATTTGCTGTCAAAAAAAACAGAAGTCTGTTATGTAGTTTGATATGAGACAAAATCTGAAATCAGACGACTTACGTGCAGAAATTGTAGCCACTTTTCAAACGTATCGCCAAAGGGCCACCTCGACAGAAGGCAAATAGATTTGTTTACATGAAGCGAATGAGTTTTGTGCGAATCCGGGCTCCACTCCAGCAGCTCCAGTTGCTGGTCGTTGAGTTGACGCTCGCTGTAAGCGACGGACGGGTTTAACTTTTCTGTTTTAATTTTCCCATAAATATTATACAACCTTACCTAAAGTCTTCGTAAAATGTTAAGGCTGAACCGTACACTTTGTAGGTTCCATCGTTGACAGTTAGCACGAACGTGCTGAATATAGGTTGTATGGGTTTCCGTTTGAGCTGGAAATAGATCGTAATTAATGGCTGTGCATAATGAAGGGCACGCTCGCTTTATTTATGGTACAAACCTTCCCGTCGCCCCCGGGCACATGGGGCCACGCTTCCAGTGTCGTACCCATGGGCAAACAGAACAGCGGTACGCTCGGGCATAAATTCAATGGAAAGTCGTTGTGATCCACCGTTGGATATCGGTGCAATATTTCCGGCTGATAGCTGATCAGCTTCGGTCTGTTCATAGACTTTTTGTAGCACAAATAGACGTCACTACCCATGATTCCCTTATTGAGCGTTTTGTGAATCATACAGAAGGCATGCGGAGGCTTCTCCCCTTTGGACGGAATAACCACGCAAAGATCCGTCACTACCAGTTCGTTGCAGGGCATATCGTTCTTTGCCCTTCGAAAGGTGAGAAACGTTTTGGCGGACGAATTGTTCACGTTGGCCAACCGATCGCCCGGCGTGCTGATGACTATTTCCGCGTCGGACATTATTCGTTCCGCTCCCTCGTACATGACACCGATATCGACCAGCGGTGGTTTGTCCTTCCCCCGGCGGAAGTACAGAAAGCAGGCTACCGTTCGCACTGAACCGTAGTTCAAATCTGCCAGCAGCCCCGTCGGAGTGTTCTCCAGTATTTCATAGTCTGCCGGAATTTTTTCACCCAGCGATGGAAAGAACACACCGATATCGGTGATCGGGTCAATCGTGTTGGCCGACCGCAGATGGGACGAGTCATTGAAAATATTCTCCTTCAGAAGCTTTGGGTTCTCGGGCATGCCGGCCACTACGAAGTAGTCGGCCACCCGCCGTTCGTCCATCGCGGGACGGCGATCTGTGGGCAAAGAAAGAAAAAGATAAAAGAATAATAAATTAATTGTTTTCTTTTACGATTATGTCTTCGGGGAATTTAATTTATTGGTTTTTTATGTTGTGAATAAATGTGCTCGATAAGCGAGCTCCCAATAAACCGAATTCAAATAGATCAATGATTGTTTCCATTCCAGTCAAATCGTTGACTCGCTTTGCTACTGAATGACATCCCGGAAGTGCTGAGTAAAGAACTTCCTCACACTGCTCATTAAATTTGTCCAAGGTGAAGACAACATCGCATAATTAAGTTGGGCAGCAGCAACAAATCCGCACCACCTTCGTTCGATTCTTTTTTCCCGGTGACAACGACGATGTGCTTGGAATTTTTAATCCATCACTACTCAACTCAACAGCGACGACGGGGAAAAGAGGCACTGAAAGAAATGTTCAACCATAAAACTAATTTCCAAACTGCAAGCAACCATTTCCGATTGGAATCCCATTTTTGGGCAACATTCCAACAGTCTCGAGGTATAGGTATCTATACACGTGGCGCTTCGAAGTTGTTCTTTTTTGCTACTAGCTCTGCCAGCCGGTCGGTGGGATGACAGAATACCTTGGTTGAATGCAAATGACCTAATCAAATTACGTCGCATCGTGTCGGCCGGTATACGCAGCAGCAGCGGCAAACGACGGCAGGTGACGAATGGTTGATTTCATCGCCGCTACCGGTGCCTCGTGCCTTATGGAGGGGAGGAAATGCCACCGATGAGGAGTGCACATATGACACCTGAGGTGAGCAATGCTCAGGTTACTGGTTCCGGTAGAACGAGAGTCATTTGCACGATTCCTCGAGTATAATAATGACACAGGAGTTCGAAAAAATTATGTCAAATTAAATGTTCTCAACAAAACAAAGATTTACCTTGCTCAAGTATTATAGTCCTTACTTTACTACGGTTCTTCAATTCAGAATCTACAGTGTCACAGCAAATGAAAAATATCGATCATCAAAAACCACTCGCGTACCCAGGTTGGGGCACACAGGGAGACGCCCTGGCGCGGCCAAACATAAACAGGAGGTGGGGCACTAACCTTTCAAAGATATATTTTGCCCTGGAGAAAACAAGTAATCATAGAACGGTGGTGGTCTATTTTTACGCAATTAAATTACTTATCGCGAAACTACCGGCGCTTTAGGTTTAAAAACGCCGAACTTCTGAATTACATGACGAGAATTTTTTACATTAAATATTATAGAGAATCAGTCGATCAGTTGATTTGAAATTCGGCGCATCAGTTGATTTGAAATTGGACATAAGTGGAAAACTCAATATTCAGAATTTTAGTTGAAAGATAAAAGTGAACAGTCATCAATCAAAAGCAAAAAATCAAAATCCAAAGGATATAAATAAAAACTTTAAATCAAAAGTCAATCGCCCGAAATTAAAAATTAAAAATAAAATTAAACAGCAAAAGTCAAAAGATAAAAATTGAACGACAAAATTCAAAAGACAAAAATTAAAAGTCAAGAAAAAAGCAACAGTCAAAAGCCAAAATCAAACCTCAAACGATAAAACTCAATCGTCAGAGTCTAAATTTTGAAAGTCACAAGAGTAATACTGAAACAACAAAGCAGCTGGAAAGGATAGCATTGGAGCGGAACTTATCAAAATGGGGCCCGCACAAGTTGGTCAGCTGTTAATTGCATCCCATCAATTGATTGTCAAGATTTAGGATACGAAATGACTACCGGAGGAGTAGAAAGACGGTGTTATTTGTCCTTTCTACAAAAATAACCCTTGAAAAAGACGCCAAAAAAGTGTCGAAACGTCGGGAAGACATCAAACTTTAGTCTTGATCAATTTTTCCGAAGACTGGCCTGCCAAATATTAACAGCTAGGGTTTTTTTTTTCTAATTCCCGACTAAAACACATTTACCTTCCGATCCGTGAACTTTGAAATCACTGAAAAGCGACTATTAAAGCATATTATTGAAATTACGTAACTGACTTTTTTTTCTAAAATTCGTCGTACCGTTTTAAAATCCGTCCATCAAAATTTTTCATCGTCCGAACTAAAAATCACAACAATGTTTACGAAGCTAACACGCATGTATTTGTGTAGGATGGCATGGCAAATGTTATTCTACAAAATTTCTGCAGGTCAGGCAAGTTTTCCTGGCTGTAGAATAACGACAATGCCTTGCGTGAGTTATTTTCATTTATGAATGACGGAAATTAAAACGATCAGTCGACATTATCTTCTTCGTCGCACGAAAAAACGTAGGAAATTTGGCTGGTAGGACTTCTTTAATGATAAAAAGCATTTAAATAGAGCTCAGCTTACTTTGATTGATCGCGTATGATAGACAACTAACTAAAATATTAAGGAATAACTAGTTTTGCATTGTGTGTCATAAAAATGCTGATATTTTTAATAATTATCCTACCCTATTATCCTATTAACATATCCTACCTTTCTACAAAGATTGTTAGAACTACCGAGCGATCACTATCATGAATGCTGCCTACGAAGTGCTTTCCCAAGTCACCTTCCATCAACTATCGTCAACAGTCAACAGATTCGTGGGAAATTATCAGGCCCTCTTCATGAAAGGTCGGTTTGCAACAGATTTCAATATGCCGCATATGATAGTGTAAACCGACAAGAGCTATGGGAAACACTGGACGAAAACGGGTTTCCGATGGGATCCAGTGCTGTGTGAGAATCTTGGGTGACCTCCATTGTCGGACCCATTCGAATCTCGCAGAAGATTTCGGCAAGGAGAAGGTCTGTCCTGCCTGCTATTCAATATTGCGCTTGACGGTGTCACAAGACGAGCGTCGGTTGAAATGCGCGGTACGATTTTTAATAAATCCAGTCAATTTATCTGTTTTGCTGACGACGCGGGTGCTGTTATATTGGACACATTATATGACGACAAATGAACTATTCTGAACTAGTTTTGCAATTTCGCATATTGCATTTTAGTTCTATTCAGAAAGTGATCCCCGCAGAACATTTCCGGATATGTGGTCAATGACGTCTTAAACACTTTATACGACTACCAATGGTCTAGTTTTGCAAATTCGAGTACTTAGAGGTGTCGTATAATGGAATTATTGTGATTCAAGGTGGTTTAAGTTCCATATATTCCGGAACTTGTTCCGGCTATAGCTTCGGAACCGTGTATCCGCTCCAAATTTTCTTCAATAGTGTTCGTCAAATCGGTCCAGGCATTTCCAAAATGAAATGCTTATTCATATATTTTCACTACTGTGACTGTTATGCGTTTATTTGTAATATGGGACTGACTTAGTTTAATATTTTTGTCAACATTTTGGGAACAAACATTACTCTTTTGTGTGAAATATTGAAAGAGTAGGTAATTTAAAGATGAATCCCAGGTTTATCTCAGAAAATGGTGAAAAGTCATATGGGACTGTTTTACGTTTATGGGCAGTACATAGAGGGTATAGCTTTCCAGTTCCTGAGCTCCCACTGCATGGTGCCAAAGGGAAAGCGTGCAACCAGTGAAAAGATAGGGTTCAAAAATTTTTTTTTTCCTTTTTTTCGGGTTATCCAACTGGTCGCTTAATCTATACCTATAAAGAAGGATTTCTGTCTGTCTGTCTGTCTGTCCGTATGTTCCTTATAGAATCGAAAACTACTGAACCAATCGGCATGAAAATATGCATGTAGAGGTATTTTGGGGCCAGGAAAGGTTTTAGTGATGGTTAGAGACCCCTCCCCCCACTAAGAGGGGGGGCTCCCATCCAAATGAAACACAAATTTCTGCATAACTCGACCACTAATCAAGCAAATAGAACAAAATTTGGCATGTGGGTGTTTTCGGTGACAAGAATTTATTCTATGGTAAATTGAGACCCCTCCCCTCTTTATAAGGGGAATTATAACTCCTCTTCTCTTTAAAAGGGGGGGCTTCCATACAAATTTCCTCATAACTCGAGAACTAATCAAGCAAATGGAACCAAATTTGGCATGTGAAAGTTTTCGAGGGCAAGAATATTTTCTATGGTGAATTAGGACCCCTCTCAACTTTAAGAGGGGGGGCTCCTATACAAACGAAATACAAAGTTCCTCATAACTTGAGAACTAATCAAGCAAATGGAACAAAATTTGGCACGTGGGTGTTTTTGGAGACAAATTTTTTTTCTATGAAGAATTGGGACCCCTCTCCACTTTAGGAAGGGGGGCTCCTATACAAATGAAATGCAAATTTCCTCATAACTCGAGAATTAATCAAGCAAATGGAACCAAATTTGGCATGTGAAAGTTTTCTAGGGCATGAATATTTTCTATGGTGAATTAGAACCCATCCCCACTTTAAGAGGGGGGCTCCTATACAAACGAAATACAAATTTCCTCATAACTCGAGAACTAATCAAGCAAATGGAACCAAATTTGGCACGTGGGTGTTTTTGGAGACAAAAATTTTTTCTATGGTAAATTGAGACCCCTCCCCTCTTTATAAGGGGAATTATAACTCCTCTTCTCTTTAAAAGGGGGGGCTTCCATACAAATTTCCTCATAACTCGAGAACTAATCAAGCAAATGGAACCAAATTTGGCATGTGAAAGTTTTCGAGGGCAAAAATATTTTCTTTGGTGAATTAGGACCCCTCCCAACTTTAAGAGGGAGTGCTTCTACACAAATAAAATACAAATTTCCTCATAATTCGAGAACTAATCAAGCAAATGGAACCAAATTTATCATGTGGGTGTTTTTGTAGGCAAGAATATTTTCTATGGATTTCCCCACTTTAAGAGGGGGGGGGGGGGCTCCTATACAAATGAAAAACAAATTTCCTCATAACTCGAGAACTAATCAAGCAAATGGAACCAAATTTGACATGTAAGTGGTTTTGGACGCAAGATTTTATCTTCTTTAGAAAGCGAGTTATGGCCCATCTCCCCTTTAAGAGGGTGGGCTTCCATACAAATGAAATGCAAATTTCCTCTTATCTCGAGAACTAATCAAGCAAATGGAACCAAATTTGGCATGTGGGAGATTTTGGAGTCTTGAATTTATTTTACGATAGTTAGAGACCTCTCACCCCTGTGGTAGGGGGATATGGACTCTCATACAAATAAAACAGAAATTTTTGCGAAACTCAAAAGCTAATCGAACTCGAGAAATTCGAGACTTTTCCATAAAACATTAGTCAATACAAGACCACAAAAACTATCTATAGGTACACTAGATCATTCAGGACGAGCCGATCGCGAGTGTTGCCGGTGACCCGCCGTCGGAAGCGCTGGGGGGCTTGCAAAACTCGAGATTGTGGCAAAGATCATCCGAGATTCATGATTTATGTACAACACAGGTTAATTTGTGGCAATACGAAGTTTGTCGGGTCAGCTAGTAGGCTATAAAACTCTGCACTGGGCCCTTTTGTGAAGTCAACAAAATGTCAGGGAGACCTCAAAGATCAGTTCTACTTGACGAGACAGGCAATGTCGCCCGCTAAAACACAAGTAGAGCCCCAAGCATAACCGACATGTCTATGCCCGCAGGCGGAGGCGTTCCGGCCCTGCGCGGACTCCACGAACTGACTTCGAGATTTCTCTGCCAAAGGCTGGAAAGGATCGAATTTATAAATGTGCTTTGCCCAGGACATTTTGTACTACTTGAGTTGTAAAATGTAGTATAGTGAAGAACTAGAAGATTCGCCAGCCCCACTAAACACCGGTCACTATCACTATCGCCCACTATCAATTTTCCAATACAAGCTACCACAAACGAACCAATAGGAAATCAAATTTTGGACCGTTAGTGGCTATCAACTTATCAGGGCAGTTTTTCATCTTACATCTGCCAGCATTTGAGCACAGGTTCACAAAGTAAATGGAGCGCAGCACGACCTGGACGTTCGCGGTAGCCGACAAAAGCTTTAAAATATAGAGTCGTACCCGCCTTCCAACCCTCGAGTCTAAATAGCCAGTGCGGAGTATCTAAAACGGATCTCCGTCACCAAACCTCAAAAACCGACCACTAGAAATATTATTATTGTGAATTAAATGTATAAGAATTGACTTGATTTTCCCATCTACTACCTTAGCACCTCTATTATTACCCGTAATAAGGCCATTACAAATCATATTTTAAGTTTTTGTCACCCCCCCTTAGAAATTGGCTTGAAAAATCGGGGGGCAAAAAAATAATTTGTAGGATATGAGTCAAATTTCTTTTTATAAAATCAATTGTCTGTGGGCTCTACAGTCTGAAAAACTCGAAAAATGAGTCTCCGAGTTGAATTAACGCTTCTAGCACGAAACAAATGGAAATTCGAACAATGGAATTTCCGAAAATCGACCAAAAAAATCAGAAAGGTTGTATTCCAGACACAACCGCGTAGCTGGCGTAGAACTACGTTAGGCGGGTTTTTGCGAAGAAACCTTGACTTGTCTTTCACACCATATTGACATATGTGTGGCGAAAAATAGCGTTAAGTAAATAATAGTGCTAAATAATTGTATCGTATTTTTGGTATGTATTTTGTGTAATTTGTGATGCCAAAAACAAATATTTTTACCAGTGCCAGAATCGAATTACAACCTGAATCCGTTAGTTGGGTACGACTGCACTTCAGCGTGCTTCAGCTGTTTCGCTAATTGGGCCGGCTGACAGTTGTTTGAAATGTTTAAACTCAAAAGTTCAATAGAATTTTGACATTCAAGTTGGAGCATGGCCTAACGAACGAACGCCCAATTAACGAACCGTATCTCCCTCACGCACCCAGCTATTAACAAAAAACTCTCGTTAATATCAAACACTATTCACATATATATGTATTTTGATGATATCAAAAAATTGTTATGTTAAAAGGTCTGTGCTACAGGTTGAGAAATCCAAATTTTTGCAAGTCGATAATTTTTCAGATCGTTTTATTCATTTTAATGTTTGAAGGCTACTAAGTAAGTTAAAGTTGTTTGCAAAATGTTTTGTACCTTACTGCCTTATACTGAGTTGACGGTCAAATAAACACAAGCCCCACTACGGATCCCTTCTGCCTTGTCTTCTCCATTATTTTCGAAAGAAATTATTGTTTGACTATTGAATAGTAAAGAATTGCAGGCAACTGGCTGACGCAAAGCAGCAATTGAAACATTCAAAACTATTCTGGTATAAAAAATCAGAGGGGTTGTGTACAGGACACGACCGCATATATAGGTGACGCAGGACTACGTAAGTCGCTTTGTAGTGATAGTAGCATGTATTCATGCTTGTAATAGGGTGTTTGCAGAGTGCATATGTATTGAAGAGCTGTTGGGCAGGCAAAAGTGACAGCTCCATATAAACTGTAAGGGTTGGAAAGGGCGAGATTTTTTAAATAATTTAATTTCTTCATTGAAAACAGAAATTACTATTTGCGTTATATGTATAGCAAGGAAATATATCTGTTTACTAAATAACAAATCTATTTTCAACAAACAAGCTAAAACGCGGTAGAATTGATCAAAAATGTAACTATTAACTATGTTAGCGGGATAAACCTGACCAAATATCTATAACCACCGATTGCTTTCGGCCAAAAAAAAACAATAAATTATACTAAAATCAATGCTACATTCAGTTGTTTCGAACTTGGCCTATGCGGCATGCTACATCCGAAAATCGTATTTTTGGGTCACCGATTTAATACTAATTCACTGAAATATTAGTTGCTAAACATTAATTGTTTCGAATGTATGAATAATTTTAGAAAAAATGATCATTTTATCCAACGCGTTTTTGCTGCATCGAATAGGAAAAGATGCAATGTGTGCCTAACAGACGTCTTGCATGTGTGTGTAGCAAAAGCCTTATCATTCGATTCTTCATGTATACATGCTATATGCAACATATATACATGCTGCATGCGTTGGGCGACATCCATTTAGTACGTCACGCAAATTTTGACCAAAATCAACCCCCCCTCCCCCCTTTGTCACATTTTGTCACACATTCATGACCCCCCCCCTAAGAAAGTACGTCACGTCACGGTTAACCCCCCCCCCCCCTCACAACAAAATAATTAAATATACATTCCAACTTTATTTTTTAAAGTTATATATAATTCACTTTAATTAATCCATCAAATATTAAAAAACAGAACAAATAAAAAAAGGAAAATTTTCGTGGAAAATCTTGAAAGAATCAGGATTTCCTGCTGACGACTTGCAACAACATGTCTTGGAAGAACTTTTCTGACGGATTTTGTCATTTTGTGTATTTTTTGCAATCATGCAACATTACCTTAGATGCGAAATTTAATCCGCAAGTGGCACAAACTCTATCCTTCAGGGAGCTTTTGAGTGAGGGACGGCAGAATCTTAAAACTAGTTGTGGAACTCCGGTATGAGCTTATGTTCATCGATTGAGTTCGAATATCAAGGCGAAACATTGCCATTGGTCTCTGGTAGCACCCCGTAGCCCCTCAGGAGTTTGTGCGGCTGCTATTTGCGGTTGTAAAAATCTTTTAGGCAGGACAGTACTCAAGGAGCTCTTCAGTGGTGTACAGCATATTCCGAAAAGCCTTATAATTCCCCGAATAAATTTTCCATTTGAAATTTTTTCCATGTGACGTCACATAACTTTATACCCTCCCCCCCCCCCTCCCCCTTACGTCACAAATCGTCACGATTAGGTCAACCCCCCCTCCCCCCTATAAGCGTGACGTACTTTATGGATGGACCCTTGTATGTAACATTTATCAAAGTAGTAATATTGCATACGTTCAATTCTCAAAAGATTGTGCATTTGAATACAATTTAACAAAATCAAGAACACAAACTATTGATTTCCTGCTACCTTACTGAAATTAAAGATTGTTTTTATTACCCATGGTTCCCCACGTTGAAGGGATTTTACCAATTCAATTCTATTTTATCAACAGCACATCTTTTCACTACACTTCTAGTGAAACGGCAAGCATGCGTATTCATACAGAGTCGTATTATAATCAAACACTACAGCTGTAGCACATTTTTCCAACACAGATACCAAATTCTCCGAGATTTAATCGTCACGCAGTAAAGAATTTGCGATCTGTGGGGACAACGAACTAGTGTCATTCTTTCTGGCACACTTCCCTAACACAGACATCAAATTGGACTAGGTTTAACCGCGTTCGTAAAAAATCTGTTGGCACGAGGGGGCTTTGTCACTCTTTCTGGCGTACTTCCCAAGCAAGGACATCAAAATGGTCTAGGTTTAGATCATCGCAAAGAATCTTCCAACCAATCACGAAGCGAGAATTCTGGTAAAACATAGGTTCATTATTTTCAATTTTTCAATAGTTCAACATCAAGAATCCATACTTTTCTTCATTTGGGTCAATTCTTAGAAGATTTTCCGATCGATTGGCGTAAGAATGTTGAAAATCGATCGGAAAATCGCTGAGCTATTGGCGCTCAAAACCTTTCATTTTTCGTGACGCTCGCATTTTTCGATTTTTTGGAATGACACCCTATCTCAAAACTTGCCGTAAGACGTAGTCCTACGTCAAAAAATTTCCTTCGTTTCTGTCTTCTTTCGTATATTTTTGCATAGAAAATAATAACGTATAGAGTAGGACGGGGCATAAGTGCGATGTTTGAAGTTGTCATCAATTTTCATGAGACGTCCTTCTTTATAGGACAACAACATAATATAATTTATAGCGATGCAGTAACTCAATGTCTTCACATTCAACTATAAATCATCTGCGGTAATAGTGTTTTGCAAAATAAATTCGTCTTTCTTCTGATCAAGTGCAGATTCGCACTTTTACCCCACTGGCGGGGCAAAAGTGCGAATACCGCGGGACAAAAGTTCGAAGCTAGAATCCATGAAATTAGCCCAGCAGCAGCTAAAAAAACATATTATCTTCAATCTGCGTTATGTTTCGGTAAGCAATATTCTCAATTTGCACCTTTTCTATTTTGCGCTGGTGTATTGCAGCCTCCGTTAGATCGAAACTTTTCCTAACGTTTGTTTTTTGTTTCATCAGCGGAAACACATTGTTTTTCTTCGACCAACATCTGATGAGCACATAGTTTTCTGCAGATCTTTCATTTCTAGTATCTGTAATATAGTGCCTAAAGCTGTATATAATTAGCTATACATTTTTGCCTCATCCATGAATCGCACTTTTGCCCCGTCCGTGAATCGCACTTTTACCCCGCTAGGCGCTTGACGGGGTTTGATTAAATTGTGGAAAAGCAAAATATATTTTGTAAATTCTTTTCACCGTATTTTCAAAACAGATATGTGAGTGATGTAAAACGCTGCTACAAATTTTCAACAAGTAATATCCTCCTGTTGATATCGTATTTGCCGTATAATGAAAAATTACATCACAACCGCCCTAAAATAACATTTGCACAATAGGGTCAGTCCCGGCGTAGTAGTCAGCGTTCACGCCTCTCACGCCGAGGACCCGGGTTCAAATCCCAACCTCGCAGAAGTCACGAATGACCCAAAACTGGTTAAAGTGACTATAATCTAAACAAAAAAAAACATTTGCACATAAGACAGCAACTATGCCTCGTAAGCATTCAAAGGTTACGTTAGATTCAAGCTGTCAAAGTAGTCACCCACCCATGCCAATGTAGTCAATTCACCTGGAATCTGCACCGATAAATCATCGAATCGCACTTTTGCCCCTCCTTACTCTACTTCAATTTAGATTGATTTGTGCCTAAATGTTTACTTCAACATTTGTACCTAATTGTTTACTTCGCCTCCCAGTTGGTCGCGTGGTATGATGCTGGCCTAATAAGTGAGTCGTCGTATGTTCGGATCCCGACTGAGAGAGGCTGTTAGAGTCAATAGGATCGCAGTAACTGGCCCTGCAATTGTCCTACACTCTAACAGCTAGCTGCGAAGTCTGTCGTATAAAAACAGAAGGTCAAGTTTCGATAACGGCATGTAGCATCCAGGCTTTGCTTTTTGTTTACTTTAAGTTGAGCTAGAATTACTTAAGTTGGGCTTGAAATTGGACTTCGAATTGTACTGGGAGTTAGATTTAAAATTGATTTAGAAATCGGACATGAAAGTGGACTTAAAAAATTAAAATTTAAAATCCGATTTTGAAAAGGGGGTAAATTTGGGTTTGAAATTTTCCTTGAAACCAGACTTAAAACTGAATTTTATTTGGAACTGGATCTATTTTCAAGCAATTAATTTACCTATCGCGAAAATAGCGGAGCAATAAATTAAATTCACCACACTTTTGGTTTACACTTTGAGAATCATTTTTTGTTTTGAAATAAATCTTAGAGAAAAAGTTCATCGATGAATAAAGCGTTTTTTAATTTTTCTGGCTGATTACTAGTAAACACAAAACCACAGCACAACAGTGGTAAAGTGTCTTAAACAAAATATAATAATAATAATAACAAAACCACAGCTGTTTGCAAAATAGTTGGTTGTTCCTCTTGTTGTATGTTAATTATTAGGGATGTCGTATTATACAGAGGGTATAGCTTTCCAGTTCCTGAGCTCCCACTACATGGTGCCAACGGGACTGCGTGCATCCAGCGAAAAGATCGGGCTCAAAAACTGGAATAAAAATCTGACGATTTTTTATCCATAATGCATCTTGATGAACATGCTGGGAATACGACAGAAAAGATTTGTAAGCTTTTTGCAAAATTTTTCCAAGACATCTATTCAACATTTTTTAAAGTAGCGAAATCCTCAGTGGACATTGGCGTCAACCAACTTCATGTTCCGAATATTTTGCAGGCTTTAAAAAGTTTAGACGTTTTGAGAAATCCTGGGTTCTTTGTTTGGGCTCTTGAAATGGCTTAAATCGTATTTAACTAACCGTTAACAAATAAATAAATTTACTGGATGGGAATCGAATCCAATTCAAGTCACTTGTAGTGTCCTCCGAAGCTCTAATTCAATTAGATGCACCAGACGAATGTTTGAAGAAAATTTTGATCTCATTTCTACAAAAACATCATGCAAATGAACAATACGTGTTTTGGCCGGCCGCCAAAAAAACACAATCGTTCCTGAATACCCATTCGATCCCATTTTTACCCAAAAAGCACGACCCGAAAAATCTGTCTCAGAGCGCCCAATCAAAAATTTCTTCGGGATTTTGAGTTCCTTGGTGTACAAAAATAACTGGAGAGCCACGAATTGCAAACAGTTGGTTGGTAGAATCAAGAGATGTATTCGTAAAGTTGACATGACGGTCGTACAACGCTCCTGTTTCGACGTCAAACGAAAGCTTCGCCGAACAGCCGATTACAGACCGTTTTCAAATGTACACTAATTTTTTTTTCAACAATGGATCAAGTATATTTGTCTTTTTTTTGGCAGCTTGAGAAAAAAATTCCAAAAATTTAGTTGCCAACCGTTATATGGTCAAAATCGTTACAGAGTTATTAAACCTTTTTAGTTTTCGATTCTGTTTGCCTTAAAGTAGCTCTGGGACAAAAACTCAATTCTGTTACTTTCATTCAAAAGCTGAGAAAATTTAGTACTGAGCATTGGTCAGAAACCTCCTACTTCATAAAATTTAGTAACTTTCTATAAGCAAAAAAGCTTTGAAATAAGTGTTTCTCAAAGCGTTTTCATGAAAAATTTACTAAAAAAGTGTACTAAAACTGATGGCTTTTATTTACCAAATTCGACGCTCTGGTACCGTTCTACAATTCGTTCTTTGACGTGAAACGCTTACCTCTTTTTATTTCGTTGCAATTTAGTTTTAAACGTATGGTTTTGGGTGTTGAATTAATATCTGAAAACTGCACGAATTCATACATCACGCATAGCACGCTAGATCACCGCGTGCGATGGGCATACAGGTCTGACGCATACAGAAAACAATAACGAATCAGACCTCTCGGGTCTCTCTGGGACATTTCTGAAAACGATTGCAGTTTTAAAATGTATTCTCCAGAAGAACTCGCGAACATTCACCTTTGTTATGATTTCGCTTATTGTATAGCAACGACAACCCTGCAGGAATATGGTTGTGCATTTTCTGATCGTCAGCTTCCTGATGCAAGAAAATGAACACAAATCCAGAAGTGACCATAAATGGTAGAGAATTTATGAGTGAAACCGGATCATGTGTTTTCTTTGCGATACATTTTGCTTCTGTCTTTCAAGCCGAACAATCGTCCGATGCGGATGTAGAACTTACCGCCTCTAATGTCTCACTGGATTCCTGAACCTGGATACATTTGAAATTTCACCCGCCATGATTGTCGCTGCCTCAAAAAAGTTAAAAAGCTCTTACGTTCCTAGAGCGGATGGACTCCCGGCTGTTGTTTCTTGTCGCTGTGCTAGCTCTTTTGCTGATTCATTAGCCGCCATTTTTAACCGATTATTCGAGCGGGGAGAATTTCCTACGAGCTGGAAGCTGTCATACAGGTTTCTCGTGTATAAAAGTGGTGATCGTCGTGATGCCAGGAATTGCCGTAAGATTACTAGCCTTTCCGCCGCTTCGAAACTGTTCGAGATTGTCGTCAGCGACCGAATTCTACAAGCCACAAAGTCTTATATATTCTCTGTCCAACATGGTTTCATTCCCGGCAGATCCGTAACTACAAACTTGTTAAACTTCGTTATCACTTCTTCGACGGCAGACAGATGGTAGACAGAGCGCAAGTCGATGTCATCTATACGGATCTGAAAGCGGCCTTCGACCGCAGATTGGTTTCATGGCTTTCATCCTATCTAACTGAAAGAACGCTCCATGTCAAACACGGCCTGAAAACGCTTACATTATATGGACACCGAACGACGTAACTTAAGGATCGAATGAGTCCAAAAAAGATTCATACGGTTCGCTCTCAGGAATCTTTCGTGGCGTTATCCTTGGAATCTTCCAGGGTTTCTGGATAGATGTCAACTGTTTAGTCTCGAAGCGCTCGCTCGGAGACGAAAAATGTAGCAAGCCACTTTCGTTGTTAAACTGCTCGCTGATGACATCGATTGCCCATATGTTTTATCCCTGCTTCGATTTCCGCGCATCAGGAAGAACCTTGCGACAGCGAACATTAATTCAGCCTGAATTTTATCGTACTCGGTATGGTTCTTACAACCAGCCTATCGCTGCAGTGGTCCGCCTGTTTACTTCTGTGGAATCTGTTTTCGAGTTTGGAATGTCTGCATCTCAATTTGCTAACCGAGTGAAAAGATGGAATATTATTTAATTACATCAAGCACCATTCATTAAGACAAATTGTCATGTGGTTTATAAATAAATAAATAAAATGATAAAAAAATGATCTTAAGACAAGCACAAGACAAATTGCGGTATAGCCCCATGTCACCCTAGACGTGTGGAGCAAGCTGAACTGGGTAAAAATGCATCCTTTCCACACTACAGGTTCAAGAGCTGCTGCATGCGAATAAAGCGAAGCGACTTGAGTTTCGCAGTTTTACGGTTAGCAAAAGAGGAGGCGAACCCTAACCTAAATTTATTTAAAACAATGTTATTGCTGTTGTTGTTTATTTATTTATTTGCAGTCAATCGTGTGTAGACCGTGAATCAATACCAAATTTTCATACGTCTCAGACTGTATTCGTCGCACGCGGTGATCTAATGTGCTATGCGTGATGTATGAATTCGTGCACTTTCCAGATACTAATTCATCATCTAACACGATACGTTTAAAATTAAATTGCATCGAAACTAAAAGAGATTTCACGTCAAATACCGAATTTTAGAACATTGCTAAATCGACAAATTGTTAAATAAGAGCCGTCAGTTTTATCACACCTTTTCAGGAGATATTTGATGAAAACGTTTTATAGAGGTTTTCAACCAAAAACGCCTTGAGCAACTCTTATTTTAAAGATTTTTGCTTCTTTCAAAAGTTACAAAATTTCTTGAAGTAACTCTGTAACGATTGAGATTTGACCATATGCGTAGGATTTTTTCATCAAATGTGCTCCAATATCACCCACTGAAATATTTGCACTAAGCTACCTTGTATATTCATCGTAAATTAAGTAGGTCATCATTCCCTCTTCCATGAGCAGCATCTTTGGCTTGAGCAGCACGTTCCTCACAATAATGTGGAAATCTATCTCACAAAAGATCCAAAGAGCGACGTATATTTACGGTCTTATTTGTAAACGATATCATTTCGCATCGTATAGATTCAGTTATACTTTTAGCAGTTAGCCACCCAGTGAAACCAGTAAACTGCTCAGTTAGCGTCGTGGTACGATGCTGGTTTGATTGGCCAGTCGTCGAATGTTCGAGTGTCGGCTGGGCGGTGCTGCTATATAGAGTCAGTAGGATCGCTGCACTAACCCCGTAACTGTCCTGTACTCTAACAGCCGACAGTAGAATTACAAACATACACATCTAGAAACTTAGTTTAAACATTTTCACATATGAATACAAATACAGAAATAATAATTCCACAAACCTAACCAAGTATCTCACTCTGATTGACTGAAGTTTTGCGCACGAATGTTATACAGTACGGAGAAAGCTTGGTCGAAGGAACTGTCGGAATCGGGATACGATGTTACTGTTAAACATTGATAAAATTTCTGGCGCATCTATTTCACTTCTCAATAATTTGGCAATAAAGATAGCTCTCAAAACATCCCTCCTTTTGATCAATCAAATGTAGTTGCACAGCTTCGAGTCTTGAAATGCAAGAATGGATTGTATTAAGGAGGGTGCGCAGGCAGTATGGATCATGAAAGTCCTCAGCTAAGCACATAACACCTCCCAGTTTTCATTTCCATTTCTACTCCAAGGTCGACAATATTAGTAACACGTTAAAGACGAGATTTTTCGACCCTATGATCAATCATGAATGAAGTTCTGCTTCTAGTAAAGGCAATCACTGAATCACGAAACAAATGCCATTGAAGTATATCGTGAAAAGTGACGGTTCTAAATTACTTCCCTGTGGAACGCTGGACTGATTGCAAAAACTGGACGATTTGCTAGTATCTAGCCTTACTGATAGACTGCAGTTCGCCAGATATGTTTTGACAAATTCGTTAGAAGCTCCTGCCCGGTTCAGTTTCCGTAGCAGTATTTGTGGTCTATGCGTTCGAAAGCTGCTTTAAGCTCAATATATACTGTATCAGTCGACAAAAGAAGCTAAAATGTAACAAGTTTGCTATGCCATGTTGTCTCCATCGAAATGAGTCGAAATGTATCTAATAAAATCGGGGCAATTTTTTAAATTGGTGCTGTCTATTAAGCACAGAAAAATTAAAAAACAAATCATTTGAAAACTTGTTAATGGCATACATGGCACAACCAGCAAAAACAAGAACATTAACTGGTCCCGGCTCAATCTGGGTCTTGTGCGAATTATAATATTATTTTCCCCTAATTGTTCACTCATTTACGCCGCTCTGGCTTCGGCCAACCAAACAGACGTAGGTATATGATATGCATTAACATTTTCGCTCTCGATCGCACTTCTTGCCGTGCATCTTTTGCAGTGGCGCACCTGTTGTTCGATGTGGATACATCACCGAGGAGCCGCATGAAGAGGAGACGGTGGATACGGACGGGTGGCTGGTGGCGGTTGGGTTTGAAGCATATTACATAAACAAGAGCAGCTGCTAAAACGCGGCGGCGCGGCACCTGTTACTGACGCCGCAGTGAGCGCTGCGCTACTCGATTGCATAAATTCATCTTGCCTGGTTTCGGTTTGGCGAACGTGAATGATGTTGTTGAATGATTTAATCAACGCATTTAGTGTCCTAAACATGCATATATGAAACTCGTCATTTCCTATTGATTGAATGATCTAATCGCACCAATATTTGAGGCATGCACACTGAACTGACACACTGATCAGATCTGACACAATTACTCATCGCCTTGAATCATTCACTGTGTCTGGCGAAAATGGAAAAATAAAATCCTGAAGGCCGCTCGAACTATTTAACCTTCACCGTACGTGGGAAATTGTGACCAAAAAAGTACAATAGTCTGCTGCCCCGGATGGTTCGAGGTAAACTCCGGATGCGGTCATCATAGTCTGTGTGCCATTACCAGTTGAATACGATCGACATAATTAAACATTCGCGGGTCATGGTCAGTTTGCTGCTCTCTTATATTGGCCGACAATTACCCAGCAGCCATAATTATCATTGTTTTATACCACACTGTATACTGCTTCGACTAGCGTCCAAACGTCTGAAAATGGATTTCTACCAAAAAGGGAATTTTTGGCAATGCTGACATGCTATCAATGAACATATAACTTGTCACTTCGGTGTATGTCAGCAGGCTTGTACTAGATGGGGAAAAAATAGTTGGATGCTTGCCAAATTTCCGGCTATGACATTTGTCACTTCAGCTTCGGCAGCCAATGCCATCCCTCCGATGATACTACGTCATGCCTGTGGGTATGTTTGTATAAATCGAATGCTTATAATTTTATGATCTTGTTTTGAAACTCATCAGCAGTGGATTTAATGTCTTAATATAGCAAGCCAGCCAAATCACGGCTTAGATTGGAACTTGAATTATGTCATACTATACTGGCATTAAGATGGTTATAATGTTTGGAATGAAACCGTCTTTTTTTGCAATTTTGATTATATCTTGTGAAGTGCATGATTAAAAAAAAAGAAAAACGTTGTCCAAAGCATTTGAATTTTCCTTTTCATGCGAATCTATAATCTGTCATTGTGCACTGTCGACCTTTAGTACAAAAACCTCACCATAGCGAATCTCTTTATTGACTTCAAAGCAGCATACGATACAGTCGTTCGAGACCAGCTATGGCAGATTAGACACGAACACGGATTTCCAGACAAGCTGACGCGACTTATTCTGCAAGCCGACCCGACGTTCTGGAAATTCAAACCGATTGTCGTAGGAAGCCAAAAAGTATTTTGAGGTTTAATAAACTCGAAACGTAAATGCCGCTCAATTACTACTGATGTATAGCTTGATGATCTTGTCCGGGGTCTGATTCTTGAGAGCTTTTTACAAAATTGGCTCCATTGAAATTCCCCTCTGCTGCATTTTAAGAAACCAATTATGCAAGACAGCTTCCATCTACAAAAAAAGCGATCGGTTAGATTATTGTAACTACCACGGCATTACGCTGGTCAGCGCCGCCTGCAAGGTGCTCTTCCAAATTTTGTTACGTCGTCTATCCCCAATAGCAAGAGTATTTGTAAGGCAGTACCCCGTGGGTTTTATGGTGGTCCGGAACAACTTTTTTTACTCTTAGACAAATCCTCCAGAAATGTCGAGAGTACAAATTGCCCACGCACATTTCGTGGATTTCAGGGCAGCATACGATACAGTCGAGCGCGAACAGCAGTGGCACATAATGCACGAGTACGGTTCTTCGGATAAACTGATGCGGCTGATCAAAGCTACCCTGCAGTGAGTGATGTGTTATGTGCGTATTTTTGGGGGCACTTTTGAGACCTTTGGATTCGCGCAAAGGCTTGCGACAAGGGAATGGATTGTCCGTATGTTATTCAACATCGCTATTGAAGGTGTGATCCGGAGAGAGGGCAATGAAACAAGAGGAACGATCTTCAGCAAGAGCAGCCAACTCCTAACCTTCGCAGACGATCTCGACATCATTACTAGAAACCTTGGGACGGCGAAGGCAATCTACGCCTGACTAAAAACGGAGGCTAGGAAGATTGGGTTACAAATCAATGCATCAAAAACCAAATATATGTTAGGAAGAGGTTCCAGAGGAAATCTCGTTTGCCTTCCAAGGACAGTGACTGTTGATGGCGATGAACTGGAAGTGGTTGATGAATTCGTATATTTGGGATCTCTGTTCACCGTCGACAATAATATGAGTCTGGAGATTCAACGACACCTTCAAGCTAGAAATCGAGCCTACTTCAACCTCCGCAAGACGCTTCGATCTGATTGACGATGAACAAAACCCTAATCAGACCGGTCGTTAGTCTTCTACGGACTTGAGATAATAAGTTTGCTTAAGGAAGACATGCGTGCACTTGCCGTATTTGAACGAAAGGTGTTGCGGACTACTTTTGGCGGAGTACAAACGGATAGCGGAGTGACGTAAGCATACGAACCATGAGCTCGGCTGGACTTGTAAAGAACAACTCTCGTATATTTTTTAAAACAGTTGGGGAACTTTCGCAAGGCCAAGCGCCAGTGGAGAACGAAGTACTGATAAACAAAGTTTGTAAAGCGGATAGTGTCCCTCGTACTCTCATCGCTTGCCGGTGCGCGCTCCGAGACCTCTGTTCTCGTAGCACCGAAATCTTTAGCGCCCATTGCGGTTAACTCTAGACCTCGCCGTGACGATTTTGTGCAAACCACGCGAAAAGGTTCATATGCTCATTGCGTACTTCAAGCCACAAGGCATGGGAATGAAGCAGTTTAATTAAGCTTGTGTTTAATTTCAGTTTCAGAAATTTTTTATTACTTTACGCTACTGTTGACCGCTCTGCTAGCTGGTGCGACTGGTTTTATTTAGCATGAACTGTCCGGGATTTACTCCTCCAGGTCCAGGCTAGTTTACTTCATTGGGTTAGATAGAAAGTAGGTTCGTTTCAACTGAACTGTAAAGCACAAGTGGACGTAATTTCGCTTCAACTGTAAAGCACAAGTGGACGTAATTTACATAAATCTTAAAGCAGCGTTTGATCGAATAGATCACCATATACTACTTAACAAAGTTTTACTCTCAGACAGCTTCACAGCGGTTTGTCATGTGGCTGAAATCGTTGTTGTGTGACAGAGTTTTACAAGCAAACCTTGGATCGGATTAATCATTTGTATTTACAAACAAATTGTATTGGATCGCATTTTTGGATTTTGCCAACAATACATTGTTGAGGACCCAACACGGATTTATGCCAAAGCACTCTACTGTGGCCAATCTTTTATCGTTTACTTCTTATATAACAGATGGCTTTAATCATTCTGAGAAAACTGATGCAGTTTATTTTGACCTAACAGCAGCCTTCGATAACATTTACCACGAGATTGCCATAGCCAAACTGGAAAAGCCAGGATTCGGCGGCAGAGTTATCAGTTGGTTACGTTGGTATCTTATTGGTCGTCGGCTGGCAGTGAAAATTGGTGATAACTGTTGGGGATAATTGGGGATGAATTTTCTGCTCCATCTCGAATTCCCCAAGGCAGCCACCTAGGACCGTTGATATTCCTTCTATACATCAATGATGTGAATTTTAAACTTAAAGTTCCTCGTTTGTCCTTCGCCGACTATTTGAAAATCTTCTATCGAATCAGCTCTATCGCCGACGCCCACGTGCTTCACAATAGTTAGACAACTTTGCAGACTGATGTTGCACAAGTTAATCCGAGTAAATGTGCCGCCATCACTTTCTCAAGAAAAAAAGAACCTATTTCATAGTGACCAATTGGTTAAAACCACATTAAATAGCAAGCAAGAACCTTTTTCTTTCGGCTACATGCTCTTGGGTACTAGCATTGGAAGAACTAACTGCATCAAAGATCCAGGCGTGTTATTAGATAGCAAACTATCATTTCAGCAGCATAAGCCGGTAAAGCC
Source organism: Sabethes cyaneus (assembly GCF_943734655.1). Lineage (NCBI taxonomy): Eukaryota > Metazoa > Arthropoda > Insecta > Diptera > Culicidae > Sabethes > Sabethes cyaneus. The sequence continues at coordinate 31,612,388 of NC_071355.1, read as the reverse complement.
TCTAGAAATCTAGGTTTCACGTTCCGGATCGCTAAGGACTTCAGTAACATTTGAAGTCTTTATAGGGTTCGCTGTTGCGTTCATCTCTCGAGTATTGCTGCCTATTGGAATCCATATTATCAAAATTGAGTTGATCGCATCGAACGCTGTACAGCGGAGGTTTGTGTGCTTTGCACTTCGGCTCCTTCCATGGAGGGATCCATTCCGGGTACCCTCCTACGTAAGTCGTTGTCAACTAATCAATTTGGATACATTAGTTGTCCGTCGCAATGTTGCCCGTGCTATTCTCGTGTCTGACGTCCCAACTGCGAGAATAGAGTGCCCAGCATTGCTCAACAGTATTCGACTACGGGTACAACCAAGAACCTTGAGAAGTCAAGGATTGCTCCAACTTCCCGCACGGCGGACGAATTACGGTATGTACGGTAGTATCGTTGGGCTTCTTCGGTTATTTAATAGAGCTGCAGGAGGTTTTTACTTCAATTTGTCCAGAGAAGTGGTCAAGCGTAATATTAAGACAATTCCAATTGATTCCAATATCATTAGGGCACAGTGAAACCTGTTGATAATAATGTAATAAATAAATAAGTAATAATAAATAAATCAGATGTACCGCAGGGTAGCATTCTTAGCTCTCTTTTTTTCATTATATGTTTCAATGACGCAGCTCATGCCGTAGATTTTAAAATCTCCCTGACGATTCGTAGTAGCGAGGATTGTTATCGTTTGCAGTCTGTATTGGATAAATTTTTGGCGCAGTATAAACTGAATTCTATGATTATAAACACAACTAAATGTGAACTGATTACTTTTCATTAAACCCAAGCGTCAATTCTCTATTAGTACGTCATTAATGGATTAGCGTCTAGCGTGGAGTCGATTTTGTAGAGTTGAGAAACCAGAAGCATCGAATTATTCGGTAGAGGCCCGTGATGTTTTTCTTTTAAACGTGAAACCTAACCGAGAGTTTTTTCGACTGTAGGTAGTTATTATTGATAGTAAATTAGGGGGTTGGCTGTTCAGTCTTTGGATGAAGTAGACGATTTGTTGTCTTTTACGCCAACGTTTCGATCTTTGGTTTAGATCTTCTTCAGGGCTTCTATAATATATGTTTTATTAGTTAATTGTGACCTATCGTGTAATTTATGTGTAACTTACAAAGTTTTAACCTTCTTTGTCTATAGAAACCCTGAATATCTAAACCAAAGATCGAAACGTAAAAGACAACAAATCTACTTCATCCAAAGACTGAAAAGCCAATCCCATAATTTATTATCGTAGAACCTAACTTTCTGTTCTGTAAATTTCCCATGCTGTGCAAAAAAAACCATTTCAATTTTGTCGACCGGTGCACTTTAACCGGTTCCTGGGCTATTTGCAAACCATTATCGGATCGGTACCAGGTGTTGTTGTTGCTTAACATCCTTACTTTTTATAACCCACACATTGTTGTCGTCGTCGTCGTTGCTGTTGTCGCGTAAGTCATGGAAACCGTGTGGTGTGCTGGTGGGTGAGACTCAGAGCGTACATGGCGAAACTGAATAGCGACTAAAACCTATCGTAATGGTGGCCACTGCCAATGGCAAATATTGATTTTTTTTTATTTTCAGTAAAGAAGAGAAAAAACACGCAGAAAACAAACTGTAAACGCAGTGATAATGGTGCATCTGACCGAAAGGCGCCGTTCAAAGGTGAAGGTGGTAATTTCCAGCTTGGGACAGTTTTTATGGGTATAGCAATTCCAAAAGCTATAGTAATTTCTAGGAAACCAAGGTGTTTGTAAATGTTTTTTCTCCATGGTAGCGTTCAATCCAAGGTGTCTGACTAACCCCTACGTCTACACGAGCGAATTATATAAATATTAACATTTAATCCAGGCGCAGAATGCTTTGTTTACAGAATAAATATCCGTAATTATACAACTAATCAGTGAGCACAGTTTTGTATCACAGAAATTTTGAATAAAACAAAATTATATTCGTAAAAGTAAAATACTTTTCTAAAGCCAAATCAAAGTTGCAACTTATTTTCACTCAACTTCCACCATAAAACAGGGGCACATAAATTCGCTCCAGTGGTTTCCGATCTTCTCCGAGGTGGATTTTCGAGCAAAAATAAATGCAATCCAATTTAGTGCATCATTGAGTTTTCTTTCCGTTTCTTGTCGGTACGTCCGAAAGCGAGGACAATGTGTATAGTTTTTGTTTGCATACAAGAGAGTTCTGCTGGCTGAGCCGGGCGCACCCGTACAAAACATACAACATACGGAACGGCATTGCTGCATTGTATAGCTATAGCACCGAACGGCCAACGACCGGAGCGGAGACCGAACCGGACCAACCCGGCTGCTGTACACAGCAGCGCTCCGAAAGCTGCATCGGGATTGTTTATTTATGCATGCAGCTATTGCAGTGTGTCCCCAATTGGAGCAAATTAAAGTTTATTCGTCTCCGCCGATATGTCCCAGGAGATTCTCCCCGGTTTCACAATGCGCCTTTTGTCGCGCCAGACGGTGCAAGCAAGTTAAGCCAATTGAAGTGTGCATACTTGTTTACTCAGCTCGTTTCGAGTGACGGACTGCCTGCTGGCCTGCCATGGCTTCATCAAGTGACCAATCACGGCATCGACCGTCCTCGGATCCAGCAGCATCTTCCGATTGGTTCTAGGGCGGGGGGTAGTAAAGCAAGTAAAGCAGACAGGTTGTTCGGACGGAAATGACAAGTCAGACGTGGAGGGCAAATTGCTTGGCTAATTACTGCTGTTGGATGCTGCGCGACCACGGAGAGAGA